>NW_027397110.1:4135165-4441650 GCF_003265705.2 Callorhinus ursinus | reverse complement strand
CTCTGTTTGCTACCTGCAAGCCATCTGTGCCTCTTAGGTCGGGGGGGGCTGCTCGGGAGGCTCCCGTTTTCCGTGAACGCCTGGGGCTGTTCCACGAGAAGGCGGCCCTGGGTGCTGCTGGGGCTCATGTCCATGTCTACTCCTGCAGGGGAGGACCGCTTTGGGAGACGAGTCATCACCTTCAGCTGCTGCCAGATGCCCCCCTCCCACGAGCTCAACCACAGACGTCTGCTGGAGTAAGTCCCGTCGGTGCCTGTGTTCACACACGCCCCTCTGTGTGTGCGTACGCTCCCCGTGCTCACACGCCCCCCCGGCCCCGTGCACGCACGCTCCGAGTGCACGCACGCCCTGCAGGCTGCCTTCCCCACCACCGTGTGTGTCTCCCTCTGCCCGCGCACATGCCTTGCCCTCACCATCAGCACAGAGGGGATGCTCAGGGTTAAAGGCTCATAAATGTAGATCGACTCGCAGGCCCCAGGTGGGAGTTTTACCCTGTGCCAGGTCACCAGAGCCACCTGTTGGACTCATGGCTTCGCAGCCCAGAGTGGCTTTAGGTCTACAGTCTGAAGCTCTGAGCCTAGACCCAGGGTACTGGGGACACGGACCTCCCTGCCTCTCTAAGCCACACGGACCCCCCCCTCGGCATCTGCTTCGTCTCCTCCGCGCGGAAGGAGAGCCTTCCACTTGCCTGCGTGCGGCCATGACCGCTGTCACCCGCCTCCGTCTTCTCCCTTGCTGCTGGTGTCTGCGCGCTCTGGGTGTTGGTGTGCAGCTCCTGAGGCCTCCTTCCTGGCGGGAGCCTGCACCTCGTGGGAGGTGCTGGGAGGGTCGGCGCATCCTGACCGCAGCCCCAGCACTGCTCCCGTTCCCGGTTCTGACCGTCCCGGCCCCCACCCACTTCTCCACCCACGGCATAGTGCACACTGGTCATGCCCCAGAGCCCCCAGCTCTAATGAAAACGTGAGCGGGTCCCAGAAGCACTTGAGAGCCTTGGGGGGGGTTGGTTTGTGAGAATCCCCTTGACCCAAGGCTCCAGTCTGGTCTGTTAAAGGATCTTCTGACGGCAGTGGGAAATACAGTGTGGCAGCAGGAACCCTGCTGGCCCCAGGGGCTCAGGAGTCCTTAGCCCACACTGCTGCTGCATGGCAAGATCTGCCATGGAGTCCATGAGGTCACCCCGGGCGGCGAGCTGGTGCTCCTGGGCGGTGCTGGCCTCCCTCCAGCATGCTTGCACATGTGGGGCACACAGAGAGAGGGGTGCCGCGTAAGGGAGAGCTCCTATCTGGGGTCCTCCAAGGTTAACACGGGTCCCTTGCCAGATTATTCCTTCTGCGGCATCCACAAACCCATGACCTGAGGGTCAGCTGTCCCTGAAGGTACACTGCTGGGCCAGGAGGTGTTCAGGATTTGTGCCCTTGTAAAGACAGAAGGATCCCCGACAGACAGAAAGCAGGAGGTTGCAGGAGCCAGGGTAAATCGTTCATGGCTATGGGCTTTCTTTTGGGCCATGAGAATGTTTGGGAGCTGGATGGAGGTGGTGGTTGCACAACATGGTGGATATGCTCAATGCCACTGAACTGTTCATTTTAAAATGGTTAATGTTATGTTATGAATTTCACCTCAATCCAAAAAAGAAAAAAAAACAAAACTATCTCTGACAATAATGGGTATATTGTGTTTTTTCATGTGCCTGCCTCAGAAACCTTCACTACCAGAAGGAAGTGGTCAGCACAGCCTCTGTGAACAGTTGTGTAGGTTGTTGACTGCACAAGGGCGACACAATGATGGGCTGCCATCCAGCTGCCTCTCCTCTCACCCAATGCTGGAGGGTGTCTATCTAGAGAAAGGAGCACCTTTTTCTAATTTACTCAAAGGTGCCCTGTGGGCTTCTTGGCCTTGCTAGGAAGAGCGCCAAGATGGAGTCTTTTCCATGTTTCCATGGAAAACATTGCCACTGCACACACCATCCTCCCTCTTCCTGTCCAAGCAGTAGCTTTCTTGTGGCCAGATGTGCGCTCCTATTTTTGCAGTGGGTGAAGAAATAAGTCCGTGTCTTTGAAGCTCAACCAGTAATTTAGTTAATGACTTCCTGCGCTGAGCACGCCGAGCGGCAGATGTACCCTGACAGGGAGAGAGCTCGGCTTGCTCGCGGGAAGAACCGGGGAGCGCGCTGGGCCAGAGGAAGGGTGCCTGCTTGGACTGGAAGTGTCCAAGTGTCCAGTGTGGATAAGTGAGCTGACCAGAGACGTTCCCCTGGTCTCCCCTCCCAAGAGCTGAGAAATGCAGAGGCGACCATCCATGCAGGATTGAGGCATTCCTGGCGGTGCAGGTGGTCTGTGGACTTACAGATCTGAGCCTGGCTTCTGTCTTCGAGGGGGTCAGAAGGATGGCCTTAGTGAAGAGTTCCCCGGTGGATTAGTCCAAAGGGTGTTTGAGCAAGTGCGCCGGAGAGTGTCTGGGCACTGGGGCTGCTTCCCCAACAGATAAGCCCAAACCTCGGACACGTCAGGTCAGCTTTGCCTCAGGTTTATACATCAGAGACGACAGGTGGGAGCGCGTGGCTCTCTGGGGGCAGGACAGCGTGGGCAAGAGTGTGGACTGCTCCTTTCGCATCCTGGCTCTACCCCTTCCTGGTTCTCCTCGGCCGGCCTCAGTTGACTGCTCTGTAAAATGGGCCTATAGTGCCTGCCTCCAGGGCTGTGGTGGGGATTAAGTGAGAAAATTCGTGCAAAGCCTGCTGTTCAGAGAGTCAGTGCTTTGGGCCGAGGGTGCTCTGATGATGCTTGTAGTCAGACGAGCAGAGGAGAAGCTGACGTCCTTTTGTGCAAGACAAAGGTCCCCCCGTGGTGTCCTGAGCCACTGAGCACTTGCAGACAGGGGCTGCTGGGTGTTTCTCCTGGAGCTGTGCTGCGGATGCTTGTCCCCAGGAGCACCCGGCCCACACCCGTTGGACCCAGAGCTCCCTGCAGGCTGCCTTGGCAGGGCACACGGCGAAAGCAGGCCTGCTCCCTGCCACGGGCTCCCGGGAGGCGGGCTGAATTAAGGATGAGATGTGCTTTAGGTGATGCCTCGGGCAGCCCGGTCTGACCTGCTTGATGTCGGCGGCCCCTGCCAAAATGACGAGGGACGTTGGAGCGGTCCTCCTGCGGGTGGCTGGACGAGGCCTAGGGCTGGAAGCGATCGCGGAGCTTTGCGGGACTCATACTGTGGCATGTGGTCATGTGACAGAAGCAGGGCAGAGTCAGGACTCTGCTTTATGTTGACGAGAAAAAACTCTCAGAACTAATCTGGAAGGGAGGAATTGCATGCTCCTAGAGATGCAGCAGAACGGCACGGGGTCTGTCCTGGGTTTGCCTCTCAGTGTGGCCTCTGTTACTTCCCGCCGGCTGCTACTAACTCATCACGGGGTTGGGTGGCATGAAACAGTGCATCTATTCTCACAGCCAGAAGGCCAAAACCAAGGTGTTGGCAGAGCCGGGCACCCCGTCACTCTCTGCTCTGCCTCTCTCTTCTCAGACACAGCCCCCTTCTGTGATTTCCCTTTTTTTCTGTCCTGTTGGGACACAGGTGGTATGTTTAGCGCCCACCTGGATAATCTAGGAGAAACACCCCCTTGCAACAGCCTTGCCTTAGTCACACCTGCAAAGACCCTTTTCCAATAAGGTCACATTCACGGGCTCCCGAGGTTTGACGTGGATGTCTCTTTTGGACCATTTTTTGGCCTGTCACATCCGCTTGCTAGCTGGGTGACTGTGACCTTCAGGGCTCAACCTCTCTGAGCCTCCTCTAACAAACGAGGACAGGGCCCTCTTGCAGGTGGGTCCCCACAGGCCCTGGTTGGGTCCCCCCGTGACCTGGTGGGGCTGGCACCCACTGGGCGAGCACGGCTTCTGTTCTGGGGAAAGCGTCCCTGGTTTCGGTGACAGTGACAGGGTGATTTTCGAAGCCGAGTCTGCTTTGTGCCCAGGTATTTGAAGCACACGCTGGACCAGTACCTGGAGAGTGATTACACCGTTGTCTACTTCCACTACGGGCTGAACAGCCGGAACAAGCCGTCCCTGGGCTGGCTGCAGAGCACCTACAAGGAGTTTGACAGGAGGTGTGTGTGCTCGAGCCCTGGGGGGGTGGGGGGGTGGGGAGGGACCCAGGGTCGCACTGAGTGGTGGGGAGCCCGGGTGAGAGGAGGGGTCGTGGCTGTGCTGCGGGAGGCGGGGAGCTAGGCTGAAGGAGCTTGGGGTGGGTGGCTTGTGACATGGGCGGGTCTCCTGCCCCGGTGGCCAGCTTCAAGCTACCAGCATGACGCCACTGGACACAGATCAGGGGGACACTCGGTATGGACTTCCCTTATTCAGATGCAGCAGACAAATAGCGTTAAGGGCACAGGAAGGAGTAAATGTAGTAAAATAATGAGCAAGTGATGAGTTTTGAATATTTATTACCTTGGTGCTTAATACGATTTACTTAATTACGTGTTTATATTATTTAATCTGTTTTTCACAACTGGTTCCCCAAATGCCTGAAATTCTGACAATCAGTCGGCTCTTGTGAGTGGATAAGAGCTGGCCAGTGTCCCCCTGGCTGACCGCCGCTGGCTTGTGCGGACGGCCCTCCTCCCCTCAGACAACGCCAGGCGGGGCCACGGCCACCCTGCCCGCCCTTGCTGTCTCCACCCCGGGTGGTGCCAACCTCCTTGGCTTAGCCTCATGGCCTTGGACTGAATTATTCTGGAATGAGGGGAGCAAGCAAGCTAAGTAGCACCCCATTTTTTAAGTGGGTGCCCCATACCCCGTGGTGTGGGTGTGCTGTGGCTCACTCCGCAGCCTGCCTCTGTGAACGGCTCAGCGAGCTCCCCGCCTCCCGGTGTGGGCGGGCACCCGTGAGTGGGGGCTCTGTTCTTGCAAACTGTAAAGTGCTGCGCGCATGCCAGTCGGTGGCGGCGGACGAGAGGTCCTGATTTTCCTGAATAGGAACACCAGCTCACGATACCGGTGAGCTTTGCACCTGGTATTTTTAAATCCCACCCTGGCCACTTTATGCACCTGTGTCGGGGGTCTCAAAGGCCACCTCAGGTTTGGTGGTTCACTGCAAGGACTCACAAAACTCAGACCAGCACTCATTCTAGAGAGTGTGGCCCACGTGGCCCTGCCAGGGGGGGCGGATGCAGCTCCCAGATCTGCAGGCTCCACTTGGAGAATTTCTGGAATAGCAGACCTGAGTCTGCTCCCGTTTAACACAGGGAGAGACTTCTGTGGCCAGAGTTCCTTTCGTTGTAGGAGAATTGCCCGCCAGTTTTCCCACGGCTTGCCCGTCCTGCCGCCGCAGACCCATGCCTGTTAGGAAGCTGGGATTTTGTCCGTCTGCTCTGTTGCTTAGCCAGGACCAACCCGCTGGCGCCGTACTTGACATCGTGGGGAAGCCAGTGCTGGTGACGCAACTGCCCAAGAAGACAGTTCAGATGTTCTTCTGCTCATTGGTGCTGTCGTACACCTTAGCAAAGCTCTCAAGAGTTCTAGAAACCTCTCTGAGTTCTCGGGGAAATAATCACCGCCCCCCCCCCCCCCCCCGCCCGTCGTGCAGCAGCCCAGATGCTGTGGTGGTTCAGGAGCTTGGGTGTGTCTTTGCCCTGCCTCTGATCACCCAGTCCTCCCGGCAGGAGATACAACCTCCCTCTGCCTTGGTTTCCCCGTGCAGCTGATGGCGTCACTGCACGCATTCTGTTGTTGCCACAGTTTGTTGCCTTGTACACGCAGAGTGTTTAGAACAAGGCCTGCCTGGCCCTAGCAGATACTCAGTGTTTGCTGCTAACATCGTTTTAAAAAATTGTTTACTGCCCTTTTGTGATTAATTTATCACAATTTCTTATACACCTTACATGCACAGCACCCCAAAACAGTCCCATGAGGTCAGCTGTATTCTCCCCCTTCCAAAGGAGAGGAGGTTGGTGCTCAGAGAGGTTAAGTCACGGCTCAGCTGGGATTCTAGCTCAAGCCCGTGTGGTTCTGCCACTTATCCTGCCTCAGGCATGGCCATAAACAGGTGCCAGGAGAGAACCCCGGGAATCATGGTTGGAGACCCTGGAGTCTGGACCGGGCTCTGCCGCCTGTTGGCTGTGTGACCTCAGGCAGCTGTGTGACCTCTCTGAGCCCCGGAGTCCTCATTTGGAAGTGAAGAGAACACGTGCAGAGGCTCCCCAATGCCCGAGAATGAACAGGAATGTCCGCAGGCCTGGCCCCTTACCTCTGACTCTGACCCTCTGGGGGTGGGGCCTGGGGATTGCCCACACACCTGCATTGCTGTCCCTGGGATGCACTG
The DNA here is from genome assembly GCF_003265705.2 of Callorhinus ursinus. Classification (NCBI taxonomy): domain Eukaryota; kingdom Metazoa; phylum Chordata; class Mammalia; order Carnivora; family Otariidae; genus Callorhinus; species Callorhinus ursinus. The sequence continues at coordinate 4,435,338 of NW_027397110.1, read as the reverse complement.
CCCCGAGGCCTTTCCGGGGCATGAGGGGCAGAAGGCAGGGCCCGGCTTGCATCTGCCCTCCAGAGCCCAGGGACCAGCAAGTGTCTGGCCAGCCAGAGGAGGTCAGGCAGAAGAAACACAGCGAACATTGGAGGGTGCTCCTACATGGGCAGGGGGCTGGCACCAGAGGTCTCCCTGCAGCTCAAAAGCTGACACCTGTGTCCCCCCACAGGCCAGCCATGCATGCGGAATGGCCAGGCCCCCTCTGCCCCTGAGGGGCAGGTGGCTAGGGGTCCGGGCACCTGGCCTGATTCCCGCGCACCCACTAGGGGGAGCCAGTGCACGCGGCTGGGCCTCCCGCAGGTTTCAGCTCCAGGCGGGCTCGTGATAAAACAGCTCGGCTTCCGTGAGACCCAGGGAAGAGGTTCGAGAGGTCTGCCCGACAGCCAGAGTGGAGCCTGCGGTTGACGACATGGTGTCGTGCCCTTGAAAATTTGTTCAGAGGGTACATTTCGTGTTGAGTGTTCTAACCACACACACAAAGCCAGGGTATGCGAGGGACACTTTGTAGACGATGGATCGGCTTGTTCCCATGACGGTGGTGAGGGCATCACGGCGGATACATGTGTCCCAGCTCCCCACATCATGCCCGTGAAATCTGTCCAGCTCTGTGGGTGCCAGTGACCCTCCAGTAGAGCCGCGATGAGGAGCTAGGCAGGCGGTGATCACTTACCAGGAGCAGGTGCGGGGCCGGGCATGTGACTCCTCACCCGTTGGATCCTGTTCTTGTCCCTGCTCTGTAGCTCAGGGAGCGGGCTCTTCGGTCGCAGTGGTCCCAGGTGGTGTGTACCGGGTGTGGGACAGTGGACGTTTTCCCAGACAGTCTCACTCAGAGGGAGAACCCATTTCCGAGGGGGAGACTGAGGCCCTGAGGGGTGGGGGGAAGCGGATTCGGCTGGGGCTTGTGTCCACGGGGCTCACTCCAGGCTGGCCTTCTGAGTGACACCGTCCTGGAGAGAAAGCAGGCAGCACCTTGTGTGACCCTCGCAGAGAGGGGCTGCCCAAGCAGGAAGGCACCCTGGAGCCAGAAGCCGCAAGCCCTCCGGGCCCCTCCCCACTGTCTCCCCGAACGTGCGGATTCATGGCAGATTCAGACTGGAGGCAGATCTTTATTTTTATGCAGATGAGACTCTCCCGAGCGTTTGGTGCATCCGAGTTCTTATGAAAGCAAAAGATCTGCAGACGTGCGCTGCTTCTATTATGTTCGGGTTTCGAGTGGTGTCAGCACTTACGGTTTCTTATATGAGAAGCGCCTGTGCTGCCTCCCCCGTAGCCCCGGCCCCTGCCCCGCCCCCGGCACGGCCTCTCCGTCTCGTCATTTTTATTCTCCTGCTTCTGCTTTTTTAGTGATAAGTTTGGGAAAAAAGTAGTCTATTTCAACTACTTGAGTGAGCTCCGCGAACACCTCAAGTATGGCCAGCTGATCGTCCCCCTGGAGGTTCTGCGGTGAGTCGGACCCTGTCCCCAGAGGTGAAGAAACACCCCAGGGGATGCCACAGGCCTCGGCCCATCCCGTTAGTGTGGAAGGCTGCGCCTTCAAACGTGCGCCCCGCAGATCTGGCCCCAAGACATGCAGCGTCAGCAAGGGTGCTAACTGCTGACTCAGGGAGCTGAGCCTGCAGCAGGCTGTGCACGCAGACGCGGGGCTCTTCCCTCCCCCCGTGGCAAACTGATTTAAAAATACTAAGCCATCGCGGTAACTGCTGTTCGCCGCCTTGGAGTTTACCGTGTTTGGGAGCAGAGGATCAGGGGAGTTTCTTGGGCGTGTGGATAACGCCGTATATACGGAATGCAATGTTCTCAGGCGCGTCGCAGGTGCTCTGGAAGCCAGCCCACCCGGTGGCTTTTGCTGAAAGCCTATTCGAAAGCCTATTCGCTACTTGAGTTTATATGGCAGCGGGGATCACCACTCCACAGTCTCTCCCATGGGGTGCAGAGGAAGGCGTGTGGCCGGCTGGCCCCACAGCCACGCAAGGGCAGGTCTTGGACCCCCGGCCCTTTGCATCTCCCTCTCCGGGGGCTCCTTGGAGGGAGCAGGGCCCTTGCCGTGCTGCAGGGAGGTGGGCAGGCTTGCAGGGGCAGGGGAGATGTTGAGCTCTCCTGGGCGCCCAGTCGCACGCCAGAAGCTGGGCACACAGAACCATGTGGGGAGTGACCCTGCCCCCGGGATGCTCCCAGGTGGTGGGGGGCCTCAAGTCGGTGACAACAGTTGGGGAGGGGACTAGTGGCAAGGGGATATCGGGAAGAAATGAGTTTCCAGGGGACAGGTGGCTGGGTCAAGAGGTGGGGAAGGGTGCTTCCAGCAGAGGGAAGCCTTTGTGCGGACATGTGGGTGAAATGTTGGCCAGGGGTTGGCAGGAGAGATTGGACATTTGCTGGGGTTGGATTATCCTCTCTGCCTTTTGTGTGAACACCACGGTCGTGGGGGAGAGTGTGTGTGTATGCATGTGTGTGGGATGGTGGTGTGGCACGTGGGCCCAGAAGGACGAGACGAGGGCGTCCTACAGATGTTCGTGGGGCGTCTGGTCCCCGCGGCCCGCGGCTCCTCCCCTGCAAGGTGAGAGCTGTGCTTCTGCTATGTCTGCAGGTATGACGAGAAGCTCCAGAAGCTACACAAGGGCAGGTCGCCCCCTCCCGCCAGGACACCACCACCACGGCCCCCTCTGCCCACCCAGCAGTTTGGCGTCAGTCTGCAATAGTAAGTGAGCCGGGATGTGGACTGCTGGTTTCCTCTGGGGGACCGTGGGACACTCGTGTCGCAGGGAGGCTGTGCCCAGACCTTTGTCTCCAGCAGTCCCCCTTACCCCTGCAGAGAACCTGAAACACGTGCTTTTCCTGGAGGCGGGAGCACTGATTCCATCTGTGTCTACATGCCCGTGTGCAGGGGACCCAGCGGCAGGCAGGGGACAGGGTCCTTGGGGTTCTTGCCCATGTGCAGGGGACCCAGCAGCAGGCAGGGGACCAGGTCCCTGGGGTTCTCAGCCGTGTGCAGGGGACCGAGCGGCAGGCAGGGGACCGGGTCCCTGGGGTTCTCGCCGTGTGCCGGGGACTCAAGCCACGGCAGGACGCGTGCCACCAGCTTCAAAGTGAAGCACAGCCATGTGCTTTGCTTTGGCCAGTGAGGCAGGGGCGGCCGTGGGGCAGGTCCCATCGGGAGGGGGTTTTGGGAGCCAGTTCACGGTCTGCCTTGTGGTGATGGTGGCCGGGTGGAGATGCCCGCCTGCCTCACTGGCTGACCACAGTGTGCCTCCCGTGGACGCCCACGCCGGACGTGGAGCACGAGTGAGAAATGAACTTCTGTCAGGTCCAGCTGCTGGATCGTGGACCGTTCGTATCACAGCATGCCCTATCCTTCCTGACTGATCTCACCCCTTATTAGCCACGTGACCTTGAACTCACTCCCCATCTCAGCTTGTTAACTTATTTCTGGAGCGAATGAGTTGGATGATGTGAACGTTAACATTTCCTTGTAAAGGATTCTGGGCCAACTTCATTTCTTTGGAGACTCATCCAGTGGCACCTCCTCCAGGAAGGCTTCCCTGATGCTCTAGGCTGAATACAGGGCCCTCCTGCCTCACCAGCCCATCCGAGCAGGCTGCCGTGGGGAGCCTCCCCAGGTGTTTCCACTGCTTGGCCGTGAGCACCGTGTCCATCCTGGTGTCCTCTGCTGCTGCCCATAGGCCAGACAAAGGAGATGTTTTATCTGACAGCCACGTGGGGCAGTTGGGTCTGGTCCATACAATGTGTAGAAAGCCAGGGTCTGGAGGGTGGTGGTGGGTCCCAGATAGCGGTTTGCTCAGTCCCATGTAAGAGAGTCATTTCTTGTTGGAAGCTTGCATGCAGTTCGTTTTCCTACACCCAGATCTGATGACCTTTAAGACCCTTGGTGGGACTTGATACAATTTGAAAGCTTGAGCATTGACACTCTGGACAGTGTCCTGGCGAGGGCATTGGGGGATGCCCAGCTGCCACCTGGGACTTGTCACTTGCCTCTCCTAAGCCATCTGGGTATGGGGACTCTTCATTGTCCTTTTGTAGGGGCTGTGGGGCTACAGGGGAGACAGATGCTGGGGACCCCCTCTTTCTTCCTGGCCTAGAGTGAAGGAGGGCGGTGTGTGACAGGAAGAATAATGGCCCCCAGGGACGTCAGTGTCCCTGTGATTGTGTCACCTTACATAGTGAAGGAGACCTTGCAGATGTGATTCAGTGAGGGATCTTGGGATGGGGAGGGAAAGAGCCTGGATTATCCGGGTGGGCCCAGTGTCATCACGAGGGTCAGAGTCAGAGAGGAGGCTTGAGGACGGAAGCAGGACGCAGAGGTTGGAGTGATGTCAGGGAATGCCTGTGGCCCCAAGGAGCTGGAAAAGGTAAGGAATGGATTCTCCCCTAGAGCCTCTGTAAAAAACAGCCCCATTGACCCATTTTAGCCTCTGACACCTCCAGGAGTGTAGGATCGTAAGCTCCTGCCATTTTGAACCATGGAGTCTGTAGTAATTAGTTACAGCGGGCATAGGAAGCTGAGACCTGCAGGGAGAAGTGTGTGGGGGGAGGGAGGTGTGCCAAAACCTGATTCCCAGAGCACATGATGGGGGCTGGCTGGGAGGGGCTGGGGGGCTGGGGGTGGGCCTGAGGGCGAGGCTGGCACACGGTCAGGAGGTGGGTAAGGAGGTGGGGGTCCATACCTTGGGTGTGTCCCAGCAGCTAAAGGTGGGCCCTGTTTTCCAGAACTTTCTGCGATGATAGACGTGGTCTGCTGGTCTGCACTGCCCATTGTGCTGTCGAGCTCTTGAAATGTGGCTGATACAGCACAGGCACTGAATTTCTAACTTTAACGGATGTGAATTTAAATGGCCCTGGCCAGCCTGCAGGACAGTGCGGCTGTAGACCCCTGCCTCCCCACCTGGACTCATACACAAGTGGTGTCCCCTTGAAGAGCCACTTTGGAAGCACTTCGTGAATGCAGTTCAAATACAGTGTTCCCAAATATATCTGGAACAAAAATGTACCAAATTTTCCTTCTTTACACACTGTAAAAATGTGCTGGTGTGACCCCAGCACCCTTGAGGCCCGCCGGGGAAGGCAGGTAGAGATGCACCTGCAGTGACTATGGGGGTGGGGTCTTGGGGGTGCTGAACCTCAGCTCTCAGACAAGGGGCCCAGGTGGGTTTCTGAGTCTTCTGTTGTCCGCTCTGTGCTTTCGGCCTGGCCTGTGGGTCAGTGCTGGTGCTGCCCTTGGGATGTGCTGGCTGATAACAGGTCCTCGGTGGCCATGCCTAAGGCCTCCCGTGCTTCTGTTATCAATCCCTTAGCCTGACGACCCCAGCAGTGCCTTTCAGCTTGCCTGTCTTGTGTTCAGAACCACTTCTGCGTCCGTATTGTCCAACAATACTTTAAAAATGAAAAACAAAAAAAACACACCTAGCTCATGGATTTCTAGAGCCAACTACCCGAGTACAGAGTGGGGGAAACACCCTTGGCCTTCTGTCTTGAACAGATGCCTTCCAGAATGTGTTCACAGAGCATTTGACCCCCAGAGCTCTCCGTTAGCAGATCGAAGACGGATATTAGAAATGTCCTTTTTTTTTTTTTTAAAGATTTGATTTATTTGACACAGAGAGAGAAAGAGTGTACAAGCAGGGGGAGCAGGAGAGGGAGAAGCAGGCTCCCCATTGAGCAGGGAGCCTGACGTGGGGCTCGATCCCAGGACCCTGGGATCATGACCTGAGCCAAAGGTAGACGCTTTAACCCACTGAGCCACCCAGGTGCCCCTAAAAATGTCGTTTATAAAGGCCTTGGTTCATTTCTGTTCCGGGGCCATTTGTAACTGTAAAAATCAGTTCATTGTATTTTTTTTTTCTTTTTTTATGCCCAGGGCAGGGCTTGAACTCACGACCCTGAGATCAAGAGTCGTCTGCTCTACTGACCGAGCCGGCCAGGCGCCCCCAGTTCATTATATCTTTAGGGAATATTGAGTATCATTGGACAGCCTTTGAAGAACATTCTGTGTGTGCCACTTTGAGAGATAATCCATGGGCTTGCCTCTTTAAATTAATATTTTACGCCGTTTCATTGCAAATGACTACAATAAAATGGCAATAAACATATTAAATAGAGCACCAAATATGTAATTTGTTTGGACTGTGAATGAATGGAAGTCGTTAAAATTCATAACCAAATCCTATTCACAAATGTTAATTTGCTGAGTTAAGTTCAGAAGTACACAACAGAAAGCTATCACCTTAGAACAAGCTAATTAATATATTAAGGGGGAGTCAGAGAGTCAAGGTATCTTTGCTCTTTGCCATCCCTGAAGAGGGAGAAATGCACCTGTGCATCTCGTACAGCTCCATCTGGGCAGCTGTAGGGTAGTCGAAAGAGGGCAGGTAAATAAGGGCCTCCTTCGGGTAAGGGAGGGGACGCAGGTCCCAGCTTTGGGAAGTCAAGCCAATGACGTAACTCACCCCGGTTTCTTTCCCTGTAAGTGGACTTAAAACCGTGCCCTCCTGGGGCACCTGGGTGGCTCAGTCATTGAGCGTCTGCCTTCGGCTCAGGTCATGATCCCAGGGTCCTGGGATCGAGCCCTGCATCGGGCTCCCTGCTCGGCGGGGAGTCTGCTTCTCCCTCTCCCACTCCCCCTGCTTGTGTTCCCTCTCTCGCTGTGTCTCTCTCTGTCAAATAAATAAAATCTTTAAAAACAAAACAAAAAACAAAACAAAACAAAACAAAACAAAAATGCCCTCCTCACCTCCAGGCCCAGGGGAGCTTCACAACAAGGTGTGGAGACCATGTGAATGAGTCCCCACTGCCTGGCTTGCCTGCTCTCATTTCTCCTTCATTGTCCCCTCCTCCAGGAAGCCTTCCCTGATGACTCCACACAGACTTAGGACCATTTGTTGACAAGACCATTCTCTCCGCTACCGAATTGCCTTGGCTCCCTCGTCAAAAAACGATTGCCCATAAACGTGAGGGTTTATCTCTGGACTCCTGATTCTCTTCCATCGGCCGATGTCAGTGCCACACTACTGTAGCTTGGTACTAAGTTCTGAAATCGGGAAATGTGAGTCTTCCGACTTTGTTCTTCTTTTTCAAGATGGTTTTGGCTCTTTGGGGTCTCTTGCATTTCCATATTAATTTTAGAATCAGCTTGTCAATTTCTGTAAAAAGGCAGCTGGGATTTCAACAGGGATCATGCTGTCTCTGCAGATCCGTTTGGGGAGCATGGCCATCTTCCCAATACCACATTTTCCAGTTGATGAACCCAGGATGTCTTTCCATCCTGGGTTGGAAAGATCTTGGTAGATCTTTCTGTTTCTTTCAGTGAGGTTTTATAGTTTTCAGTCTCCGTGTTTTGCACTTTTTTGTTAAATTTAGTTAAGTATTTTGTCCTTTGTGATGCTATTGTAAATGAAATTGTTTTGTGTTTTCATTTTTTGGATCGTTCACTGCTAGTGTATAGAAATAGTTGATTTTTATGTGCTGACCATATATCCTACCGCCTGACATCAGTTATTAGTTCCAATAGATGTTTTGTGAATTTTGGGGGTATTCTCTATATCCGAGATCGTATCATTTGTAAATATAGTTTTACTTCTTCCTGTCTATCCCGGACGCTTTTTATTTCCTTTTCTTGCCTGATCACACTGATCAGATCCTCCGGTGTTGGGTAGCGGTGGGGAGAGTGCACATCCTTGTCTTTTCTCTTCTTACTGGGAAGTGGCTGAGTTTTTCACCATTAAATGTGATATTAGCTGTGGGTTTTTCATAGATGCCCTTTATCCAGTGGAGGAAAAGCCCTAACATTCCTAGTTTGTTGAGCGGTTGGGTCTTGTTTTTCTTTTTTCTATGAAAGGATGTGAGCTTGTGTCCTACGCTTTTTTTGCCTTTATTGAGATGATCACATAGCTTTTGTCCTTTATTAATATGGTGATGACACTGCTTGATTTTTATGTTGAACCGACCTTGTATTCTTGGGATAAATCACACGTGTTTGTGGTAGATCGTCTTTTAACTCATAGCTCGATTTGCTTTGCCAGTATATTGTGGATGATTTGGTGTCTATATTCCTGAGAAAAACTGGTCTGTAGTCACTTTATGTTGTGATGTCTTTGACTTAGCTTCATGGCCCTTCTGTTTTTTGCAAGAGTTTGTGCGTGATCAGAGCAAATCTTTCCTTCACAGGGGTTGTGGGAGTTTCAGACTCGTGGGAGAAGTGGGGGTGTCCCCCTGCCCCCACCTCTCCTCCTCTTGTATCTGCAGGAAATGGGATCTGGGGGCAACAGATTCAGAGGTCCCCTCGGGCTCTTTGTTAGTGAGCAGGATTGCGTGGCTTTTCCAGCTGTGTGTCTCCCAAAGCAGAAGGTTTCAGCTGAGCCAGGATCTGCTTTCACGAGGAAAGGGGTGTTGGGCTTCCCCTTCTCTTTCCCTGCATGCCCAGGTACACTCGTCTTTGGTCTCCTGCACTGCGGGGCTGTCCGGAGAGCAGAAGATGCTGCTCTTTGGGAATGGCCTGTGGGGTGGGGAACGGGCATCCTTGGGCTCTGGTTCTCAGTCATGTGGGTCAGCCTGACTTGCTAGAAACCCCCACCCCATTAGAGTTTTGGGGACTGGTCTCGCTCATGGTACAAAACTTTCCAGTTCTTCATTCACCTCCCTGAGAGGCCAGTGCTGCACAGGTGGGTTAACCCCACCAAACCCCCAACCCAGAGTGCAAGGCTGTGGTCTGCTGCAGGTACAAGAGCTCGGGAGTCAAATTTTGATTTGAACCCTAGGCCACCTGACTTCAGATAAAATAATTTGTCTCTGAGTCTGCTTTGTCTTCTGTCCCAATGAGGGCACAGTGATGAGGCCAGCAGGCCTGGCAGCGTGCGGGCACACTGGTGCACGTCGGTCCTCCACCCACTGTGGTTCCTGGGGTGTCCACATGCGCTCCCCAGTTCTTCCGGCACCCGGGACCTCCCCCTCCCTGTCCCTACTATTTCTAAAAAGCTACACTCTCTCCTCATTTGTGCATTTCTTGCATACAAAACCAGGAAAGGAACATGCTCTGAATTACTCGAGGCGTGTCTCCCAAGGGGAGGGGCTACACTCAAGAATTATGTGCGAGAATCCCCAGCGCTCCCTGCGGGCTGCCTGCCGGCCAGGAGCACACGCTGCTGACCTGGGAATAGCGCTCTGCCTCTGAGAGCCCCCTGCGCCCGGTGTGCGCCTTGGAGCTTCAGTTCAGGGTGTGGGTTTAATAGTCTGTGCCTCCTTGTGGAGGCTGGCCCAGGCCCACACACATGGGGATGCACGGGGGAGCCATGGTAGGACAGGGTTTGCTGCTGCCCTGGGCACCCCCACCCAGCCAGGAAGCACCTTTGATCCAGAGCTCCTAGGGCAGAGATCATTCTCTGCCCTGACTCAGTGGGCTGAGCAGGCCTCTCTCCAAGCCAGCGGGTGGGGATGGGGAGGGAGGAGATATCCACAGCGTGGGTTTCTGCACCGTCGAGAGTGATGGTGGAGTGCCAGGACCCGGTTCTGCTGCTCACCACGAGAGGCCCAGCTGGAGTAAATGCACCTTGCATGCACGGGTGAGGAGGCCGGTTTGGCTGGGGGCCTCGCAATTTTGAGCAAACCCCTCCACTTCTGGGACCTCAGTTTCTCATGATCTCACAGGCCTGTTCCTGCCCCGGCAGCCTGCTTTTGAAAAAGGAAACGTGGGCTAAGTTATAGGCAAGGGGGTCTTTGCGTAGCTCATCACTGTCTGGCCTACTTTGCAGGTCTCAGGGGGACCCCTTCCCCAAAATGTTAACTAGTGCGGGCTTTGGAATGAACAGACCCAGGCTTTCGAGCTGGGAGACCTTGGGCCAGTCACTGCAGGGTCCTTAGCCTGCGTCTTCACCTGAAATGGGCCACCCGTACCTGGCCTGGGAAGTCGCCCGGCCCCTGGCGGTCCAGTGATTTTAATTGTTAGTACATTTGACTCAGAGCTCAACAAAACCTTCCACGTCCCTCGGCATTGACTATTTGCAGCTCCCTGGAGGGATGGTGCCAGCATCTCTGCTTTCCATTTGGGGAAACAGAGGCTGGGGAGGCTAAGATATTGGCCTAGGGCCACCCACCTCTTCAGGGCAGGGCCAAAGCTTATACCACTCTGTCTGGCTCCCAAAGGAAGCAGGAGGAGGAAAAGAGCCACTCATCCCGTTCACCACGTCCCTCCCTCCCCAGGGGTGCAGAGAGGCCTGGACTCTACTCCAGAGGGACACAGGGAGCCAAGTCGGGGATGGGTGGGGAGGGTCCGCCCATGTTCCCATGGCGACAGGACTCACAAAGGCAGTGACCTTCGTCAGGGCCCGTTGGCACTGTTGGTGCTGTTTTTATGTTGTTCACAGGGCCACTTGTTTAGGCCTCCTCTGCAAATCTTGGAGCACAAGGAAGAGCAGCATTGGTGGTACATCCACCTGATGAGTCGCTGCAGAATGCTGGTGGCAGGTTTGAGCTGGGCCGGACCTCACTGCCGGCTCTGCCACCGCAGGGCTGCAGGACCTCGAGCCGCGCATGGGGCCTCTGCCAGCATCCACGTCCGGTCTCTAACTTGGGCTCATGAAATCACGATGGAAACTAAATGGGTAAGATACAGGAGCAGGGGCTGTGGGTTCAGACTCGGGGCTCTGAGTCCTGGCTGCACACTCCTGACGACGGTTCCCCGTTGTGCATCCCAGGCCCCCCAGCACTTAGCAGCTTCAGACAGCAACCGTTTTGTTCTGTGGCCTGATTTCTGTGGGCCGGCCATTCGGGCGGGGCTCAGCCGGGCAGGTTTGCTCCATGTGGCGCTGGCAGAGCTTACTCGCTGGTGTCCAGTGTGGCCCAGCGGCTCCAGGGGGTCCGCGGTCCGAGGTGCTGCCTCATGTCCTGGCGTTTGGCAGGGATGGCTCAAAGGCTGGGCTCAGCTGGGACACGGCCGCCCCACAGGACATCCTCGAGGTGGCCGCCCTTCTTATGGGGCAGCTCACGGCTTCTGGCAGGGGATTCCTGAGACAGGTGGAAACCGCCAGAGTCTTCAGGCCGGGGCCTGGAAACGAGACAGTTGCTTCTGCCATATTCTCTTGGTCAAAAGAGCTTCCTTTCCTGGTTTCTTGGCTCATGGCTCTGTCCCCCACCTTCAAAGTGCTTTGCTCTGACCTCTGCTTCTGTCGTCTGTCTCCTCTCTGAGTCTGGCCCTCCTGCCTCCTGTGAGCTTCTGTTGAGCCTGCCGGACAGTCTGGGGTGATCTCCCCGCCTGTCACCTGCAGAGTCCCTTGTGCCGTGGAAGGGAGCACATTCACAGCTCCCAGGTGTTAGGACACAGACGTCCACAGTGGCCACTGATGATTCTCCACACATGTGGCCACGGGCAGGTTCCATGAACCCTCTGAGCCTCGGTTTCCTTGTCTGTAAATGGGGTTTATTATGGAAACTTCCAGAACTGTCCCGAAGATTCAGTGAGTTAATACATTTTGGGCACTTGGGCCATGTCTGCACAGTACAGGACCTTTGGCCGTCAGCCATTGTCAGCATTCTTGGTACCATGGGCGAGGTGCTCTGTGACAAGGGTTGTCAACAATGGTGACTCAGAGAAGAAGGCTGTAGGTGTCGTGGGGTCCACACACAGCACCGAGGGCATGATGGATGGGGAGCCGTGGCCCGCAGAGAGGAGGCCTCAGAGGAGGAGGACTTTGGCCTGAGCCTGGAGCAGGGAAGGAGGGTGTGCTGGGCGGAGGGCAGGCTGTGGGCCAGCAGGAGGCCAGAGATGTGGGAGGGATGAGCATCTGTGGTGTGTCTCTGTGTGCCTGCAGCATCCAAGCTGAGATGCACAGCAGTGGCGCGTGCCCCACGTGAGCGCGTGCCAGGCCGCGAGACTGTGCGGGCCTGATCAGTGGGGGACTGCCTCTCGGGGGGGCCCCAGCTGCAGTTTCTGGCCCCGAGAGAGGACAAGAGGAAGCCTGCCTTGCTCGTGGGTGAGTGTGCCAGGGTCTTAGCAGGAGAGGAGTCTGAAGGCGACAAGAATTTATGTGCATTTACCACAGCATCCCGCTAAGCATCCACGGCCAAGAGTGTGAGGTGAGTTTTAGTTTAATTCTTCCTTTTACAGTTGTTGGGTCTTTGGATCATGTGACGTCATTTGTTCTGTAAGTCACATCTCCTGAATGGTTTTGGGGTACCAGGGCCTGTCCTAAGGGCTTTGCTGGTGCTAACTCAGCCACCCTGGCAGGCGGGCACGACCGTCACCCCATTTAACAGAAGAGGAAATAGAGGCACGGGACACAGGCAGGTTGAGTGGTGTGTCTGGGTCTCCTGGCTGTGGCGGCAGAGCCAGGATTCGGTCTCAGGAAGTCGGACGCCAGAGCCCACGCTTTCGGCTTCTGTTCGGCTGCCCGTGCATCTCAGTGGTGACGCTCCGCCTGGGGGCCAAGCGCGCGTGCCATTAGTGGGTAATCGCCAACCACACTCTTCATTCCCGTTCATCTGTGACTTTTGTGTATGTTCCAGTTCTGGTGTTGTGCTGAGAGGCTGGACTCTGGAGCTTGCCGGTCTGGGTTCGAATCCTGGCCCTGCACTTATTTGGTCCGATAGCTGAAATGCTCAGGGCCTCAGTTTCCCCACCGGAGTTCCAGCCGTTTCTCACCTTCAGGCATGTTCCCTGCGTTCCCCGTGTGTCCCGTCCAAGTCCAACATCTTCCTCAAGGTGTCCCTGAAATATACTTCCTCTACAATATGCACTCTGAGCTCCCTGAGAGCCGTGCGGTCTTTCTTCCCATGTGTATTTGTCAGCTCTCGCTAGGTTGTGTAGGTGTGCGTGTAGGCGGCGGCTCGGCTCAGCTCCGCGTGTCTTCTGTTTCTGACGCCAGGCTGAGAGAGTGGGCTCTCGGGGACAGGCTGCTGTCCTGCTGGAGGAGGGGAGCGCGCGTGCCCAAGCCACGCTACAACAGTCCCGTTCAGAGCGTCTCCTTGGAGGTGGTAAACATCACGCCTGCTGCCAGCCCGGAGCAGGCCACATGGCCAAGCCACCATCAGTGAGACAGGGAGGTGGCCGTCCTGCAGGAAGGCCTGGCGAGGCAGAGAGGGAAGGAAGACTTAGCAGCAAACACTCGCTTGCCCCACCATGGTGCCCAGCCAGCGTTCTCTGTCGAGAATACCACGGAAATCTGCTCTTCCCGTTATCCCCGAAGTATCTACTGTTTTACCGTGTCTCACGTCCTGTGGTGGACGCTGCGTGTGAAGAGACTGAAGCTGACTCAGGCCTTGCACACACATCTGGAATCATTTCCTTGGGATGAATTCCTAGGAGTGGGTGGATTTCCAGCATCAGAGAATGTGGCCGTTTTTAAGGTTCGGGGCACGTACTGTTGACTCCCCCTTCCAGAAAGGTCATGTGCTTCCTTAGAGCCTGACGCTGTGGGTCATCACCACGTGCCAGGGTTGGCCCGTCTTGCCCTGGAACATAGGGGCTCCCGAGGGGAGTGGACACCTCCCTGTCAGACCCTCCCTCGCCTCCTAGAGGACACCCTCCCCTGTGCTCACTGCCTTCCCTGAGGTGATCCCCAGGCTCACCCACCAGGTGGGGGTGGCCGATGGTGAAGAAAAGAGTCCCCAACCCGAACACCCATTGCAGCTCTGGGACCCGGGTCTAGTCAGTGTGTGACATGTAGGCACAGATGTGTTTTTAGCTGGAAGAAAGAGAGCTAGTGTTGGCAGGAGGGGCCTGGAACAGCGTCCTCAGGGCCACTGGGTGGTGGGGGGGCGGCGGGCACAGGGAATCTCAGGGCTCGCTACGCTTCAGGGAAGTCAGTGCACCTGGGAGAACTCTTGTGGCAGAAGAGGAAGGAAATGTCCTAAGGTTGCTTCAGTCAAAATTTTCACATCGAGTTTAGTTCTGGTGAGGCCAGGAAGATCAACTGGTATACCTTCAGTCCTCGACACAGTTTTTGGTTATTTGGTTATTTGCTTACTTCCAACCTTGGGTTCCATTATAATGGAACCATATGCCAGTGGCTACATTTTAACCTGCATTTTGGTAACAGCGATGCTGTTATTAAGCACACGTGTCTCACGTGTCTCGAGGAATCACGGAGAGAAAGCTGACTGTGCATCCGGCCCCTCCTGTGGCCGGCTGTGGGGTATGGACAGAAAACTTCTCTTACTGGGCACCTCACTTGTTATCTGTGAAGCAGGGGTAATAACAGCCTAGGCTGTCTCATTCCACCCCGTTGGAATCAAATGAAACAGTATATATGCAAGCGAATAGCAAGGAGTAATGTAATTGTGAGGTGACTGACTTTTCTGAAAGAGCTGAGGATTGCTGAACTTTGGGCTGTTCTTGGGGAGCCAGGGGAAGAGGCGGAGGTCCGTATTTGTGTGTTAGGATTGGAGGGGTAGATATACTTGCCCCATTACTGCCCCCGTTTTCTCAAAGGTCTTACTTGTTGATGGAGCAGAATGAGAGCCAGGGAAGGTTGGAGGGTACCACGGACTGTAGCCAGGCATGAGGCCACCTCTCCGCCTCCAGAAACCCACCAACGATAAATGGGTGATGTCTGCTTCTTGCCATGATTGAGTCACGGAACAAATTTACTGTCCTCCCTGAAACTAGAGAAGCACATGATGAAGACAGGCATTTTCAGACATTGGGCAACACGCAGCACGGGACTGTGATCCCTGAGAGAAGAGCCACAAGCCCCGGGATTGCCCCAGCCCACTGCCGGGAGAGCATTTCCAGGCTGCAGGGCAGGGAGAGGCCAGACAGAGTCAGTGTTCTTGCAGAAGTGAGGTCACAGAGTTCAGAGTTGGTGGGACTTTAGTTGGGTGACGTTGGGGGACAGAGTTCCAGGGAGGAGGGAGCTGCACAGAGAGCTCTGGACATCTAGAGAAGGTACCCTCTAGTCTTTGGCTGAGTGTTTAAACTGTTTATATATGAAAGGAAATTAAAAGCACCACTGGAAAGTACTAGGCCCCCAAACTATCAGAGCTCACACAGGGCTGACAATGGCAAGTGTTCTCCCAGCTAAAGACTTCAGTACCCAAAGCACTGGGTGAAGTTTCCATCTTAGTAGTGGAGTTACATTAGCCCTAGGCTGACCCCTGCTCTAGAGCCTCCCTTGCAAACTTAAAAGCAATCCTTGAAAGGATCTACCTGTTCCCAGATGACTTAAAGCAAGACACACAAAGTTCATCTCCATTCAGAGGAATATAAAAAAAAAAAAAAAATCCAGCAACCAACAACATAAAATTCCCAAAGAGAAAGTACAAGGTGGGAACAGGGAAGCATGTTCTGTAACTAGGAGAAAAACCAATCAGTAGAAACAGACCCAGTGTGTTAGTATAGGTTCTTTAGAGAAATAGAACCAATAAGATATTTATTATAAGGGATTGGCTCATGTGAGTATGGAGGCTGAGAAGTCCCAGTATCTGCAATTGGTAATCTGGAGACCCAGGAGAGCCAATGCGGGTAGTGCCAGTCTGAGTCAGACTCCAAAGGCAGGGGAAAATTGATGTCCCAGTTCAGAGATAGGTGAAGAGACTGAATTCTCCCTTACTCAGCCTTTTGTTCTATCCAGACCTTCAACTGATTAGATGAGGGCCACCTGCTTAGGGAGGGCAATCTGCTTTACTCAGCCCACCAGTCCAAATGTTAATCCCATCCAAAAGTACCCTCATAGACACATCCAGAATAATGTTTAACCAAATAGCTGGGCACCCCTTGGCCCAGTCAAGTTGATATGCAGAATTAACCATCACATACACAAGTGACAGAGCTGAAGGGATTAGGAGATAAGAGCATTAAAACCGCTATTACAGGGTGCCTGGGTGGCTCAGTCGTCAGGCGTCTGCCTTCGGCTTGGGTCATGATCCCAGGGTCCTGGGATCGAGTCCCACTTTGGGCTCCCTGCTCCGCGGGAAGCCTGCTTCTCCCTCTCCCACTCCCCCTGCTTGTGTTCCCGCTCTCGCTATCTCTTTCTGTCAAATAAAATCTTTAAAAAAAATAAAACACTATTACAGATATGGTCTATATGTTCAAGAAAGTAGAAGAAACCATGAACATGCTGAGATATCTTAAAAAGAATCCAAGTGAAACTTCTAGAGATGAAAAACACAATTTTTAATATGAAAAACACACTGGATGGGATTAATAGAAAATTAGGCATCAGAGAAGAAAAGATTAGTGAACATGAAGACCTAGCCATACAAATGATCCAAAATGAAACACAAAGAGAAAGAAAAGACCAACCTGTGGCAAACACAGGGAACGAACACAAGCAGCACAAGCCGATGCTGTTCCTGTCACCTTCCCTGACTCCTCCTTGGGCTCTACAGGCAACGTGTCTTCCTTTGGCACCTGGTGTTGGAAAAATTCATTTTCCTGACCTATGTTTAGTTTTGTCCTCCCATTTCTATTTCATATATAGTCATACATTTAATTTGTAAAATAGATTGTGCTATCATTACATAATGAATTAAAACGTATGAATTAAAATATTCCAAAAGTCTTTTAAAAAATAATATTATAGTGTAGGATATGTATAATTGGAGTTCCAGAAAGAAGATGACAAAATTTGAAGAATATTTTTCTAAATTTGATGAAAACTATACACCCACAGGTCCTAGGAGCTCAATGAACCACCAGCATAAGGAACATGGAAGAAAATGACACCAAGGCACATCATAATCAAATCGCTTAAAACCAGTGACAGAGCAAATCTTAAAAGTAGAGGCAAAAAAGACACTACCCACGGAAGAGCAAAGATAAGAGTGACAGCAGATGTCTCTTGGAAAGATGCAAGTCAGATGGCAGTGGAGCAATATCTTTTTCAAATTTTAAAAGTTCTCATCTTTAAAAAAAATTTTTTTCGGGGCGCCTGGGTGGCTCAGTTGTTAAGCATCTGCCTTCGGCTGAGGTCATGATGCCAGGGTCCTGGGATCGAGCCCCACATCGGGCTCTCTGCTCAGTGAGAAGCCTGCTCCTCCCTCTCCCTCTGCCTGCCGCTCTGCCTACTTGTGCTCTCTCTCTGTCAAATAAATAAATAAAAATTTAAAAAGAAATAAAATTTTTTTCTGAACTAAAATTACATACCCAGCAAAAACCTTTCAAAACTGAATGCAAAGTAAAAGCTTTCTCAGATAAACTAAAGTTGAGAGGATTTATCTCCACACCTACATGATAAAAATGTTGAGGGACGTGTGTCAGACAAAAGAAAAATAATGCCAAATGGAAATTAAGATCCTCACAGAGGAATGAAGAGTTTTGGAAATGGTAAATATATGAGTAAATAGAAAATAAATAACATGTTGGAATACTGTATAATATATGACATTAACACAAAAGATGTGGTTGAGAAGTGGAAGTATACAGTGGTGAGGTTCCTACACTGTAAGTAAAGTAGTGTTAATATTACTTGAAGATAGACTGTACTATATTAAATATGTGTATTGGAAAACTAGGCCCACTACAAATAAAGAGATGCAACTAATATATTAATAAGGAGATAAATGGAATCCTAAAAAATAATCAGCCAAACAAAGTCAAGGAAAGAGGGGAAATGAATAAAGAACAAATAGCAAGATGGTAGATTTAAACCTAGCCAAATTGATAATTACATTAAATGTAAGTGGCAGCGATTCTCAGTTTGGATTTTTTATTCTTTTTCTTTAAAGATGTTATTTATTTATTTGACAGGGAGCGAGACAGCGAGAGAGGGAACACAAGCAGGGGGAGTGGCAGAGGGAGAAGCAGGCTTCCCGCGGAGCAGGGAGCCTGATGCGGGGCTCGATCCCAGGACCCTGGGATCATGACCTGAGCCAAAGGCAGATGCTTAATGACTGAGCCACCCAAGCACCCCTGGATTTTTTTAAAAAGGAAGATCTTACTGATGTTTAAAATATAAAATGAGGGTTGCATGGGTTGCTGTGGATTGCTGCAGGTTGCTTCCAGCAACAGAGGGTTGCTGAGGTTCACAGTGACCTACCTGAGAGAGAAAGGTGAGTGAGACCTGACTTCAGCCAGGGGTGCGAGGGCCTCTGGGTGCACCTCCCTGGGGGAGGGGGCTGACTCACGGCCTGAGCACCCTGCAGACCAAGGAATTGGAGGGGCTGGAACCTGTGCAGGGAGGCTGACCAGGATGGACTGGTCTCAAGCACATGGATTGTCTGGGTTTGAATCCTGGCTCCACTGTGTACTGACTGTGTGACCTTGGGCAGTTACTTACCTTCTCTGGGCCTCTGATTCCTCATCTGCCCAGTGGGGTTAGTAACAGTACCTGGGCCTAAATGACACGATACACGTAAAGCCCCCCCATAAAGGGACCCCTTTGACATGATAGATAGCTTGGTTTGCAGGTGCCTTCCCCAGTGGGGTGGGTGCACTCAGTGACCAGAGGGGGTGAGTCTTATGGGCCCTCCAAGACTCCTGATGCCAGAGCTCGGATCCACAGGGAGAGGGCGGAGGTATGGAGGCTGCTTTCACCCTGACAGGAGGATGGGTCTCTGGGTGGGACAGGCCGTCAGGCGGTGTGGGGGACCACCTGCAGGTGCAGATGCTGCAGAGCGGGAGTGGGGGTGCATCAGACGAGATGTGGGAGCCACCACAGCTGGGGTCCCTGGTCCTCTGTTACTTGGCGTGCTCCTGGAACTGCTTGTTCTAATCATAGAAAGCTCTATGAGGCAGCGCCTCTCTAGCTGGGGGATCCGATTGTCGTTTGGAATGGTCTCTACTTTGGCGAGAAGTCATTTGCAGCACTTCCCATTCTGCTCCGTGTTTCAGGAACTGACAGAAGATAGTGCTTAACGACCATGAGTCAGAAACCGTGAAAGGGAGTCTCCCTGGGTCTAACGTATCAATTCCTTTATTACAAAATCAAACAAAAAACCCAGGCCTGAGTAGGAACTCTGTATATATTTGTTGGATGAGTACATGATTAAGCGTGTACTCATCGGGCGCTTCCCTGCATCCAGCCTGGATGGACGTGCTGGGGTTGCCGTGGTGACCGCAGCACCCAGCCCTTGTTCTGGGGGGCTCACGGTCGGAACCGAGAGACTCCGTGATGTTTTCCTCCGTTAACGCTGTGACAACCACAGACTTACACGGGGGTGAGCTATCCTGGAGATCAGGGGACCTGAGCTCTGACACGTGGGCCGAGGGTCACTGGATCACCTTCCTCTGCTGCATAACAAATGATCACTTAGTGGCTTCGAACGGCATGAATTTATTCTTTCAGTTTCCATAGGTCAGAAGTCTGGGTGCTCTGCGGCCGGTCTGCTCAGGGTCTCACAGAGCGAAACGCCAGGTGTTAGCCAGGCTGCATTTCTTTCTGGATTTCCACACTCATTAGTGGGGTTGTTGGCCACACTCAGTTCATGCAGAAATGCCCATTTCCTTGGCGGCTGTCAGCCTCTTTCTCTTCCTAGAGGCGGCATACTTTCCCCTTCCCATGTGCCCCCCAGCCCCCACCAACAGACACCCTCCCACATGTCGAATCCCAGCCTCCACGCTCCAGATCTCTGTTGCCAGGAAGAACCTGGTCCCTTTTCAAAAGCTTGCCCGATTAGGTCAGGCCCACCCAAGATAATCTCCATCTTAAGGTCAGCTGCTTTGGACCTGACTTCTGTCTGCAGAGTTCCTTCCCTGCAACATGTAGACTAGTGTTTGGATGAATACCTGGGAGAAAGTGTCCCCACCACAGGGTCCAGGAATTTGGGAGCCACCTCAGAACTTTTCCTACTGCAGTCTCTCAGAAGGAAAAGAGAGGGACCAGCCACTCACACAGAGGGAACAGTGCATGCAAAGGCCGGGAGTAGTAAGGAGCGTGGGGCAGACTGGAGGCTGGAGGAGGCGGCAGTGGGGCTGGAGAGGCCGGACTGTGCAGGTCCGTGGTAAGGCCCCATGGGAAGCTTACCTATGAAGACGGGGAATGGCTCCATTTACAGACTGATCAGAATCAGACGTATAATGTTGAATAGCTCACTCGGTTTCAGAATGGAGAAGAGACTGGGAGGGGAGCCCAGTGCTATCTCATAACACTTAGAAGCATTCTATATTCGCCGTGTCCAAAATGGTAGCCTCTAGCTGCTGGTGGCAATAGCCCAATCAAGCACTTCCTAGGAGGTGTCTCATATATTGGGCAACTGGGGATTTTTAACTTTATTTAATTTTTACTACTTAAATGGAAATTTAAATCACCCTGTGCAGCCAGTGGCTACCATACTGGATGAGTCAGCACGTGTGGAGCCTTCTGGATGCTATGGCTCGTCCCGTGGATCCTTTCTGCAGCCCTCAGAGGCAGGGGCTTGTGGCCTTACTCTGTAGACAGGGCGTTCGAGCTCAGAGTGGCTGTGTGCTTTCACTGAGGTCACACAGCTGGATGAGCAGACTTGGGCTGGACTCCAGGTCTGTCTGTCTAGATGCTCCCTTCCTGGGGGCCGCAGAAGTAGAGTCAGGTGGGATTGGGGAGTATAGTAGTTTGAGGAATAAAAGTGGGGATGTTGGACAGTGGGGGTGGCTGTGGAATGAACTAGGCTGGAGAGCCTTCCCTGCCAGCCACAGGAGGGTGATATGTGGGCAGGAGGAGTCATGGAATGTTCCAGAAACCTGATGTGCTAGGTAGGACCTGTGAGATGCCTGAAGGTCCTCTCTCCGTAGGACTCCACACTGAGGGCCTGTTCCAGAGATCGGCCAGTGTCCACACCATCCGCGAGATTCAGCGTCTGTACAATCAGGTGAGTCTGTCTCCCAGAGACCCCTCGTGCTGAGCCTCCCACCCAGCCGGCCTGCACCTCCCTCCAGGGCCGCAGAGTCCCAAATGCCGGGGTAGCGTGGCTCCCCCGCCCCACCCCACCCCACCCCACCCCACCCCCAGAACAGCCCAGGGCTCTGGAGAGCAGAGGAGGGCGCAGCGGCAGCGTCCCCGGGTCCCACAGGTGACATGGGCACGCCCTGGATGTGTGGCTCCAGGAAAGCTCTTCCCCTCGGGAGTTTTAAGCCATCTGCATCAGAGCCCGTTGTGAAGTGGGCTCTCCAGCCCCATCAGAACTCACATACGATGTTCTGTGTCCAGGGAAGCCCGTGAACTTTGATGACTATGGCGACATCCACATCCCTGCCGTGATCCTGAAGACCTTCCTGCGAGAGCTGCCCCAACCACTGCTGACCTTCAGGGCCTATGAACAGATTCTCGGGATCACCAGTAGGTGCCTGCCCTGGGGGTGCCAGCCGAGGACCAGTCCAGGGGGCAGGGGCTGCCCTGCATCTTCCTGTTGCCGTCTGGCACGGTGGGCCACGGTGTCCACGGCCAGGCCAGGCCACCACGGCCGGGCTAGCTGCAGGGACAGGCACATCATTGACCCAAGGGTGGCAGAATCCCCACGGCGGCGGTGTGTCTCACGGTGGGCGTCGGCGATTACCGGAAGGAGAGCAGGAGAAGGCGTGCCGGGCAGGAGGATGAGCAGAGGGGAAGGCTTGGCAGTGTGACTGACGTCCTCAGACTTCCCCAGAAGAGGGAAGTTAAAACAGGGGTCGCTGGGCCCCACCCCAGAGTGGGCCGCGATCTGCATTTCTAACCAGTTCCCAGGTGATGCTACCAGCCAGGGTTTTGTGCCATGAGTGAAGCACAGCCTGTGGGTAGAGATCTGGCTGCAAAAGAACAAGTCTTAGGAGCAGAGCTTGACCTGTGGCCTTTTTGCACCAGGGGGTGGGGCTGGGCTGGGGCAGACGCTGAGAATTTTTAAGAATTATGATGGAAATAACACAAGCACAGAGTGTAAAAAACAAAAAACAAAAAACAAAAAACCCCAAAATCAACAGAGCAGAGGCTCTGTAATGAAACAGGAGTCCCGGCCGACCCTTGGGGTCCCATGCCGGCGCGGGCCCAGCAGAGGCTCCGTGCGCGCTCCCCGCTTGGCCAGGAATGCTGCTCACGCACTCTGGCTTCGAGCTGGCCTCCTCAATGTTTTCTGCTGTTACCCGTCTTCTCATCCTTCCCTCCTTGGGTGCATATCTACTCGTTCTTTTATGGTCGCGCAGCCTTCCGTCCACTTTGTTACTCTCTGGGTAAACGTTTGGGGCTGTTTCCAGTTTTGTTTTGCACCCTGCAAATGTTAAGATCAGACAGTCCCGGAGTTCCAGTTGTCGAGAACCGAGATGCTGCCAGAGGCTTTAATAAAGATCCCGCCCTCTGGGCTGTGGCCTGACTCGGCCCGGCTGCGTGCTGATGGGCATATAGGGGCACCAGATTTAGCAATAAAAAAATACAGGATGCTCACCTCAATTTGAATCTCCAATAAACAATGAATACTTTTTTTAGTGTAAGTAATAGTTGCTGTTTAACTGAAATTCAGAGTTTCCTGGGTGTCCTCTATTTCACCTGGTAACCCTACTCAGGTGGGATGGGTTTCTCCTGGAAGTGAAACAAAAGCAAGCCTTTCTGGGATACACTGGGGAGGAATGGGCTTTCTGGGTGGCCTGCAGTGTCCAGGGCACAAGGAAATCGTAGGGGGGACATCCCGTCTGATCTGCAGCAAGGAGATTAGGAGAACTGGCTCAGAGCCGCACAGATCTGGATCCAAGTCTGGGCATCCCCGTGCATTAGCTGTGTGACTTTGGGCACGTCACTTATCCTCTCTGAGCTCACTTTCCTCATCTGTATAGAATGGGGGCTGCTTTGAGGGTTAAATGTGCATAAAACACATGGCATCGCTCATGGCACCTGCTAAGTGCTTTGTGACAGTCCGCAGGCGCCTCCCTCCTGCTCACCCCTTAGTGCTCTTTCTCGAAGGGACTGTGGTGAGAGCTGGAGGTAGACCTTGTACAAGGACCGCTCTGGAACCATAATATGTAGAAAGATGACATTGAGACCAGGAAGCTGAGGTCCAGGCACCAAGATGGCGGCCTCCAAGCTCATTGGTTTCTTGGGAATATTAATTTCACGGGGACTCTCTGTCCGTTGACATTACCCCTGACAGCTCGAGTTCATGAAAGAGCTTTTATTAAAAGGCCAACAAGAACATTCACGGTAGGGAAATCTGTGCCTTTCAGCAGTGGCTGTGTTTGGAACGCACACGGTGTTCACAGTAACTCTGCCCAAGGCTTAGCTGGAGGAGGCGAGCGCACTGGAGGAAGTGGGAGTGAGTGTGCACACGTGTGTCTGCAGCAGGAGCGTGCTGAGCACCCGGGGAATCGCTGTGGATGCACTTTGACTTGCAGCTTATGGAACTCAGTGGAGGATTTAGTTACCAGGAAAGTGAGGGGGTCTGAGTCTGGGGCAGCCTCACCCAGGTTCTTGGTGCATGGGGGGCCCTGAGCTGCAGGGAATCACAGACAGGTTAAGTCAGTTCTGGAGCAGGCTTGGCAAACTTTCTGTAAAGGGCCAGGTCGTCTTTCAGGCTTTGTGGGTCAGTCCGTGTTGCTATCCTCAGCTCTGCGGTTCTGCACAAGTAGCCACAGATGATGTATAAATGAAGGGGTGTGGCTCTGTGCCAGTCAAGCTTTATTGACAAAAGTGGGCCATGTGGCCCACAGGCTGCAGTTTGCTGACTGCTGGTGTAGACCATTCCCACATATGAAGTGAGTGATTGGGCTTTATGCGCTATCTGGGAGGTCATAGTTGCAGTACCAGCGTAAAGAAGGGACTGGAGCCCTCGGAAGGGAGGGCTTTGCAGGGAACGGCCACATGACCTGGAAGTGAGTGAGGCCCCCAGGCCCGACGACGGGACAGTCTGTCCTCAGAGCTGTCCTCCCTGTGCCCATGCAGCCCCCTCGGGGAGGACTGAGGAAGAACCCTGTGCCGTTGTAGGTGTGGAGAGCAGCCTGCGGGTGACCCGCTGCCGCCAGATCCTGCAGAGCCTTCCAGAACACAACTATGCTGTCCTCAGCTACCTCATGGGCTTCCTGCACGAGGTGAGTGGGCAAAGCAGGGCGCCAGTGGGGAGGCCCAAACTCTGTGCCTGGCCCAGGGGGCCCCCTCCTGCACGTGGTGCCCACACAGATCAGGGTCTGGGGTCTCCCTCGCCCACAGGACTCCACTTCTGTGCCTGCCTCTGCTGACCCCATGCCCCTCAGTCACTGATGAGTCCTCTGCTCCCGCATCATCTCCTGCAGGGGCTGTCTGTTCAGGGAGGGGCTGGGTCCCCAAGCCAGGGCTCCGAGCCTGACGCGCAGTATGAGCAGACTGAGCGGGCCGTTCCTGAGAGAGGAACGTGTCACCAGGTGCGCGAGTGTCCTGGGGCCGCCGTAGCACGGTACCACTGACTGGGCAGCTAGAGACCTAGAAATGTCTGGTCACGGCCCTGGAGGCCGGAAGGCCAGAATCCAGGTGGGGGCAGGGCCGTGCTCCCAGAGGGGCTCTGGGGGAGGGGTCCTCCCCGCCCCCTCCAGCTCCTGGTGGCTCCCGCATCCCTTGGCTTGTGGCCACCTCACTTCTGCCTGTCCCCACACGGCCTTGTCCCCTCTCTACACAAATCTCCTTCCGCTTCCTCTTATAAGAATGCTTGTCGTTGCATTTAGGGCCCACCTGGATAATCCAGAATGATCTCACTTTGAGATCCTTGGTTACATCTGTAAGGACCCTTTGTCCAAATCAGTCACATCCACAGGCTCCTGGTGGATATCTGTGTTGTGGGGCTGCCATTCCACCCCCTACACAGAGTGAGAAAATGCACAGTGAGAGAAACACCTGTCCCTGCTCTGGGTCCGGGCTGAGCTCCCCACACCTGGGACAGGGAGCAGTGGTCTTCGAGGTCAACAGGGAAAACCTCAACGGGTCCAAACGGGCCCCTCCCTTTGCTTCCAGACCCCTGACCCTCTGTCGTCTGACCCTTCCTGGAACACTCACCCGTCCAGGCCCTTTGTAGGCAGTGTGGGGTGCAGGCATGAACGAGGCAGGACTTGGCCATGGGGCTCCCAGCCGTGGGGCACATTTCCACCCAGTGTGGCGACACCATGGCGGCGTCCTGCCCAGGGTCTTCGGGGCTTATGTGGGAACCCTGCTTCATGGCAGGTGGCCTGGGAATGTGATCTCCAATGGAGGGGAGGGGACCTCCAGGCAGAGCCAATGTTACATGTTGGAGTCTGTCAAACACCACCTCTCGGTTTTAAAAATAAACTATTTCGGGGGCACCTGGCTGGTTCAGTTGGTAGATCAGGTGACTCGATCTTGGGGTCATGAGCTCGAGCCCCATGTTGGGCGTAGAGATTGCTTTAAAAAAATAAACTATTTCGTTCTCCCTCTCTGTCCCTTGATCTTATTTCTTAGAAGCCAAAAACTAAGTTATCCTAATCTCTTTTTCTACTTCTTTTTCATTAGCTAGAGATGGATTTATTTCTCTGTCCTCCACCATGACACTGACATTAATCATCCCATGGGGCTTGGCGCTGCATAGCATTGGCCCCTGGTGTGCCCCTGCAGGGGCTTGGGGGCTGCCTGTCTCGTGGAGGCAGGGGGCTTCCTCACCAGATCCATAGGGGGTCACCAGGCAGTGCAACCCCCCCCAATAGTTCTATGCTCTCCCATGACCCCGAGGCTCTGCATTGCCTACTTCTGATTCATCAAGGTCCCCAAGACCCTGGAGGCAAGGAAGAGGTCAGGCCATGCCCTCTGATGGCCCCCCTGCCACCTACTGGCCACATGACTTCGGGCAAGTCCCCTGCACCTTCTGGGCCTTAGCTTCTTCATCTGTAAGATGGGTGATGTATCCTGCTTTTTGGGGTTGCAAGGCTGTAAGGCAAGCTCTTCCCCTCCCCACCATCCCCAGTCCTCCAATGGCCCTGCGTGCTCGTTAGTCTTGACTATGCCCTACTCACCAGCCAAAGTGTGGGCATCAGAGACGTGGTCTGGCTGGGTGACACCAAACACCATGCTTGCACCCACAGTGGTGGAGGCCCCCCCCAGGGGACCCTGAGGAGATCCCAGAAGGAGCTGACGGACGGTCAGAGCCAGAGGGTCCCTTGGAGCATCAAGACTGAGTCCTTCCTTCTACAGATGGGCAAACTGAAGCCCAGAGCAGGGAGCTGGCTGTACAAGGCCATAGCACAGAACCCACAGTCACTTGCCTGGTCCCCTGGGTGTCCTCCAGGTGTCCCCGGAGAGCATTTTTAACAAAATGAACAGCTCCAACCTGGCGTGCGTCTTTGGGCTGAATTTAATCTGGCCATCCCAGGGGGGCGTCCTCCCTGAGCGCCCTCGTGCCTCTGAACTTGTTCACCAAACTGCTGATCGAACACTACGAGAGGTCTTCAGCACCCCGGAGGCCCGTGGGGAGCTCGGCACCGGCGTCCCTGAGGCAGGTGAGCGGGGCGGCCCCTTCGCTGAAGGCTGCACAGGCGACAGACCCTCCCCGCCCCCCCCCCCGTGCCTCCGCGGCCCCTGCCGGCAGCTGGGACGCCCCGCTAGGGCGGGAAACGCCACACTGAAGTCCGTGTGTGCCCTCCTGTGCTTTGTAAACTTGCCATTAAACTTCTAGTGAACAGCCAGAGTTCTGACTCTTGGCCCTTCTGCATCGTTCTTGGGCTGTGGCCTGAGATAAGGTGACGGGTCCCTTAGAATCATAACCCAGGGTGGCTGAACTGGGGCCATGCTGGGAGGCTGTCGGTGAGGAGCCCTCGTCCGGCTGGGATCAAGGTCCACTGCTCCTGGCATATGCCGTGTGGCAAAGCAGTGACTTGGAGCCCCGGCTCTTTGTTACCGTCTGCGGGCGAGCAGTGAGCTGAGCGTCTCTTCTGCTCTGGCGGGGGCTCCCGCGGGTGTCGGGCTGGCGGGAGGTCAGCCGGGGGGACACGGCTGGGTCCCTGCTGTGTGGGGGGTGGTTCCCGTTTGCTCCCCGGCCCTCGCTCTGCTTTATCATCCTGCTCCTTCTCGTGGCCCTCAGCTAACCCAGGCCAGAACGGTCCTCTTGTGCAGCTTGGAAAGTGACCGTGGTTTCATTTATTTCCTCTTCTGCCACAAAGGCTTGCTCTTTCCTTCCTTTCTCCTTTTGTCAAACGCAGCCCTCCAGCTCTGACCCCGCCGCAGCCCGGCACGGAGAGCTGAGGCCCGGCCACAGCCTCTGGACAAGCTACCTGCTGTCTGCACCCCTGCCCCTGGGAGGGGGTCTGTGCTCCCACAATTCAGCACAAGCCCAGAAAAGCCTCAAGAGTTCTGTTGCCAGGGGAAAAAAAAAAAAAAAACCTGAAATAAAAACGATGGGTCCCTTAAGAGTGCACCGCTGTGAGCAGCAGAATTAACAACGACATTAAATCAAATCTCGTGCATTATGCAGAAGGGTTTACGGTGGGACGCACGGCTGTGAAATGTATGTCTCAAATTTCCTGACTCCGAGAGGTGGCCCCAAGACGTTTTCCTGTGGCTGCTCTGATAACCGTCTCCCTTTCACGAACGATAATTGTGGAATCCCAGCTTCAGCACGGCGTGGTCTTGTCACCCTTCCTTGTATCAAAGCACCATCTCCCTATCATTTCCACAGCAAAGGAGAGCGATTACGGCGCTAATGTGTGGCAAGCACGCGTGGTGCATTTCAGCGCCAAACAATGAAATGTGATGTGGAAATGAGGACTCCAGGGTGTCTCTGTTGACAGGATGTGTGGAATAAATTGTTCAAACATTCACTTGTGCAGAAACGACAAAGATTTTAAGTGACTCCAGAGATTAGGCAGGCTGCCCAGAACTTGTAGCTGATATCCACAATGAATTTATTGAATCCCGTCCAGAACATGAAAGTCAGTGGCAAAGCAAGTGGCTGGTCTGCCCCGGAGAGAGCCAGGCTGCCATCACTGGGGGGAGCCAGGACCGGGCACCTCACTTCTGCCACCAGCTGAGATGCACAGCTGTGGGGTCCTGGGCCAGTCATTTGGCCCAGCGTGGGGAGTTCTAGAAGGCTCAGCTTGGGGTCTTGTCCTCCCACGGTGGGTGCATGAGTAGGGTACATTTCTCGAGCCTTTTCTTGCTGGTACAGTGCGGAAGGCGGTATCCACTCTACAATCCCCTGTGTGCTTTCGAGCACCGGCTTTGGGGCAGGCAGTGCCTGTCCCACAGATACAGAAATGAGAAGGATGCACTTCCTGCCCTCAGGGGCTTGCAGAATAGTTGGGGAGTGAATAAGCAAAGAAATGCACAAAGAAGCGTATTTAGAGCGAAAGCAGTGCGCACAGGACACAGGCAAGAGCAGGGAGGGGACAGAGGAGAGGGTCGTGGGCACCTCCCAGCTTTCTCATCTTGAGATACGCAGGCAGCTGAGGGTGGTGGTCTTCCCTGACGTGGAGAGCGTGGGAAAGGAAGGGCAAGTTCTGCTGTTGGTTTGGTCACAAAAAGTCTGCTGTTGTAAGAACAACCACTGCTCAGAAGGGAAAAAAAAATTCAGTGACAGAAAGTGTAGAAAGAGAAGGTGGAAATCACTTGAAATTTTACTGCCCGTAGATAACCACTGTTCATATTTTGAGGACCGGGCACTTTTATGTACTGCCAGTAGAGAGAGAAATTAGTCCGGTCACTTTGGAGAGCAGTTTAGCAAGCTGGTGAAGGTAAAGCTGATCCAGCAGTTGTGTGTCTAGGCAAGGAACTGAAGAGGTAGGTACAAGAGCATCACTGCGGTGCTCTTAGCAGAGCAAATAATTAGGTGCAGCCTGAGTGTCCGTCACTAGAAGAAATGGCAGATAAAGGAGTTACATCCATGTGACTGAACAGTAAAAATGAACGAAGCGGATCTGTATGTCTCAACAACGGCAGATCTCCAAATAGTACATTGAGAAGGAAAAGAAAAATCAGAGGATGATAAATACTGTGTGTTTTCACTTGTGTAAAGTTCTAAAAGTCCCCCATCCTATATCTACCTCACGAATTATACGGCATTACACTTTTTAAAAAAGATTTTATTTTTTTAAAGTAATCTCTACACCCATTGTGAGGCTCGAACTCACAACCCCAAGATCAAGAGTCTTGTGCTCCACCCACTGAACCAGCCAGGCACCCCGGTGTTACACTTTTTGGACAATATACATAGACGACGTCTCCACATAAAAAGTGAATAGGTAGGAGACATACCAGATTCCTCAGGAGAAGAACAAAAGGGTCCTTAACTATTTCTGTCATGTTTTGTATATGTAAGTGTTCTGTTTCCAGTATGGCTGAATAGCACCTACAGGATTTGACCTTTCCACAGACAACATTATGAGCTCTGGACAAAATACAAAAGAACAAAAATAAACAAAAAAGTGAGCAATGACTTGAAGGCACTGGAGAATGAACAAGGACAGATTCTGGAGGGAAGTCCACACTCAGAAAAGTGAATAGCACAGGATGAGCTTCCATTATGTAGCTTTTAAGCTGAGCCAGACTGAAGTTCGCACCTGTGTTAGAGTGGCTTTATCTCCAGGAGAAATTCACACTCTTTTTGGCTTGAAGAACAGAGGACAGAGTTTGGGACAACAACAGTCACCAGAGAGTGAGCAGGGAATCTCATACAGAAGAAAGCCAGCTCAGGAGAGCCTAAATTCTGTGCATAAACTCTGCTCCAAGTTCTGCCTGATCCCTGAGCCACACCTCTGTAGGACAGACACCAGCTATGGATAAAACACCCAACCTGAGGTTTGAGCTACCAATGGACAGGGTCTGTGGCTTGACTCCAGCGGAACCCAAAGCCTCTACAACGTAATATTAACAATGTTCCGCATACAATGAAAAATGATTCTATGAAGAACCAAGAACATGCAACCTACTCTAAAACAATCAACAGACGCCAACCTTAAAACGATACAGGTGTTAGAAATAACTGTCAGGGATGTTACAGTAGCTATTATACACATCCTCAAGTATATAAAGGAAAATAGGCTTACAATAAATGCAAAGATAGGAAATCTCAGTAAAAAATAAACATAGAAATCATAGGAAACAAAGGGGAAATTCTAGAAAACCAAATACAATACCTGAAATTACGGGGGGGAAAAATTCCCAAAAGCAAAATAAAAACACTGGTTGTGTTTGATAGGAGAATGGAGATGACAGAAGAGAGTCGGTGAATGTAGCGTAATAGAAATTACCCAGTCTATAAAATAAAGAGTAAAATGGGAGCACCTGACTGGCTCAATATGTAGAACACGTGACTCTTGATCTCGGGGTTGTGGGTTTGAGGCCCACGTTGGGTGTAGAGATTACTTAAAAAATAAAAAGGATTGAAAAAAAATATATGAACAGAGCCTCAGGGACCTGTGGGACAATATCAGAATATTTTACATACGTGTAATTGGAGTTCTGGAGAGGAGAGAGTGGGGCACAAAAATATCTAAAAACTTAATGGCTGAAATATTTCCAGTTTGGTGAGACATAGTCAGAGTCAATCATCTGAGTGAACCCCAAGCTGGATAAATTACAAAGAAAACTACCACAGGCACACTATAGTGGGCCTTCTGAAAACCAAAGATAAAGAGGAAATCTTGAAATCATCAAGAGAAAAAACGAAACAGAAGACCAACAATTGAGACTAGCTGACTTACAAGCAGAAACTATGAAGGCCAGAAGACAGTGCAACAATATCTCGTTCCAATACAATAAAGGAGCAATACTAAATTGCTCACAGGAGGGGGAAAATATCAAAATCAGAATTCTCTGTCAGCCAAAAACATTTAAGACTGAAGGTTAAATCAAAACTTTTTTTAGGTCAAAGAAAACTAAGGAATTCTTTTCGTTGGCAGACCTGCACTACAGAAAAAATGCCAAAGGAAATTCTTCAAGGTGATAGGAAATGAGAACAGATTGAAACCTGGATATTTTGGAAAAGATCAAGATCATTGGAAATGGCAAATATCTGGATTATATAAAGGAATACTTTTCCCTCTTAATTTTAAAGGAATAAGCAGGGCTGTTTAAGGCAAAGGTTATAAAATTGTCCTATAGGTTTTAGGATATATGTAGATATAATACAAACCATGGCTGAGTGGGGCTGCATGGGTTCAGGGCTTCTACCTTTCACTGGAAGTAGGACAGAAGTCATCCCAAGTCAACTAAAAAGGTACGGTTGTATCCCTAGAACAGCTACTAAAAAATGATGCAAAAAGATTTAAAAATAGATAAGTTGCAAGTGAATTCCAAAAAATAGTCAAAAATCCAAAATAAGGCAAGAAAGGATAAACTTGAGAACAAAGGGACAAACAGGAAAAAAATAATAAAGTGGTAAACCTAAATCCAGCCCTATCAGTAATTATCTTCTAACGTTAATGTACTAAACTGTACGGTTAAGAGGCAGGGCAGATATTGTCAAAATGGATATGAAAGCAAGACATAACTGTATGCACTTTATTGAGATAGGCTGAAGGCGAACAGAAGCAAAGACATACCATGCACACGGTGATCATCAAAAGTCCAAGGTATCTATATTACTAATATATAAAATAGACTTTACTTTTATTTTTTAAGAAACTTGGGTTGGTTTACTTTTTTTTCATTTTTCCATTAAATTTCTATTTTAATTACAGTATAGTTAACATACAGTGTTATATTAGTTTCAGGTGTACAATACAGTGATTACCCAGTGCCCATCATGATAAGTGTACGCTTTAATCCCCGTCCCCTATTTCACCCACCCCCCCACCCACCTAAAACAGACTTTAAAACAGAGTATTACTAGATCTAGATGGCCTTTTTTATAATGACAAAATGGTCAGTTTATTGAGAAGACATGGCTGTCATAAGTGGGAATGCATCTAATAATAGAACTTTAGATATATGGAGGAAGAAATCCCACAATAGATTTAAGGGATAAACAGGCATTTCCATATTCAGAGCTGGAGATTTTGGCATCCCTGTCTCAGCAGCTGAAAGACCAGCTCAACAAAAAGTGGGTAAAGTGATAGATAACCTGAGCACCACTACCTATCACCTTGACCTACATGATACTTACACAGTTCGGCACCCAACAACAGAATACACATTCCTCTCACGTGCACATGTTATGATCACCAACATAGACCAGACTCTGGGGCACAAAATAAGTTCCAGTAAATTCAAAAGAATTAAAATCATATGAATATGACAATGGAATCAAGGTAGTAATAAAAATCCTAGCTAGGTAAGTATCATATGATCTCACTGATATGAGGAATTTGAGAAACAAGACAGAGGATCACAGGGGAAGGGAGGGAAAAATCAAACAAGACGAAACCGGAGAGGGAGACAAACCAGAAGAGACTCAATCTCAGGAAACAAACTGAGGGTTGCTGGAGGGGAGGGGGGGGGGGGGGGGGGGGGGGGGGGGATGGACACTGGGGAGGGCATGTGCTATGGTGAGCGCTGTGAATTGTGTAAGACTGATGAATCACAGACCTGTACCCCTGAAACATAATACATTATATGTTTATAAAAAAGTTTTCAAAAAAAATCCTGTCTAGGGAAAACCTAGATATAGGAAAAAAATTTTTAAAAGAAAGGGAGCCACACTTCTAAATAGTTCATGTGTCAAAAAAATCATGATGGAAGGGAGAAGATAATTTGAACTGAAGACTAATGCAAAATATCAACATTTGGGAAACAAAATAGTAGTTGGAGGAAAATCTAAATGCTTATATTAAAAATAAAAATAAAAAACAGTCTAAAATCAACTAATGTTCTAACTTAAAATATATATATGTATATACACTGTGTGTATATATTATATGTATTGTGTGTGTGTATATATATATATATATATATATGTGTGTGTGTGTATGTATATTTGACCCCAACCATGGTCACAGTTGATTGTCCAGGGGGTGCTTCTCACCCTAATGAGCCAATCTGATATACATGTATATCAAAGTAACCCATTCAGTAAAAGGAATAAAATAACAGAAATAAAACAGAAAATTTAAAAAGAGAAAAAAGAGAAAATTGAAGCCCCAAAAGTTAACTTTTTTGAAAAGAGAAATTCAAGAACTTTGAAAAGATAAATTCAAGAACCCCTTGCTAGGCACGTTAAAATAAAAAAAACTCCAAATTAAGAATGAAAAGGC
This sequence comes from Callorhinus ursinus, assembly GCF_003265705.2. Lineage (NCBI taxonomy): Eukaryota > Metazoa > Chordata > Mammalia > Carnivora > Otariidae > Callorhinus > Callorhinus ursinus. The sequence continues at coordinate 4,402,328 of NW_027397110.1, read as the reverse complement.
AATCATCACTTTGGAGTCTGCAGATAGTAAAATAAATTACAAAAAAATACCTCTCCACAAATAAAACTCCTGGCCCTGATGTCTTAACTGGTGAATTCTAACAAATATAAAGATGTTCTTTCAAAAAATAGAGAATACTTTCCAACTTGTTTAATACCATAATCTGACAAAGACATTGCAAAGAAAAATATCTATAGATCCATATCCCTCATAAACAAATACAAAAATACTTAGCAAATATTAGTGCATCCAGTAAAGCAATATGAAAGGATACTACACAATGACCCAATAGAGTTTAGTTAAGGAATTCAAAGTTGGCTTAACATTTGAAGATTACTCTAACTCACTGTATTTACCGAATGAAGGAGAAAGCTCACGTGATTTTAAAGAAATGTAGTTATAAGCATTTGACAGAATTTAATCTTTCAGGATTTTTAAGAAGATTTATTTATTTTAGTGGGGGTAGGGAGCAGAGGGAGAGAGAAACTGCAGAATCCACACTGAGTGTAGAGCCCTACAAAAGGCTCGATCCTATGACTGAGATCATCTGCCCTGAAACCAAGAGCTGGATGCTTAACTGACGGCACCACCCACACACTCCTATCATTCAGGATTTTTTTTTTATTATATGCAAACTAAGAACTACTTTTATGTACTAAATAATATACTTCATGGTCAAACTATTGACACTTCCTCCTCTCTGAAATCAGAAACACAGGGACTCTTCGTCTCACTGCTTTTGTTCAAATTCTATTGGAGGTCCTGGCTATTGAAATAAGGCAAGAAAAAATAACAGGCACGAAGATTGGAAACCAGAATAAAACCGTCTCTGCAGGGGACATAATTGTTTATGCAGAAAGCCAAATAGAATCTATAAAACAGCTGCTATAACCAATGGATTTAGCAAGGTTTCAGAATCTAAGGCGTATCAGGGTTCGATCAGGGAAACAGAAACCACACAATAATTTGAAAAGTTAGTATAAACATCACTAGGTATAAGAGGGCAGGGCTGCATGAGAGTAGCCAAGGAAGGTACAGCTTGGGAGGACTCCCCCTCCCTGTGGCTGAGATTCGAACTTTGGAGAAAGTGTGGTCATAGCCCTGTGGTTGGTAACGTGTGCTGGCTTGCCTGGACGGAGCCGGCCCACAGTCACTTGGCATGCAGCAAACACCCCTGTGGGTTGCAGGTGAGCCGAGGCTGGTGGAGAATCATACAGACTGAATTGGAGCTTCATTTAAGAGTTTAAAGAAAAAGAAAGACGGCCCCGAGGTATTCCAGGCTCACATGGACTTCGAGAGCCAGATGCTTCTTTCCTGATGTGCCAGTGAGGTTCCTGGGGAGCTCTCTGACTGCACGGTCTGCCTTGTGTGGCCCCTCCTTTCACGAATCCATGGAGCTGGAGTGGGCCCAGCAATCCTGAGTTTCAGCCAGTTCCCCAGGTGATGCCAATGCTCACTCGAGTTGGAGAAATTCTCCTCTAGAATGACCTTAAAGACGTGCCTTCTGTCCAAATTTTGGGTAATTTTTTTGATCCCCCCCCCAAAAGGCTGGTCTAATTGTGGTTTTGTGTTATTTGGCCAGATTCAATTACGTCCATGTAGGAAGAGGTGTTATTATTCTTATGTAAGCCTCCTTGTGAAATCGGTGCAATTTAGAGCCATCCACTTCTGGTCAACTGCTAAATCGACAGTTAGCTTGCGTCTGGAAATTAGGTAAGGAATCTAGTGTTGCATTTGCAAACGTAGCACCTTTGGCCAATCTTGGACACGAGCGTACTTTGGCACCACACTCCCGTTTCTCTGTCATAAGCACCCATGTGCCCACACGCCTTTGCACACAGACACACACGCACACACACAACAGTGTGCTGGTAAGTGCTCTCTAGGAATGTCAGGCCCTGATTTGTAGTGTTTGCCCATTTCCGCAGTGTCGGTACTCCCGCCGTGGACGGTTTCAAGCTACTGACACGAAGTCACCGGACACGGATTTGGAAGGAGATGCATAAACCAGTGGTGGCCCTTCCTGGCCAGGCTTCCCTTCCAGTTCTGGGCAGTGCCCCTGCCAGGGCCCCACCTGGGGAGACGGTGAGGACCACTCCTGCTGACTTAACCCTGGGTGAGGGAGGAAGCTGGGAGTAGAAGCATAGCCACCTGCATCCTCCTGCAGCCCGCCTTTCCTTCCACAGCCCCATTTTCTTACACCGCAGGGAACCACCTGCTGCCACTGGAACAAATTGATCTCTGTCACTTGACCTCAAAATGGGCCTGTTAGGAGCTGCACTGTCCTATAAGTGGGTGGGAGTCCCTCTGTTCTGTCTGGAGACCGGGGATCCTTGGGGGTGGGTGTTGGGGCCTCACCATATGGAAGGTGGCCAGTGCAAGTAGCAGCCACAGCCAGCCCCCTCCGTGGCCTGGTGTGAGATCCTCCCAGGGGTCCTGTAGCAGGGGAGAGACCCCTTTCCACCCAACTGCCTGAGGTTTGGCTCTGCAGGTGGTCTCACACTCTCTGGTCTCAGACTTCTCCCCGGTATGAGCCCCAGCCCCATGCAGAAATGCCGTCACCAGAACCCATCCAGCAACACCACCCAGAAACTGTAGCATTGTTTGGGGAGCCTCGGGGGATTCTGAGAGCTGGGGTTGGGGGCAAAGCTGAGCTTAGTGTAAGAAGCGCCCTTCCCCCACTGGGGGACACACAGGGTGGACAGGGGCTGGGTTCCGTGCTGGCCTGTGTGGTCAGCAGTGCTTAGTTGGCTTTATCTGTCCCCTTGCACCTGTGTGTAGCATCACCTGGGTCGCCATCCGCAGCCCCAGACTGGCAAGGTGGCTGGGTCAGGAGTGTGCGTGCATGCGGCTTGGCAGGGTGGCCTGCAGTGGTCCACCTGTGCCCCGAGAGGTGCCTGGGGTGCAGCGGGCAGAGTAGCAGAGGTGCTGGGAGCGCGGGCACAGGGCCACAGCCCAGGCGGAAGCCGCCTGCTGGCTGCGTGACCTTCTCGAACTGGCAGAGAATTCATTCTGTTGTTTAAACCCCATGGTCTGTGGTGCTTTGTTATGGCAGCTTCTGGAAACAAAATGCTCCCCGGGGGAGCCCTCTGAGAAGTGGTGAATCCTCATCACCATAGCTGATGGCCAGCCCCGGGGAGTCTCCCACCCCTGAGCTTGCTTGGTGGGCACCGCAGAGCTATGGTGGGCCCTGCTCTCCAGGGCCAGGTCAGATGGACCCGGGGAATCAGAAGGTGTGGGGACCCCTGTTGAACACCACGTTTTCCATCACGTGGGCACAGGGCCACCTAGGCGCCAGTGGTGGTGGTGGAGAGACAGGAGGGACTATAGGTGTCCACACACTTTGGGGCCCCCTTTCTTTCTTTCTTTTTTTTTTTTTTTTAAGATTTTATTTATTTATTTTTTTGACAGCGAGAGAGGGAACACAAGCAGGGGGAGTGGGAGAGGGAGAAGCAGGCTTCCCGCAGAGCAGGGAGCCCGATGCAGGGCTCGATCCCAGGACCCTGGGACCACGACCTGAGTCGAAGGCAGATGCTTAACGACTGAGCCACCCAGGCGCCCCAGGGCCCCCTTTCTAATGGCAGAGCTAATCCATGGAGGTGCTTCCCCAGGAGGGAGGGAGTTCTCATCGCGGGGCGGGGCGGGGGGAGGCACATTCAGATTTGCGAGGAACTCCTGCCCTGTGTTGGGGCGCTGGAGCCCCCCAGGCCCCCGTGTCTCTTGATGGGAGCTGGGCAGGCTGTCCTGGAACCCCCTATGGATTAGAGGACAAAGATATGGTAGAGTCTGGGTTCACCCCCTCTGCAGCTGCAGGGTCCCTGGAGATCCCACCCCTCCCCAGCCTCAGCTTCCTCACCCCCCTGCCCCCACCCTCACTGGGCAAGTGGACCTGGCAGCTGCACTGGGAACAAGGAAGCCCTGGGATACGACCCTGAGCCGGGATGGAGGCAGCCCCAAGGCCGGGCAGCTCTGTCTCTCGAAGCCTCCTTCCTGTATTCCATGAGTCTTTACTGAGCACCCACTTCCTGTGTTCCAGGTACTCTTGTAGATGCTGGGGATTGGTGAGTAAAACTGACCAAGTTCCCTGCCTTCATGAAGCAGACAAAACTGAAAAGGTGAGTCACGGAAAGTTGTTATTTCAGTCTGGGGAATCAGGGGCGCCTGGGTGGCTCAGTCGTTAGGCGTCTGCCTTCGGCTCAGGTCGTGATCCCGGGGTCCTGGGATGGAGCCCCACATCGGGCTCCCTGCTCGGTGGGAAGCCTGCTTCTCCCTCTCCCGCTCCCCCTGCTTGTGTTCCCTCTCTCTGCTGTGTCTGTCTGTCTGTCAAATAAAGAAATAAAATCTTTAAAAAAAAAAGTCTGAGGAATCAAACAACAAGGAAGGAGAGGAGATGCTAAATCTTAAGGAGGGTGGCTGGGGACAGCTGCACCTTGAGGGGGCTGTGGTCAAATTCCAAGAGACACCAGGGCACACCTGGTAAGGATATAGCACGTGCAAAGGCCCTGTGGCAGGAGCATGCTGCGTGGGTTCCAGGTAGAGCAGGGAGGCCGTGCGGCTGGAACAGAGTGAGGAAAGTGGAGAGAGGCAGGAAGGGAAGTCAAAGGGCCAGAGAATGCAGTGACCGTGGCCTTGGAGGACTTGCTGCTGGGCAAGATGGGCAGTGACAGCAGGGGTTTAGGAGAGGCATTGTCATGCTGGCGGCTGGGTTGAGAACTGACAGCAGCGGGATGGGGGAGGGGCACGTGTTGAGGCCACGGCTGCAGTCATCCAGGTGAGGTGGCAGGCTGAGACCAAGGTGATGGTGTGGGTGGTGACACATGGCCACCCCCTGCTTATATTCTGAGCGTGCCGCCGATGAGCAGGTGTGGAGGGTGAGTTCGCCGGGCTGCTGGCCCACGTATTAGGAAGATGGAATCTCCCGGAGATGGGACAGGTGCAGGAGGGCTGGCCTGGCGGAGACAGACGCTTCCTGATGCCCAACGGGCAGAGGCCCAGCCCTGGAGAGAACAGCTAGGGAACAGGCAGCATAGAGATAGAGAACCAGGAGGTGGGACAAGGTCAGTCTAGGAATTCAGGAGGAGAGGCGAGGTCAGAGCACAGACCCAGGGAGGAGACAGACTGGAACAACCAGGTGAGTGGGGGTCCTGGGAGTGTCCTTCAGCTGGAGGGCGTGGTCAGCGTGTCCCCCACTGGATCTGGCCACAGGGAGGTCACTACTGACCTTGAATTGGGCAGCTCCAGGGGAATCATGGGAGAGGGGCAGCCCGGTAGGAGAGGGACCCAAAAGGGTGGGAGGAAATTAGAAGACTGAGAACGGTGGGAATCCAACGGGAATCTTGAGACCTCCGGGCCAGGGGTTGGGGGCTCCTCATGGGCCTCCAGGGGCTGAGACTGGGCCGGCTCTCAAGGAGGCAGGGGGGCGCTGGAGGAGAGTCAGCCGGGGGTCAGGCAGAGGCGCCTTGAACTCTAGGCCCCACCCAAGCTCTGTGATTCTGGGCCCACTTGGAAACAGGAGAGGACTGTCAGAGACCCCGCCAGCTGGGCCCCGCAGCCCCGCCCACCCCTCCCCTGTCTCTGGGTGCATCCCTCAGTCCTGGGGCTCCAGTGGGCCATCCCTTCGTATTTGATCCCACCCTTGGCCACATCTGGTGGTCCAGAGGTGGGCTCCCCACCTGACTGGGCCGACTGGAGGCCTCTGAAGTGTCTGGAGCCAGGACGCAGGGGGTCTGGCTCCCCAGTTTGCATGCTCTCTTGAAAGGCCAAGGACGAAGACCCGGGTGGGTAGGTTGCGGGAGCTCATGGGCAACAGAAAAAGTAGGTGCCGTTGATGGGCTGAGAAGCAGGAATGAGTGAGGGAGCAGTGTCCACACCGCACAGCACCTGGCCGGGTGGGTTTCTGTTGCTCCTGACCATCCGCTGGGTCCCAAGAGTTGCACCTGCCACCTCGGGGTGGAGGTGGGGGGATCCGCATGTGGAGGGTGCCCATGAGCTCTCTCCTCCCTCCCTCCCTCCCTCCCAACAGGGGCATGACCCTGATTTTCCACCTCTCCAATTTCCCCCTCCCTGCCCCTCGTGCTCCCAGAGGCCTCTCTGCTGAAGGCAAAGCAAACCACACGGCTTTGAAATCATCAGTTGAGTTTAATACATCGTACAGAAGGAAAACTACATTGGCATATTTAAGACAAACACTTTTTCTCTACCCTCACTATCCACTGGACAGTCCTCCTTGGTCCAAAACACTAAGTCTTCAAGACACGTCGGCAGCTACCCCTCCCGGGTCCAACCTTCCATATCCTCCCATTACATTTTTTTAAAAATTTAATTCAATTCAATCCACCCAAGAAGAAAAACAAACCAACAAAAAGGAACCTGAAGACATTTACATCGCAAGCCACGCGGTAATGCATAATTGGCATCTAGAGTAACCAATATAGAAGACGTGTGTCTCACAGTTCACTTTGTTCATCAATAAAAGAATATAAAAATCTTGTTCAACCCAGTGTTAAGTGTATTAAAATAGATCTGTATCGTACAGCACAGTTTCTCCCGGAGTCGAGAAAATGACAGGAGGGACCATGGCAGTCTGTGGGATCCTGGCCAGCCTCCCTGCTCTGCACCTGTCTGCGTGCGTGTGTGTCTGGGGCCGCGTGTGCACACGCGCACCTGTGTTCAATGCAATTCGGCACCGTGTGATATGCTGGGGTGGGAGCCCGCTGGCTTCCGGATGCTTATCCTGTTGTGCTACGTCCCTCAGGACTGGAGAAGCTGGTGGGTGGACATCCCACCCCGGGGCGCGGGAGCCCTTTTATGACGCGAGCGCGCCCTCAGCTCTCACGAACGCAAGGAGACAGCAAGAAGAGGGACTCTTGCGTCTCCGAAGGCCAAACCCTCCCGAGGCCACTGCCCCCTCTCCCTCCCTCCCCTCGCCCCCCCCCTTCTGAAAGAACCCTCTGGATCTCTCCAGTTTGGCAGTCCCCCAGGAGGGGTTTTCGCATTCGTACTTTGCAGCAGAGACCACTGTAAGCAGGAAAAGAAGTCAGCAAGCATCCCCCCTTCACATTAAATATCTTACAATAAAAACGCCATACAAAAATGTAAAGTTATTTTTTGGCATAAGTGTCTGTACTGGCAAGAAAAGAGGAATGGAATACTTTATCGGCTCTTCGAAAGGAGAAAAGAAAAGGCTTCAGTCATAAGTTGAATGATTCAACCCCGAATAGAAAACCCGCCAAAGGCCTCCCCTGCATGCTTGCAGCTCCATCTTGCCCAAAAACTCCATGAGAAAAATACATCGATGGCAAAATGAGTCCAGAAGGTCGGCAAAGGGCAAGAGGCGTACAGAGTGGGCACTCTGAAGACTCGGGGGCACGCGGAGGCCCTGGCAGGTGGAGACTGCAGAGTCCCTCCCCGGAGGGACCCGCCTCGTAGTTTCTTTCAAGTTCAACAGCTGTGACTCTTAATGCTAATAATACTGACAGACAGGGGCCCGCGTTCTGGAAGGCGCTGGAGCGCCCCGGCCTCAAGCCCCGGGGCCCCTGAGCGGGAAGGGCACGGAGTCCTACCTAGATTCGCTACCCACTGCTCGTCCCAACTACCGCTACTACTCAGCTAGGTCTTCGGGTTCTTGGCTCCCCGTCCCAACCTCTGTCCTTCTCTCTCCTGGGGGGCAGCACGAGGCCGAGGAGACAGCTGTGCCTGGAAGCTGGAGGCCTGGGCAGCCCCCCAACAGCCAGGGGCTGACTGTGCACCCGGCCATCGGGCACCGCCCTGGCTTCCTTGGTGCCCCGTCTAAATGTGGAGGGAAAGGACTTCCACCCAGTTCCTTCTCCCTTCTTTCCTCTGTCTCTCTCGGTCAGGTTTTATTTTCGTCTGAAATTCATAGTGTTTATGAATTAAGGCGGACAGAACCCTCAGGTCTGCTGAGCAGGGTCCCAGGAACCTTCCGTGGGTGTGAAGCGGGTCCCGCAGGGTCAGTTGTGCCCCTGGGGGTGCTGGAGGGCAGAGCGCATGGCTGCCGCTGGGGGCTTGGTCCAGGGCCCGGCCAGCAGCGGGGCGGGGCTGGTGGTCGTCATGGTGACCTGCAGCATCTGCTCGCCCCGTATCAGTCTCAGGAGGGCCCGCAGGCGGTCCAAGGATGACTGGGTGCCCCTCTGCCGGGCCAGTAGGCTCGTCTTAAGCTCTAGGCATTTCTGGCGGAAGGAGAGAGGGGCGAGGTCTCAGAATCCCACCGCGCAGGCATCCTGGGGCTGCCACCCTCTCAGCCCACCCACAGCTCCCCCCCCTCTTTCGGGCAGAGGCCTGAAGGCAACCAGCGCGAGGGCCTTCCAAAAACCGGGCAGCTGCAAAAAATGGAATTACAGCCAGTCACACAGGAGAAGTTTGTTTTAGAGTTCAGGGCTAGAAATGGCATGCCTGGGCGGGAGCGTGGAACATTCCTCCTCCCGGCCGTGACGCTACGTCAACGATCAGGTCATTTCTCCTCCTGCTGAGGAAGCTGGGAGCCAGTTCTGGTTCAACCACTGCAGCTGCAGAAGATCTGCAGATGGCCAGCCAGCTCTCTGCTCTGTCTGCTGCCTGCCGTGCTCTTGTCTTCGGTTGGCTTTGTACGTATCATGGCAGGGCAGGCAGCAGTCGGGACGGGGCCCAAGCTCGAGTGTAAGCTACTTGCTGCTCAGGCAACTAAACACTTATACTCCCTGATGCTGCACCCAAACTCTGAGACAGGAATAATCACAGATCCTCCTCTTGGGTTATTCTGAGGATTGAATGAGATACTATGTTTAAAGAGTTTCACCAGGGCCTGGCATTGCCCTTACCATCACCACCACCACCACTGTCACCACCACCATCATGACCATCACCACCACCACCATTGTCATGACAACCATCATGACCATCACCACCACCACCATTGTCATCACTACCATCATGACCATCATCACCATCATCATCACCATCATCACCACCATCACCACCACCATCGTCACCATCACCATCATCATCATCATCACCATCACCACCACCATCATGACCATCACCACCATCATCATCACCACCACCATCACCACCACCATCGTCACCATCACCACCACCACCACCATCATGACCATCATGACCATCATCATCACCATCATCACCACCATCACCACCACCATCGTCACCATCACCACCACCATCACCACCACCATCATGACCATCACCACCACCACCACTGTCATCACTACCATCATGACCATTACCATCACTGCCATCATCACCATCCGCACCATCACCATCATCTCCATTCTTACCATCACCACCATCACCATCATCACCACCATCACCACCATCACTGCCATCATCACCATCATCACCATTGTCTTGTTTACCACCACACTACAGAAGAGAAATCATTATGTTCACTTTACACAAGAAGAAACTGAGGTTCAGAGACAGGGCTTTGCCAAAGACGGAGAGCTAGGTAGGGGCGGAGCTAGAGGCTCAATTGCTTGGTAACTATTTGTTGAATAGATCACAGAGCTGCATTCTCTACCTCCTGGCTCACTGAGTGATGTTGGTGAGTCTGTCTTCTCCTGGAGCCTCAGTAACAGGACAGTGAAGCTTTGGATTTACATCTTGGGGCTCTAAGGTCCCCCATTCTCCTGCCCCCCACTGCCAGCGCACCTTCACTGCCGAGGCCAGGCGCCGGTCCCTCTCCTCCAGCTGCTGGTGCTCACTCTGTAGCTCGCTGCCTCTCTGTAGCAGCTTCTGCTTCTCTTCTTCCTTGACTAGCAAAGAGAAGGCCAGGTAAGCAAGCAAGCAAGGTGAGCAAAGAGCCTGGTCCGTGCGCAAGCGGGAAAAGCAAAAAGAACCCGAGGTCTACGCCTCTAGGCCATTCTGGCTACATCCTCCTGCAGAAGCCATTGGCCCTGGCCGCATACACAGGGGCTGAAAATGCCATCCCCCCACAGTAACTGCCTTGCACACAGGACCAGTCCCAGGGTCCCTCTTTGCAGAGCTCTGGCTGGGAACAGCTTCAGATGGGCCCAGAGTGAGTCCCGAGGATGGAGGTGGGGATGGAGAGAAGGGAGGAGGTGCCCTTCTTCACTCCCCGAGGCCGCCTTACCCGTCTTGTGGGTGACGTAGGAGTGCACAATGGCCAGCATCCCGGTCCAGGGCACGCCATCGTCTTTCTTTAAGGCCTAGAGAGCAGACGGGTTGATGAGCAAGCGGACAGGCCAGAACCTGCCACGGCCTGGCCGTGCAACCCTGGGCGGGGGGCGGGGCGGACACAGGCTCTCTGAGCAGTAGGTCCCTCAACCGTGATGGGGTGGGGTTGCCCCTGTCTCACGATCTGGCTCACAGAGCTCTTTGAGGGCAGGAACTGTTTCTTGCCAAGGCCCCCCTTGGTGCTGGTGTGGAGGAGGCCCCAGTTCTTGACTGAATGCATCCATGAATGACCACCTGCCTTCTTCCCTTGTCCTGAGGACCCGAGAGCAGCTCCACTGTGCTCTTGTCTTCAGTTGGCCAGGGAGGCCCCACCATCGTGCTGAACTCAGGCAGATAATCCTGTGCCCTCTCTGTCTTCCCTCAGAGAGCTGTGAGCCCCAGGCAGTCATAGCGCAGGGGCTGCTGGCCCCCACAGGAGACCATGACATAGGTCCCCTGTACCCACCCTCTCCCTAGGTCCCCGGGGTGATGCGAACCCCCGAGAATCAGTGTTTTCTGAAATAAAAATGATTCCCCTATGATTTTACAAGTAACACATATGCATTATATAGAAAAACGTCCTTCACAAAAAAGCACTGCTACTTCCCACGTGATTCTAACATTTGGAAGTATGTCCTCCCACGGTTTTTATTCTACCTGCAGCTTTTCTCAGGGGGCTAATGACTAAACCATACAGCCACTATAAAGCCTGGTGTTTTCTTTTTCAAAAACTTAATTCCACATAGAGAACAAGCCCCGAAAGAATCACAAACTCTTTGTAAAGATCATTTTCAATGACCACAAAACATCGCCTTGCGTGCACATGCTGGAATTTATTTCACTGTCTCCTACTGCTGCGAGGCAGCTGTATCTCTTTATAACTATGGGGCGAGGGGCTTCTTCGTGCACAGAACTTTATTGGTATTTGGATTCTTTCTTGAGACTACATTCCCCAAACCTAGATTCTGCATTTAAAAGATATATACATTTTTAAGGCTCTTGATAAAATTCTGCAATGCGGAGTGTCTGCCTCCCCCGCATCATCACCAGAAGGGAGTGTTACTGTTTTTTTGAACCTGCGAGGTTTTCATTTGTGTGGGGGCAAGGAGAAGGAACGTGTTAGCTAGCACTGTCTTTGCGGTTTGCGTTGCTAGTAGTCCTGGTCTCCCCAGGGGGAGTCTGGAGTTCAGAGGGGGAGTCACTGGGTCAGGTAGCTGCACAGGGACACCTCTGCTCAGTCGTCACCAGTGGGTCTCCGTGGGCAGTGTCTGAGATCTCAGGCCACTATGGGGATGCTCCTGGCCTCTAGTGGGCAGAGGCCGGGGGTGCTGCTGAGCCCCTACAGTGCACGGGCCCAGCCCAGCAGATCATCCAGCCTCAGATGCTATGCCGGGGGAGGGTCTTTCGGTGCAGGGAGAGAGTCGGCAGCACAGCCTCCCATACCTTCTGCTGGCACTTGGGGCACCGCCATACGCCCTTGGGCGCCGTCTTGAGGGGCGGGTCCAGGCAGCTGAGGTGGTAGGCCCCTGGGCAGGTGCCGCAAGGCTGCAGGTTGGCCCCTCGCTTGCAGGCAGCACAGTGCTCAGCGTGGGTGATCTCACTCTGGAAGAGAAGGGAGGGTGGGAGGCAGGTCAGCAGGGCTGGGAGGGAGCTGGGGGCCCCCCAGGCAGCTGCCGCCCTGACCTGCTTGCGACCCACTGTTTCTCAGCAGCTCCAAGAGAGAGAGGGACAAGCCTTGGAACCAGGGGACGAGCAGCTGCCTGTCACATGGACTCTAGGGCACCACCTGGGCCACCTTTACTAGGGACACGGCCACCGAGTCAGAGTCAGGCGAGGTGTGGCCCCAGCACCCTGATTCATCCCAGCTGAGACCTGGACACCAGGAGTGGGTGGCGGGGCAGGCGGTCCTGCTGTGGCTCAGGAAACAGTCCCCCTGGGTCCCCAATGTCCCACAGAGCAATATCCTGGGGGGGGGGGCAGGCAAGTGATCACAAAGCCTCCCTCCCGCGCGTTCTTCATGCGCGCATGGCCTTGGGAGGTACGCGGCCACGGTTCTCCCCAGTGCTCTTGACAACACCTCGGTCCAACCTGGCATCTCCCAACATCCCGGGTGGGTTACTGTGTTCTTCCGTTTCCACATCTGTAACGTGGGCTAGTGACACCTGCCCCACAGGATGCTGGGAAGACTCAACAGGACACGGCGCACAAAACACAATCCATGTAGGAGCCTGGTAAGGGGTGACTTCCTCTTTCCCTGCGATAAAGGAACTTCAAATGTCCCTTCCAGAGTCGCCCGCATTTGGTGGTTCAACCTCTGCTTACACAGCTGTGGGGACAGGGAGCTCACTACCTCCCCAGCCAGCCTGCTGCACTGTGGACAGCCCTGACAGAGAGAGGAGCCTTTCATAACCCCACGCCTCCCGTGACCTGCAAAGTCTGAACGGTTTTCCACCACCCACTAGAAAATCTTCTCCACGCACGGGACGTCTGTTCTCTACCCACATGGCAGCAGGGCCTTCTGACTTCACCAGAGGGCTCTCATCTGGAACGGCCCACGCCACGAAGACCCTGGACCCCAGGCCACCCCTGACGGGGGAGGGGGGCAGCAGACAGAGATGAGGCCTCAGAGACTCGCTGTCACTTCTCATTTCAGTGCAGGAGCTCAGGGAAGGCGAGCCATGCGCCCAGGATGGCTCAGTAAGCTGCAGGTGGACGCAGGACCAGCAGCGGGGTCTCCCGCCTCGAAGCCACGGCTCCTCCAGGACTGGGGTCTGCGGAAGCGGAGCTCAGGCTCCAGGCACGTCCTGTGTCCACACTGGTTGGGCACAGGTGTCTGTGGACAAGCCACCAGCACCAGTCTGTGACACTACACCATTCTGGTGGCAAAAAGCCCGGTATCACCAGAGTTTAGACCTGTCACCTGCTGCTGCTTAGTGGCCCAACTGTTACAGGCATGTAGGGGCTACAAATTCTTCTAGAATTAGATCCAAAACTTATTTAAAAAAGGAGGTCACGGGGCGCCTGGGTGGCTCAGTCGGTTGAACAACTGACTTCAGCTCAGGTCACGATCTCAGGGTCCTGGGATAGAGCCCCGCATCGGGCTCCCCGTTCAGTGCTGAGTCTGCTTCTCCCTCTCCCTCTACCACTCCCCCTGCTTGTGCTCTCTCTCTCTCAGATAAGTAAATAAAATCCTAAAAAAAACCATGAGGTCACGACCAGCTTGTGTCCTGGGAAGCAGGGACACACTGCGTGCTCGGGGAATCGGGGTCTCACAAGATCACAGAAAGGGGAGTCCTGAGGGGTGAGACCCTGGGGATTTACTAGGTCTAGACCCTCACGAGGCGGGCAACGGGGCCCTGAGAGAGGCAGCTCCCCCTGGGGTCACACAGCAGGGCCGAGCAGAGCCAGGTAGAGCCTGGCCGGCATCAGCTGCCTCCACCTGGGCCTTCTTGGCTCCCGGGGTCCCTTCGTCCTCAGCCGTGGGTGGAGAGAGCTTGTGTTTGAGCAGCCTGTGGGCTGACCCTGTGGGGACGCCCGACTCTGCCAGGCTGGCTGGACAACGGCCTGGCTGGGGTTGCCAAGCTCTTGGTATCGCGCAAGGAGCCCAAAGGCCCTCCGCTCGCTCGGCTCTCCCCTGCCTGGAGCGCCCACGCCTGCACCCGTCCCGCCCAGGTGTGCCGGCGAGGGGACACCTACCTTCCAGCAGGGGTCCTCATTGGCTGGCACAGGGAGGAAGGGCGGAGAACATGTTAGTGGGAGTTGAGGAACACCAATCAGGACCGGGGGCCACGAGGCCCGGTGGGGCAGGGGTTCCCACCCCGGGGCAGGACGGGAGCATCACGGGCCCGGGACATGGTGTTCTCACCCGGCGCACGGCGGAAGTAAGGGTCTCTGCCCTGGTCGTGGCCAGGACCCACCATGGGATGGGCAGTGGGCTGCCCAGTGGGGGAGAGATCATTTCAGGGACCTCTCAGAGTGACTTATTTTCAACTGCGGTTTTTTGTTTTTTTGTCTGTCCATAACCCACTCTCCTTCCAGTAAGTGATGCCAAACCACACATTTAATGATCACAAAACATGGTTTTCCTTTCAGTTGCTGGCTCAGAGCAGTCCGCGGATGAAACCGTCCAGAGGGAACACACGAGCATTTACCACGTGCCGTCACGTCCAGGCCTCTCTTCGTCGTCCCGGCTCGGAGCCCTGGTTCTGACACCTGTCAGACGGCAGCAGGCTCCGCCGGCCCACCTCCTCCCCAGAGAGGGTATCGGGGCAAAGGAGGCCATGGTGTGGGGGGCCCGGGAGCCGGAGTGCACCGTCCACCAGAAAGCAACTCTGTCCCGCTGCGGCCGGGCCGGGCCAGCCCTACACACGCCAGGAGCAGAGGGCCACCCACGCCGACAGCCTCAGGCCCCGGGGCAGCCACGGCCTGCGGGCACCTACCTCTCGCTGTGAGGAACAGGGGGGTGTTGAGATGGTTGGACGCCAGCCGTTTCCTCTGCAGGGGACCAAAAACAAAACAAAAGCAGCTCACGCGGAGCCCTCCTCGGTGACACTGCCCCTGCCCAGCACGCACCCGGGACAGGCTCCCCACCCAGGGCTCCGGAGGTCGCAACGGGGACGGACCCGCGGGGCAGGGGAGCAGCCTGTGCGTCAGCAAAGGCTCTGCCCCGTGGGAGGCACGGCCTCCACCCCTGAGCGAGCTCAGGAAATCAAGGAGGAAGTGAGGGGTATAAGCAGAGGGCAGGGGCGGCCAATGACATTCTGATCTCCGGCGTCTGTCTCTCAACTGACTCTGAACTCAGGAGGGGAAGGAGGACCCCATTTGTTGTCGTGCCCTGAACGCCAATGCCCAGAGGGGCAGGGGAGGGAGGCAGCCGCAGGGCAGGTGCGCGAGGGCGGGGCCTCACCTCCGTCTCCAGGAGGCCACTGTACGCAGGATTAGCTGTGCTTCTTCTCTTCCGCTCTTGGCGTTTGCTCTGGATTTCTGGAGAGGCACAGACACAGCCGTTACTGGATCCTCCCTGGCCTGGGAACCCCGAACCCTTCCTCCGCAAGCTCCGGGCGTCCCCAACCCCTCCGGCCCTACGGCTTCCGTCTGCCCAGCATCCCCGCCCCAGAGTGGCCCCCCCGAATCGCTCCCTCCGAGGCAGACGGATGGGCTGGCTTCGGGCTGGAGGGTGGCAGGTACCCGCTCTCAGCACGGGGTTCCCCATGTGCCATCATCCACCCCGGGGACGTCTCTCGTGGGATGTCCGTCGGCCAGGCACTGGCCCGGCCCAGCTGCACAGTGAGGCTCAGGGCTCCCGCAGGAACCCGTCCACCTGCCGCTCAGGTAGGCTCTGCCCACCTGAAGCCTCCAACACGAATCCTTCTGCAAGGGCCCCCAGTGTGGTGTGCTTCACGTAGTGACAGTGACCACCCCACACGAATGGTCCCCGCCTTTCCTTCCTTCTGTTTTGCCTGCCAGGTGGAACCTGGGACCTGTTTCTCTGAATACAGCTGTTTTGACATTTTTTCCTAACTTGTCTTTTGGACTCCCAAATTTCCCTTTTAAATCTTTGCAGTATCATTCATGTGTTTCCCGTAAGGCACCCCAGACCCTCTGTGGAAGACAGGGTCCAAATAAATAAATATTTAGGGCATCAGGGGTGGGGAGAGAATTTTTACAAGGAGGGCTATTTATAAAAATCCTAACAGTCATGACGGTATCAGGGAAGCTTTTTCATCCCAGTCCTCATGATAACGCTGCAAAGTTTCAAGGTGCAGTGTTCCTCGTGTTACAGAAGAGGAGACTGAGGTTCAGAGTGGGGGGAGCTTGCCCAAGATCACCCAGCTTGAAGCAGCACGACCGGGACTCGAACACAGACCTTCAGACGTGACCGGGAGGGCCCAAGCCTGGGTGGTTAGCAAGTGGCAGGACTGGGCATTCTGGCTCCAGCATCCACACCCCTGGGCTGCGTGCAACGTGGGAGCAGGGGACCCACACGGTTCCTTTGCCAGAATCAGAAAGTGGGCTCTGTGCACACAGCCATGGAGCCAGGGAGAGCAGGGAGGCTTTCTTGGTCTTTGTGCTGACAACCCTTGGCACTTGGGACAGACCTCCCAGAAGGCGGTTCACTCATGTGTGCTGCCCTCCCACCAGCCAGCACCCCATGGCCACCACCCCAGCCTGCCACCATGCAGGGTCCTTACCTTCCAAGTGTTCCGTTGTGACCAGGCCTAGAGCTACCATGAAGGCGATTTTCTGAGGGAAGGAAACAGAGAAGCGTTAACACAGCCTTCCACGTTTGTTGATTCAATAAACATTGGCTGAGCACCTCCGCGATGGGGCTGGCTTATCAGTTTCGGGTTTCCTTCGTTTTTACCTACTGTCCGTTCTCTGTCCCAGGACCCCATCCAGGATCCCACGCTGCATTAAGTTGCTGTGTCTCCTTAGCTCCTCTGGGCTGTGCCAGATTCTCAGGCTTCCCTTGTTGTTGGTGACCTTGACCATTTATTTGGAGCTTGGGCTGGCCAGGCAGGATGCCCCTCGGTTGGGACTGGTCTGATGGTTTTCTCATGATTAGACTGGGTTATGGGCTTGGGGGCGGGAGACTACAGAGGTGAGGTGCCCTTCCCATATCCGGGGTACATGTTATCAGCGTGACTTATCACTCGGCCGCTGCCCTCGATCACCTGGCTGGGGCGCTGCCGGGCTCAGCCTTCTCCACAGCAAAACCCCTCTCTTTCCGCCGTCCACACTGTCCTAGTTGGGAGGAAGTGGCTGTGCACCACTCACACTTCAGGAGGTGGGAATGATGCTTTTTTTGGCCATTTAAACGAAGAAAACTTGTGTGTAGTAGAAATTACCAGTATTCTCTTTTACATTGTTTGGGTTTTTGAATCTTAGCTATAGACTCAAGTTACAAAGCAAGTTGCTTGTGTTCGATTGTAGTACCTATAATTTCACTCTTTACATTTATTTTATTCTTCTTCTTATTTTTAAGTAGGATCCACGCCCAACGTGGGGCTCAGACTCACGACCCTGAGACCTGGAGTCCCATGCACCACCAACTGAGCCCCTCACTGTTCACATTCAAATTTTGGATCCATTTGGAATTTACCCTGGTGTAGACGGTGTGCAGGATGGATTCCTTTTATTTCGTATGGCTACTACTCGTTTGTTCCAATCCCACCTATTGAAAATTCCATCGTTCCACTTTTCACTGGCTTAAGGAGCCCCTTTAATCATACACTGAATGATCAGGGGTCTCTGTGGTCTCTTCCTGTGCCTCCTGTCCTGTTCCTCCAGCGTTTCCTTGGCTCTTCTTGCTTATGTTTTCACTTGAAACGTAGAAACCGAGAAGGAGACTGAGGTCTATTTCCTGGGATGTAAAGGTTTCCTTTCCAGAACCACGGTGCGCCTCTCTGTTCTTCTGCCTTTAGGGGTTTCAAAATTACCCTCCAGTGGGTATCGACTGTTAGTGCGCTTATCCTAGATTTTTCTTTTTCTTTTAGTTTTTTTAATAGTTTTTTTTTTTTAGGATTTTATTTATTTATTTGACAGAGAGAGACACAGCGAGGGAACACAAGCAGGGCGAGTGGGAGAGGGAGAAGCAGGCTTCCCGCGGAGCAGGGAGCCCGATGGGGGGCTCGATCCCAGGACCCCGGGATCATGACCCGAGCCGAAGGCAGACGCTTAACGACTGAGCCACCCAGGCGCCCCTATCCTAGATTTTTTAAAGATTTTTTATTTATTCATTTGAGAAAGAGTGAGCGGGGGGGAGGGGCAGAGGCAGAGGAAGCAAACCTACTGCCGAGCAGGGAGCCCGACGTGGGGCTCGATCCCAGGATCCTGGGATCATGACCTGAGCTGAAGGCAGATGTGCAACCAGCTGAGCCACCCAGGTGCCCCTAGGTTTTTCTTTTCTTTTTTAAAGAAAGGTAGAGAGAGATACCTCTAGAGAGAGAGGCAGAGGGAGAGAGAATCTCAAGCAGACTCCCTGCTGAGCATGGAGCCGACACAGGGCTCGATCTCTTGACCCCGAGATCATGACCTGATGAAATCATGAGTCTGGACGCTCAACCGACTGAGCCACCCAGTTGCCCCTATTCCTAGATATTTAATCTGTTTGTTGCTACTGTAAGTAGGGGTATCTGTAAGCCTTCTAGCAGGATGCTCTGCGTTTCTGTGACGATTATCAATGGCTTGCATTAATATTAACCCTGCCGTGCCAGATTCTGTCTGCAGTAGTTTTGTTTTTATTTTTTAATTGATTCTCTTGGGTTTTCTACACCATTTCAAATAGTGACTGCCCACTGTTTCTTTGCATTTTTTTTTTTTTTACTCCTACGCTGTTAAAAATAGTTCTCCTCCTCAATCTGTCAGCTTTCTGTGATCTTCATTGAGTCACTGAAAACCTCGGCTACTACAGAGGAGACTGGCCGAGAGCTCACGCTGCCTCCCACCTTCTCAGGCACTCTCCCTGCAGGGTTAGAGGTGAAGCCTTTGGATGTTGTTGGAGAACTTAGTATCTATGTTCTCAGCCGACTCGGCGGCGGGGAGCCAGGCCCATGGAGCCGCATTTCCAGAGTTCTTGGGCAGATTTAAACCCTCCTATGTGCAACCTCTCAGTTTGAAGGCCAGCTGGGCTGGACATAAAATCGTCGGCTCCTCCCTTCTTTCCTCAGGATGGTGTAGATATTGCTCTACTGTATTCTGGACTCGAATCCTGCATGGAAAAGCCAGAAGCCGGCTGTTTTCCCTGCAGAGTGACGTGATCACTTTTGCCTGGATGCCTTCTGGATGCTTCTGTGCTGGGTTATGTGTCAGTATTGACCCTTCTCCTCTGGTGCACACGTTCATTTTCCCTGGTGCCCAGTACTGGGGACACAGTCCATTAACATGCACATAGTCTCCTTTGGTTTCAGTAAACTTTTCTCAAATCATATTCAAAAAATCAGGAAGCACCACCACACCATGAAAAGCGGGGCCCATTAATTCTATCCTGGAAGGTGTGCACTCACACGAATGTAAGACTAACAAAACGGTTAACGTGCCCACAGAGGGGATTCTGGGGTCTGGCAGATTCAGCCCATAGCAGTCCAGGCTGCAGTTTGGGGCCACCTGGCTTTAGTGTTGTTTCTGAGCCCCGGGGCTGACTGCATGGTGGCAGGGATTCTCGGGGACCCCCCCCCCAGTATTGGCACCTGCCTCGCTGACCCCACCTGGAAAGACTGGGCTGAGCAAATACCAGCAACGTGGAGACCAAGCTCCCCCTTCCTGCCACCCCTTCTTCCACAGGAGATAACCTGAGCCCACATTCACTTGAAGACAAGAAATGGGAGCCAACTGCCTATACGGCAGAGCCAAACCCACATCACTGCAGGTGATGCAAAATGTCACTTCCTCTACTTGGCTCCGTAATTCTGGGATCCGGCCCAGAAGTCTCCGCTTACACATCAGCTGTGTCCTCTTTGCTTGTCTTTGTCAGGGTCACTCTTGACTACTTAAAAACTCATTCTTACTTTTTTATTGTGTGCACTTTGCTTGCTCACTCCCGCCTCCCCTGTGCCTCACTGTGTCCTCTGTCCTCGGCTGTGTCTAGGGCCCCCTGAGCTCATCCACTTACAGATTTATTTCCGGGAATAATTCCAGCTCATGCTTCGTTCTCTCTGGTATGGTGGCCACTCAGCCATCTCCTCCCCTAAGCCTTGTAACTTCTTCCTTGGTGGTGACTATTTTACTGTTCTCTCTCTTTGAATTCATAGTAAGGTGTTGATTTTTTTTTTTTAATCTAATGATTATTATTTTATGGTAAAAAAAATGCTTCTCTTTTCCTTATTTTTCCTTAGGATGGCTTTGCAATGATGTTATGCCCCATGCCTCCTTTTATCAAAGGTCACTGAAGGAGCTGAATGTCCCTGGACCAGCTCTGTGCAGAGGATGGTGGGAAGCAGTTCAAAAGCATCTGCCCAGTGAACTGACTTCATTCCATATATATTATAAATCATTGCTTCTTTGTATCTCTGTGCTACATCCGGGGCGGTGTATTCTTTTTTTTTTTTCTTTTTGGTGGGATGGGTAGAACAGAGGAAGAGGGAAAGAGAAACTCTTAAGCAGGCTCCATGCCCAGCGCACAGCCTGATGTGGGACTCGATCTCATGACCCTGAGATCATGACCTGAGCTGAAATCAAGAGCTGGATGCTTAACCAACTGACCCACCCAGGCGCCCCTGTGGTGGTGTATTCTAAAGCGTTAATTATGCCTGTTCATTCTGTCCAGTACCTTTTTAAATTCCAACCAATTACCATGTTTTTCATTCCCAGATTTTTAAACAATTTTTGCGTTCACCTGATCTTACTTTATTTTTCATGATATTTTTTGCTTCCTTATTCTTACTGAATTCAAGTGGATGTTATTCCTTTCTGAAAGATACTTGCCTGAGTATCCTAAACGTACTTATGTGTCATTCGTTGCTAGAGTACGCCACAAAGTTAACTTCCTCTTGAATAAACTCAAGTTCCAGATGCTGACTCTGACCGCCATCCTTCGCAGGGGCTGCTGCATGGATTCCAGAATTCTGTCCACAGGGTCATTTTGGATACTACTCCTTTTTCTCTTTATTCTGCATTTTTATTCTCTCTGCCTCCTGCTCACCCCTCCCTTTGGGCAGGACTGCCATCACCCTGGCCTTGCCACCCTCCCCGGGGGCAGCTGTGGCCTCAAGCTCAGGTTGGAGCCTTTCTTTCTTGGAGAACTTCTGGGACCTCTGGCCACGTGTGAGCCGTGCCCTTCCTGGTCACCCTCACTCGACTCTGTCTCTGGAGTCCGGTGGCCTGGGCATCGGTCCTGCTCACTGCCTGTGTTTCTGGGACACGGCAATGCATAGCTACATCTCTGTGGTCTCTTCCTGTAGCCAGCTAGAGCCCAACACCTGACCTTGACTCCGCCTCCATCTTACATTCTTCCTGAAGTTCTTCTTTCAGGCTTACCTCTTAACTCAGGCAAATGAAACCCAAAACCACCCCTCAGGGGATGGCCCCTGCCCAGACCACCACGACCGTCTGAACTAAACTTGGCTCGTGCTTGCACAGATGGGCCATGGAGCAACAGGACTCCATTACGGAACTAAAATCATTGCAGTGCTAACATCTCTGCTCACGGAGGAACCTCAGCTGCGTTTACATAACGTACAATGTACGTACAGGTGTGTTTCCCTAACATGCATGTGCGACCTTATGCCCACCTCTACGAAGGATGACAAGGCTTCCCCATCTAAATATTCATCCTAACCCTAAACAAAAGGTACCCATTCACCCCGTCTTGGGGAGTCACTGCATTGGAAGCGATTCCCTGTGATTTCATTTGCTGCAAATAACGTTTACGTTGTGCGATCACTCCACCTGGCATATCTGACTCGCCAGGAAGTGAACTCACGTTCGTTCGGTTACGTTCCTACATTTTATCTGCTGTTCTTGTGTGTTTGCAGCAGAGCGCTACATCAGAAGCCTGCCCGAGCCGCTCTTGATGGGTTTCAAGAAGGGGGGTGACTCGGTTATTTCTGAATTTTAGAAAGATCCTTCCAGCTGCCGGGAGAATACGCAGGGGGGAACCCATCCAGGGGCAGGAAGGGATGGGGCAGGAATGGGGGCCATGGTAACAGGGGTGGCATGGAGGGAAGGAGCATCTGTGTGCACAAGTCTTGCCCAGGGAGGTGGCTGGGCCTGGGGTTGCAGTCAGAGCTCATACCGGGCTGGGACCCTTGCTCTGGCTGCCCCCCTGCAAGGCACATGCTGGTCTCAGGGTGGCCGGTCTCAGTCAGATGCTGCCCGAGGCCAGGATAAAGGGTGTCACAGAAAAGGCCACAGTTCTGTCCTAAAGAAGGCCATGAGCCTTGAAACAGGGAAGAGCGGGCAGAGCCTTGGAGTGGTCCTGGGGTGCTGGTAAACCGGAGGCTCCTTTCCACCACCAGGCTGGCCCGCCACGGGCAGCTTGAGCTCCCAGCTGCGGGCGCTCAGGGCTTGCTCACACAGCCCTGGGAGCCACCGATCGTCACCAGCCACCCCAGGGCTCCAACGGGCTCATCTGATGAAGTTTCTGGGGCAGCTGCCGCTCTGGCCTCAAGTGCTCCTAACTTGGGCTCTTCGTGAACACGTTCTGAAGGGTACCACAAAGCCCCGCGTCTGCACCACACAATGTTCCCAGACCTCTTTAAAAAGAAAGTTTAATAAGGATTTTTACACCAGGACATGTTGTAATTACAAGTTCTATTTAAGTCATTACACGTATTTACACTAATTATGTAGTTAAATGTAATTATACTAATTGTATAAACGCACAATAACTGGCTCCGATATACTTTGAGAGAACACAGAGAATCCACCCAGAAAACCTGCGAGGATGCAATGGGTGCAACCCCACAGGAGGACAGAGGGTGCGTGTGGGAACCTCAGGCTGCGAGCCGGCCCGGGGCTCACCATGCATACAGCAGGCGCTCCCACGGCACCAAGAGTGCCTCTTGAAACAAACAGGGCCCGGGGCAACAGACCAGACTTGGTTCCATCTCAGCCTCAGCGAGTAGTGGACTCTGACTCCCTGCAGGCTTCTTGGACACCTCAAAGGACAATCATCAAGTCACTCTCCTGCCCAAAGATATTCTGTGGTTCCTCACTGCCCAGGGAATAAAGTTCCACCTTGGCAGCCCGCATGCAGGTCCTCCAGGATGAGGCTCCAACGTCCCTCTAACCCCGTGCTCAGAATTTCTCAGGCATCCATGCTGCCTGCGATCCAAGTAGACTAGCCGACTCTCCTGGGCCTGCCAAGTGCCTTCCCACCTTCCATGCGTCTGCCCAGGCAGCGCCCTCTGCACCACACGCCATCCCACCCCCCCTCTGCCCCTCTGTTGAAGCCCCACCTGCTCCCCCGGGGCCCTGCTGATCCCGCCCCTCCTCTGCAAAGCCTTCCCCAGGCCTTCTGGGTGCAAACACGCTCTCTCCTTCTCCCTGCACCTCCCACAGCTCTGGATTTGTAATTCTCTGCTGACGCTTGAGATTTTTTTAGCCGAAGTTGAAGTCCCAGTGGTTGTGCCAGGAGCAGTGAGGTCCCCTAGGGCCAGGACTCCATCTGCCCCAGCTCGGCGTCCCAACCCTCGGCACAGAGCCAACTCTAAGATATGTCCGATGAATAATGAATGGATGAAAGACTGACTTCTTTCGATACTGACAGCATGTTGATAAAAAGAACCCTAAGAAGCTCTAGGAGCCCCAAGGGGCCTCTTCTGCCCACCGAGGTGAGGTGGTCAGGGAAGGCTGCCTGGAGGAGAGGATGTCTGAAGTGAGTCTTATAGGATGTACGAGAATTGGCAGCTGTGTGGAAAAAGGCCTGAAGTGTTGACTGTGGCCCGGGATGGCAGAGGATGCAAGCAGTAACCTAAGAGGGGTCACCTGCTGGGACCAGAAGTTAACAAAGAATGACTGAGCCTTAGCTGCTGGCCTCTCACACCCCCCCCCCAGAGCAGGTGGTTCTGTGTTAGTCACGGATTAGGATGGCGCCATGAGGGGGAGGTTGGGGGGGGGGTGGCACTAATGTGCAATCTCTGGAAGGTTCTACCCATCACCCTGCCAGAGCAACAGCTGCAAGCGATGCAAAGCCAGGCTCCCTGGTTCTAGAATCCGTGCTAACCCCTGCCCCGCACCACCACGCCGTGGGCAAAGTAGACCGGGACGAGGCTCCCGGGACAAGCCCCCACCAGGAGCTCCCACTGCACAGGGCGGCTCCCCGCCTCCTACGGCGACCTCCAGAGCCCAGCCACCCTACCTCGGGGTTCTCCTGGCTCGGGGGCCGGTCGTCCTTCTTCTTTTTGGTCGCCTGAGCTCCCTGAGATGGCTCCTCCGTGGGTGGCCGCGACTCTGCCGTGCTCTCAGGCTGCGTCTGCACTTGAGGCTGGATGATGATGACCTGGAAGGTGTGGCAGAGGGGTGGGGGTGAGGGGTAGCCACTGCGGAGGGCGGGGGGAGCCAGGGGGGCCAGAGTGGCGAGGGGCCTTGGAAGTTGGGATTACAGAGGAACGAGGAAGCCTGCACCCAGCTCTCTGGTCCATGGGGCGCCTGCACCGAGGGTGTGCGCCTCTGGACAGCCCCTTACACCGTGAGGGCTGCCTGAGTACGAGCCTGGTTTAGGAAGCAGAAGGGCCTGGGTTCAATCCTGTGCTAGCATGTCACAGCTGTGTGGCCTCAGGGAGATCACTTGGCCTCTCTGAGCCTCAGCTTCCTTGCAATCCTGCCTCCAGGGAGGTGGTGAAGATTCGGGAAGCAAAGACTCAAAAGACATTGGTTTCTTTATCTCCAGCTCAAGTGCAGGGAGACAGGTCAAGAGAGCTCAGATTTGCCACCTGAGCTCATCAGGGGGTTGTCTGAGTGCACTGCCCAGCCTGTCCTCTCCCCAGCCTGCCCCTTGGGCCCCCAGGGCACTATGTCCAAGGCTTTCAAACCTGGCCTGGGCAGGGAAGGGGTGGAGAAGGGGGAGGTGGGTTCTGGACCCTGCTCAGCAAGGCCCAGAGTGGCCCTACTTCAGCCAGCTGTCACCGGGGTTCATGGCTACCATTTGGTTTGATTGAAGGGTCTGAGGCTGAGAAGTCCGAAAGCAATTTACGAAGCCCAGCCCCTCCCTGGGTGGGGGTCCCCTCCATCTGTGGCTCAACTACTTTATTAATGTTTTGGATGGGATACTGGGAAAGAATCATTATCTTTCACAGATCCAGGGGAAGGAATTCACCGGGAGCAGACAGCCAGGGTCTCAACCAAGCCAGGAATAACCTGAACTTGTATTTTTCCCCCTAAGAACGTGACTGTCTTGTGAATTTGACGCTCCTAAACAGGAAGAAAAAATGCATCTGTTTTTCTGCTGGCTTAAGGGAGGGCTCTTTGTTCTCCTTTGTATCACAATTTTAAAACCCCAGGATTCTCTGGATGGAAAAAAAAAAATGCCCCTCTTTATATTCACGGGAAGAAAAACATTAAGATCCCCAGTAGAAAGCAGGGCGAAAAACATTCTCAAACGAGTCACACAGAAGGAGACAGAATTCTTGAAAAGTATGGGGGAAACATTCAAGCTTCATAATAACCAAAGGAATTCAACTTTCAACAGCGAGCATCTGTTTGCACCAATTAAGTGAGCAAAAAGTGTTTAAAATGACAGCACTGAATGCTGGTGAGCTTGCAGTGGAAAGGGTACACACATCCCACAAAGGCATCCCACAAACGCCTGTGAAGCGCCCCCTGGGGACCGGGTGTGGTCCTGAGGAACACGTCTCCCCATCCGAGCACATCCTGTGATGACTGAGCATCCCCGGGGCTCCCGTCCACGGGTGGGAGGGCCCAGAAGCATAACACTCCCAGACATACGCTATGTGCAGTAAAATCCAGGTGCACGAAAGTGGAGCACCAGTTTTCAGGCTGGAAATTGGGAGGGACGCTGGCCCCAGATAAGAGAGAGGCGGCCTGGCAGGCCCCAAACTGGGCACAGAGGAAAGGAGGCTGAAGAGATGAAGTGGTACCTTTCACGCAGCCCTGCAGTCCCAAAGGCCTCAAACCTCCCAATCCCCAAGGAGCTCGGAGGGGGACAGGGAGAGGACCTCAGTTTCAGTTTTAAATCTAGGCAAGAAATCACAGATTTTCCATTCCGGCACCGGGCATCCCCCAAAGTCCTCAACCACCCAACTACACCAGCCAGAAACCGACCACCAGGACGGGCCTCTTCTGGGAATTCAACCGGCCACGCATCTTACTGGTTAATTCATG
Organism: Callorhinus ursinus; assembly: GCF_003265705.2. Classification (NCBI taxonomy): domain Eukaryota; kingdom Metazoa; phylum Chordata; class Mammalia; order Carnivora; family Otariidae; genus Callorhinus; species Callorhinus ursinus. The sequence goes on along the minus strand of NW_027397110.1, from coordinate 4,376,360 downwards.
ATTCCAAAGAGGGAAGTAATTCACTCATTGACCACTCATTCTTTTTCCACCGATATCAATCCCTCCAGCCATGTGTTCGCTCAGTCGCACGCCCCTGCATCCGCACCGCGTCATTCACGTGCTGACCCGTTCCCTTCCCCTCCCCTCATACCGCCAGCCCTCCCACCATGGGGTCGCTCGCTTGCAGGGTCATTCCTGCGCAGCCCGTCCTCTCCAGCGCGGACGCACTCACGTGACCGCTCATTCACGCCTCGCTTCGCACCCCATTCATTCGAGGGGCTCCTGGGGTCCTCCCGCCAACCACTCGCTCTGCTCAGGCAACCGCCTCCAGCGTGAGCGGGCACACACCCACCTTCTTGTCGGCACTGATGAGGAGGGGCTGGACCTTGACGCTGTCGCTGACCACAGACACGGCAGTGCTGGGGGCCATGGCGGCGGCATTGCTGGGGGCGTTGGTGAGGATGGCATAGGCCACCCCGGCACTGCTCAGGGGAGAGGTGATGGCGGCGGGCTCAGCGAGGGCCTGGGGCTGGCTGCCGGGTGCTGGCACATGGCTCACGGTGTTGTTGGCGGTGGGGAGGGCTGGGCTGGGGTTCTTGATACTGACCACGGTGGCCTTCTGGAAGGTCGGGGGCTGCTTGGGTGGCCGGTCCCGGCCTGGGGCGACGGGGAGGCTGTCTGGAATCAGAGTCTTTGGCCTAACCTGAGGAGGGAGGGACAGGTGCATGGTCAGACAGACACACGGGCAGGTGGAGGGGGCGGCCCTGAACACAGCGGGGACTGGAGCACTGACGTGGCCGGGCTCTGAGCCCTCCCATGTTAGACGTGAGGGGACAGCAGTGGAGAGGCCCTGGGGCTCAACTCTGGGCCGAAGCCCCTTCCAGCCGAACTCAGATAAGATGGTGAAGAACAGGGAAGGAGGGGTGGGAAAGCGGCACGGGGACCAGTCAGGTCCCTCTGACGTCAGAAGTCCACAGAGCGCTGTCGCTGGGGCAGGGACCGGGAGGGCCGCGGGGACTCCTGGCCCCCCGCTCGGTCGGCTTCCTGACCTGGAGGGGGCTGCCGCTGCGTTCCCTGTGAAAGCCATCATGCTGTAAGCCGGAGATGGCATAGGTCACCCTCTGAGAGGCCCACACGCAGGGAGTTAAGGCGGGTGCAGGTGGCTAGGACGCGGTTCTGGCCAGGCCTCCGGACGGCTCGTCTGCGGCCGATCCTGCCCCTCCGGCGCCTGTGCGGTCTCGGGCGCGCACCTCATCTGTGCGCTGGGGGTGGGGAGAATGCACAAAGTGATGCGTGCCTCCCAAGTGTCGGCTGGCACCAGCATCCCAGCGCTCCTGCCCCCAGAAACGAGCCTCACGCCAACCCCGTGAGACCTGCGCTAGCTCCGCCCTCTTAGGGACGAGGAGGCAGATGAGGACGTGCCCCCCCCCCACCTTATTTGAGCCCCCCTGTGACTGCATTGTGAAGTAAGTATTTGGCCTATTCTACAGATGAGCAAATCGAGGTCTGGAGAGGAAGGGACTTAGCCCAGGAGAAGAACGACGCCCCAGCCGTCACTGTTGGGGGAGCGGGACTCGCACTCAGGACTTCCAGAAGCCTGCCTCGCGTCCGTGCTGGCTGACCCCACCCAGCACCCCCACCCTGGCCAGTGACGCTCGTGGAGGGAGGGGTTCAGGGCGGCTCCCACAGGGCTCTGTGACCTCGCGCAGGTCAGCTCAGTGCCGCGTGCCCCTCAGTCAAGCTGGTATCATGTCTGTCTTCTCCTTCCCAGCGTCCGCCGTGGAGCCGGCCTCAATTCTAGCGATTCTAGGGTCCTTTCCTTGCCCCGCCAAGTGGGCCTTCCACCACGAGGGCCTCCCCCCATCAGGGGACCCACCAAGTCGTATGATCTTGTCCTGCTCTGTCCTGGTACGTGGGGTCGGGATCAGAGCCTGACACCAACACCAATACTGAACGTGGGAACCTCAGATGGCCACCAGCTAGGGGACTGCTGCGCTCTGCCTCTGCAGAGGACGGGTGGGGGCAGATGGGGCGAGTGGTGGTTAATGAGGATCCCCCGCTACGAGGTCAAGGGAAGCCGTTCTGTGCTGTCGGCAGCACCCCCCCACCCCCCGCCGCACCTGGTCACTCTGGTTCACAGTGGCCGGGCAACACCATGTAATCCCAGCTCTGCATGTGGGGGAGCCGTGCCCAGACCGCGGGGGCTGGGCTCTGAGCATGGGGGCCTCCAACCCAGAGAAAACCTATTCAGGGGACCCCAGAGCTCATGACTTTCAGTCGGTGCCACTTGGAGACGAGACGTGTACAGACCCAGGCCGGGCCTCCTCCCACGGGGGCCTTCGGAGGCCTTCCCCACCCTCTATGCTCTCTCCTTTCTCCGGGCCTGTTGGGATTCAGCACGGGTGGGCACTCAGGAAAGGTTGTCACCAGGACAAGAGCTGCCCTTTATCATCCTCGAGCGAGGGGCATCTGTCAGGCACTGTCCTCACCCCTGAGCCACCAGGGTACTGCATACACAACACTCGCTCAAGGCTGAGCACTGATTAACCACTAGCAGGCATGGCTAAAAAGGCGCTGGGCCATCTGGTTCGGCCTCGCGGCCACGAAGAACACACCTGCACCAGTCCCTCTGCAGGAGGGGAGCCTCGGCCAGGTTAAGAGGCCAGGTGAGTTGTCCAAAGTGCGGAGCCCAGTCAAGGATGCCGTGGACCGAAGACAGGGTGCCTGGCTTAGCATCTTGCTGCCTCCCCCGAATGAATCGTCTTATGCAGAGTTTCTCGCACTGTCTTGACCCATGGTTTAAAATCTTTATTACCTCATGACCCAGTCCAGAAACAAGCTATTCAAGAAACCACATTTAAGGTGCATCTTGATATTTTCTGTTCTACTCTAGTTCAGCTTCATTTATTGCATTAAAGAAAAAAATAAAAGAACAAAAAAACAAACAAACAAACAAAAAAAACCGTGGCCCAGACCCACTAAAATGACTTTGCAATTCCTCATCATAAAAACCAGGTCTTGTCGGAAAGTCTGTCTCTTCCCCTGACAGGCAGACGAGGAAGGAGGGGGATGGGACACGCCCAAGCGGGTCCTTGCCCAGCTCAGTGCCGGCCTAAAACCTCAGTGCTTGAGGGTCTGGGGATGAACAGGCAGATCCCCCCGGGGCCCACCATGAGCTGCTTACCTGAGGTAGCACCGCCGCTCCTTGCCCGGCCAACCTCTGCAAGGAGCTGACCTGAGGACCCGTGACAGGCACTGCAGTGATGGCTCCCAAAGCCTGAAAGACAGGAGGGGGCACTGAGCCGGGACCGGGGACACCGCGATGAGGTCACCAGGGCCACCCAGCAGGTGCGCGGCTCTCACCACCTGTCGGGTCATGGGGACAGCAAACTCGGCTCTTCCCTTTCTCCATCAGGAGTTCACCACCACAAAAGTATGTTTTCATCACGCAAGACATTTTGGAAACCAGAGAAAGAAACAGGATGGCATTGTCCAGAAGACAGTCCTCAGCTTCCTTTTTTACAAGTAAGGTTTTTTTATATTGATACCCATCTACTAAAAGCCAACAAAAATCAACATTAATCTATACTTTGCACAATTATTTTTATAAACAACAAAATGAATCCAAGACCTAAAGGTAAAGCCTAAAACTAGAAAACTAGGAAAAAACCACAGGAGAAAAATCTGTGGGACCCTTGGTTAGGCAAAAGAGCCTTAGATATAACACCAAAACCTGATCCATAGAAGAACAGATTAACAAAAACTGGACTACAAAAGAATTTAAAAGCTCCTGAAGCTTAAGTGTGAACAGAGTGAAAAGCCCCAGACTGAGAACACACACTTGCAAGTCACCTCTCTGATAAAAGACTGGCATCTGGACTATATAGAAGAACTCTCAAAAGGCCATCAACAGAGGGGCGCCTGGGTGGCTCAGTTGGTTACGTGTCTGCCTTCGGCTCAGGTCATGATCCCAGGGTCCTGGGATCGAGCCCCACATCAGGCTCCCTGCTCAGCAGGAGCCTGCTTCTCCCTCTCCCTCTGCCACCCCCCCAAGCTTGTGCTCCCTCCCTCCCCCCTCTCTCAAATGAATAAATTAAAAAAAAAAACAACCCACAATCATCAGAGAACAATCCAATTAAATAAAGGAACACAACATTTGAACAGATACTTCACTAAAGAAGATAGGCAAATGACAAATAAGCACATGAAAAGATGCTAAACAGCATTAGTTGTTAGGGAAATGCAAATTAAAACCACAATGTGCTACTGGGCCCCGCCTACTGGATGGCTGCATTTGAAAGGATGGACCAAATCAGGAGTTGGTGATCCTGTGGAGCAGCTCATCCACTGCTCTTGGGCACATGAAATGGGACAAGAACACTGCAAAATAGCTTGGCCATTTCTCATAAAGTTCAACATACACTTAGTGCTATGGACTACATGCTTATGTCCCCCCACCCCAATTCCTGTGTTGAAACTCTAATAAATCTTTAAAAAAAAAAAAAATCACATGTTGAAATCCAGGCTCTCGTTGTGAGGGTGTTAGGAGGTGCGTAAGTCAGGAGTGTGGAGTCTTATGAATGGAATTGGATTAGTATCTTGTAAAAAAAAGGTTCCAGAGGGACCATGAGCCCTGACCCCATGGGAGCCCTGACCCCATGGGAGCCCTGACCCCATGGGAGCCCTGACCCCATGTGAGGACGTGGTGAGAAGTCCCCCAGCCAGAGAGGGCCCTCGCCCGTGCACAGCGGCGCGGTGATCTGGGCCTCGCAGCCTCCAGAATGGCAAGCAGTGAATGTCGGTGGGTGCTCTGCTGTAGCCGACTCGCCTGGGAATGCCAGCCGCAGCTCTGCCCACCACGGCCGGGCGCGGGAACAGGCCCACGGCCGAACGGCCAGTGCTGTCCGCACCCAGTGGACTATCGCTCGGCGATCAAAAGGAAGGAGCAGCCGATAAACACGCAACCACAGGGAGGCACCTCGGAACGATTTGGCTGAATGAAAGGAGCCAGGCACCAAAATAAAAATAAATTAAAAAAAATAGAAGAAGGACATACTGTATGACGCCATTTCTTTTTTTTTTTTAAAGATTTTATTTATTTTTTTTAAAGATTTTATTTATTTATTCATGAAAGACAGAGAGAGAGAGAGAGAGAGAGAGAGAGAGGCAGGCAGAGGGAGAAACAGCCTCCCAAGGAGCAGGGAGCCCGACGCGGGACTCGATCCCAGGACCCCGGGATCATGACCTGAGCCGAAGGCAGATGCTTAACCATCTGAGCCACCCAGGCGCCCCGTGTATGACGCCATTTCTATAAAATTCCAGAAACAGCAAACTCATCTCCAGGACCAGGAAATAGGTCAGAGGTTATATGGAGATGGGGGGATGGGAGGAAGGGATGATGAAGACACCGGGCACTGTGAAGGGGAAAGGATGTGTTCACCATCTTGATTCTGGTGCTGGTTTCGTCCATCCCTGGAGGACACAGTGGAGGGTCCAGGAACCACAGAGCTGCTACTCCCGATTGCGGGCCGGCTCCTCCCGCCTCTCGAGTTCGCCACCTGCCCCGCGCGGGTTCATGTCCTTAAGCCAGCTGCCTGCCTCTCTGTGCAGAGCCAAATCCTCCATATTTAACTTGAAATCCACTGTGGACAATTGTCAGAACAGAGCTTTACGCGCAAAGCAGGTAGCATTTAAAGACAGACGTGGTCCCTTCGTGAGGAGGTTTCTCGATTCGTCGCGCCATCTTCCGTCTCTCGCCAGCACGGTTCAGTGACCAGTGCTAGAAGAACACCCCAAGCACACCCGAGGCCCACATTTTAAAAGATTCTGCCCCACCTTCTGCAAGGGGATGAGTGTACAAGGTTCTGCCCTCCCGGGCCCAGGCCTGCAGGCAATCAGCATCACCGTCGGATCCCTGTGCCGGCCCAGGCAGGGACAGGTGGAGGCAGGCGCGGAGCCCCATCTGATTAACAAGCTTCCAGGGGATTCTGCCAACCTGGAGACCACAGGCTGAGAGGAAGACGGCCTGTCCCTTCGCAGGTTCTGCATCAGAGACCCACACGGACGCTTGATGTCACCAGTGAGTGAAGCTGTGTGGTCCCCGGACTGCAGGGATTCCTGCGTAGATGGGGGCCGGCCAGAAGATCCTAGGGCCACAGAAATACAGGCCCAACACCCATGGGAGCCAGAGAACAGGCGTCAACCGACTTTCCCTGGGAATTCCCTGCTGGCTTAGATGCCCCCATACAAGCCCTCCGGATGCCGCCAGCCTGTGGGGAGGGGCTGGGCAGCCCTTCCAGATGAGGAGTGTGCACCCCCTGCATGTGCGTCCAGTCTTCGTGCGTCTTTGAGCCCATCAGCATACAGCTGCGAGGGCTGCCATGTGTGTTTACGTTGGGGGTGTTCCTATGCACCAGCCATTCGTTTCTCTGGGTGTCCACTTTGGTGCATGTGTCTCTGTTCTGGGCACTTTCCTGGCTCTCTGTCCATGTGCCTTGTGGGCTCGAAGCCTTCATTCCTGGTCGGCACTTGGCTCTCTCTCACGTGTTGTCGGACTTCTGTCCATGTGCCTTAGGAATTTACCGTCCGGGAGGGGAAGGACGGGGACCCAGAGAGACTCGGGTGGATGGAAGCTGCTGGAGGCAGAGACCCTGAGGTCGGGGTGGGTGGGCGTGGGGAGGGAAGGACAGGGGGAGCTTCGCTGACCTCATTCTTACACTCAGTCGCCAAGAAAGAGACACAGCGTGCCACAGGGCAGTTCCTGGACGCCTGCAGGCTGCCCACAGAACAAACAGCATTCACCTGCTGACTCCATCAGCGAAAACACTGACTCCAATGGTCAGGGGTGCCTGACCGTGCTACGGTGTGTCGGGGTCCCTCTGTGCCAGGGCAGCGGGAGGAGCCCCGAAGACGGGACGGGTCCCGGGTCAAAGCCCGAAGTCCCGGGCTTTTAGGAGGAGTCTGCTGCCAATGGGGCTCCCGAGCCGGGTGCCCCCGACCTCCCGCTTCCGGGGACGGTGGGTTTCATCCCAGGACACCCGAGTCACCTGCTGCCACCGCCTGCTCCCCATCTGTGCAAGGCAGGCTTCGGGGCGGCCCCCTCCAAGCCCCAGCTACTTGCTTCTCTCTGAGGTCTGCCCCCAGAGTGCGTTCTTCCACGTCCTTATAAAGCTTTAATTAACAAGCTGAAAAGGCATTTTATCTGGCAGGGGCTGACCTTCCTGCTCCGTGTCAGAATTTATCGATACCAGCAGAGACAATCATCTCGGTGGCTCCTTCACGAGGACCACAGAGTTTATAGCCACACTTTCGCCAAGATAAATGAGCTCCTTATGACTACACTTACAGCTCTAAGCATCTTAATAAGAAGAAAAAGGGCCATAAAAGTCAAAGATAACTTCAAATTTTTCCTGCATTGGCGGAGTCCCTGGGGCAGCCTCGGAGAAGCTCAGGTGTCAGGTGTCACAGCTGCCCGTCCGCGTGCTGGGGACAGACCGGCTCTGACACCAGCAGCGTGTGGCCCCCCTGGCTCTCTGTGCCCAGTCTCCTTATCTGCAACAGGAAGAGATCCCGCTGCACGGGGCGCACGAGGGCAGAGGGAGTGGGCGCCGTGGGGTCCGCATGCTGAGCACTGGGTGATGGGGCAGGGGAGGGTCCATCCCATCCAGCCTGCCCAGAATTCGGGAGGGACAGGACTTGTGGCATCAGCCTGTCCGGGTACCAATCCTGGCGTGGCCCATTTCTTGTTGGGCAAACCTGGGGAAGCCTCATCCGCATCCCCTGACTCTGAGGTGGGATGTGCGTACTTGGCTCCACCCTCCATCAGAGTGGAACACCCGGGGGCCCAGCCGTGCGAGAAAGTAGTAAAGGAAACCAGCACTACTGTGACTCGGGCTTCCGGCCTGCGCTCCCATCAGCGGTGCTTCCTTCTGTGTCAGAAGACAGACAGGGAAGCAGGGCTGCCTGCTGGGCTCCCCCAAACCCGAGGCCGGGGTGAGCCATGGGGCCACGCCCCTGCTGGGTGGAGGTGCTTTCAAACTGCCTTGTGGCAGGTCCCGCAACTGTGGCCAAGACCCCCCTGCCGTGGCCTCCCTGGACCTCTGGGCAGCACCGGATGCCCCACCCCCACGGGGACCCCCTTGGTTCCCTCGGTTGCTCAGCAAACGTCCTGGAGCACCCACTGGGTAGCTGGCCGGCAAGCTGCTTGGCCCCGGGGAACTGGGTGGTGGGCCCGGCCTCACAACGGCTGCTCCCATCCCAGCCCCTGACCTGATGGATCAGAACCGGCTTGCACCTCTCTGCTCCCCTGCGGGACTGCAGCTCCCAGAGTCGCCAGCCCAGGTCCTGGCCCGAGCAGGAGCCTGGTGAAGGTGTGTGATGTCTGTCATCAAACAAGGAGGGTCTCAGGCCTCCAGTGTCCAACCCGGGCACCCTTCCTTCACACCTGCAAACACGGGCGGCAGAACTGAGCCCGCTCTCCACACACGTGCAAACCTGCTCCCCGACCTCCGGGCCTTGGTTCTGGTTCCTGCGCCCAGAACGACTCCAGACCTCAGAGAGCTGCCCTCTCAGTGGGACCAAGGGGGTTTCTGAGGGGGCCCCGTCCAGGCCATGTCAATGCGTTCCTGATGCAGACAGAAACCCAGCGGTGGGGGCTGGCCCACCTCCAGGATGGGAGGGGGCATCTCCCTTGCAGCACCTCGAGCCAGGCTCCAGCCCACCTGACCCCACAGGTCAGCCTCGAACGCTCAACAATGGGAAGAGCGACCGTCACATCTTCTACCACATCCGGGCACCATCCATGGACAGGTGTCCACCTGTGCTTTCCTCACGGCCCCCCCAGCAGGGGCCTGGCCTGCGGACAGCCGGGAGGGAGACCGGCAGCCACGGCCAGCATCACAAAAGCACCAGACCTGATGGAGAGTTCAGTGCCGCCGGCTCGCAGGGCCTCAGGGGCCGTCTGCCTCTCCCACACGCGCCACGGCCCCCAGCACAGGCGGCAAGTCAGTGGAACTCAGTGTCCAGACCCCTCCTCTTTCCTCTCCCTTGACGCAGGAATGGTGCAGGGGGCGGTGGGCATGGGGTCACAGTGAGCCCCTCCCCCAGGCCACTTCAGGGACAGAATGGGCAGGGAGGGGGACGGACAGCCAGCATGAGTACTGGTCGGGTGGCGGGCCTGGGTGCCCACGGTGCGGTCAGTGACCAGAACAGAAAGTGACCCTGTAGAGGGGACCAAGACAAGGCCGGGTCACAGGCTGACCCTTAAGGACCTCGGAATTCATCACAGGAGCAGTGGCCTCTCGGAAGGAGGCTGCATCACAGAGAGACAAGCCTAAAGTGCGTGACTGTCCCTCTCCTTATTTGACCCTATGTGTTCCGAAGGGGGGAACGGGACCAGTGGGGCTGCGGTTCGCTGGGCACCCGGGTCAGTGAGCGGCAGAGCCGGGGTCCGGATGGGGCCCCCTCCACAGCCCTGCGCCCCATGGTGGCTGGGCTCTGGTCAGCACTGCAGACCCAGAAGAAGGAGCTGCCCCGGAGCCCGCCTGCCTGTATCCGGGCACGTCCCCTGTGACCTCCGCTCACCTCATCTGGGAGGGCGCTGTCCAGGAGGGGACACGGGTCTGGGACCCTCTCTGCTGGTCCGGAGTGCCGAGCACAGCTTTGAGGACAGCGGGGAAGGGCACGTTCCTGTTTCTCAGGCCTCTCCAGCAGCTGGGAAAGTGCGGAGCTGACCGGAGCTGGGCCTCCTGCTTCCTGCCCCCCATGTGGCTCCCCACCTGCCCCCAGCTCGGTGACAAAGTGGGGCAGCCGCCCCGGGGCCTCCAGAGCCACCCAACAGCCCCTGGGAAGGTGGCCTGGCCTCCCGTCCCTCCACGTAAGCCGCGTGGTTGTGTGGCTTCTCCGGCTGTGATTTTCTTCCCATCTTCAGAGAATGGCCAAGAAGCGGGGCAAACATAACAAGGCAGCTCCAACGTCGAGAAGTGCCAATAAATATTAATATAACAGAAGCACCACTTCTGCTGTTGTGCGAAACCAGTTTATTACTCACCGATGAAATCCGCCTGCCGCCTTTGCCGCTGCGGGGAAGGACTCGGGTAGCTCCGCGTGCGGCCGGCGAGCTCCCGCTCGGCCCCGGCCACGACCACCCGCCCAGCCCGCTGCCCCCACGCCGGCTCCCGCTGACCCCAAGCTCGTCCACGCGGGACCATCGGGGGCCACTGGGGGTTCGGGTCTGCGTCTACCCCTGTGACCGGGCACCCACCCAGAGCCACGGTCCCCAGTCGGGGCCAGCCAACCTGCATGCAAATTTCATTCCCTTGCTGGCCTGGGTCCTGACAAGTGTCCCTCTCACCTCCTGTCGAAGCAGGGGAAGCGGGAACCGCCCTCCCTGCTCAAAGGACCTGAGGGGAGGGGAGGAGGTGTGAATCATTCCAAGGGCTCCTCCATTCACAAATCTGCATCAAGGACCAACCGAGGCAAGAAGGAAGAGAGAGAGGGGCCAGGGGGTTGCCCGATGAAGCGAAGACACGCATGCCCAGGTCTGCAGGTCCCCTTCCGGGCACGTCCCCCAGGGCCACGCGTGCCAGGGACACAGATAGGAGTGGCTGCAAGACTGCACCTGCCTCGGGGAAAACGAACTGTCCATCGGCAGGGGATGGGTCAGCTATCATGTCCTTACGATGGAGAGAACATTCTCCGGCTCCCAGCAGCCAGAGTGATAAGCCAGACGTCCACGTGTCACCACAGAGCCTGGGGACGAGCCCCGAGTAACACCCACAAGTGCTACACGCCACCTGACACCATTCACATCTAGCAAGCACCGCCCGGCTGTGGTTTGCTGATGTCTAATAAACACGCAAAACTGATGTATGATTGTGGTTGCCCTTGGGGAGGGGAAGGGAAGGGAGGGGAGGGATGGGGGAAGGGGGCGTGGAGGACACCTACTTCTTCTGCATGTTGTACCTCTTCACAAAACGATCAGAGCAAATGTGACAAAATGCCTATTTATTCATTTGGGCAAAGACCATATGGAGATTTATTAAAGTTCCCTTCGTGTATCTGTAATTTAAAAAAAAAGCATAAAAGGAGGCAGAGAGGGCTCTGTACAGAGAGGAAGTGGGAAGCCTTCCTGCAGGAGGTGGTGTCTGAGCTGGGCCTTGAAGGATGGACCAGAATATTCAAGTGGGCAGCCAGGTAAGTGCATGGTAATTAGGAGAGACAGGTGGGTGGTAGGAGGGGTGAGGGCACCAGAAACAGGGGCATCGAGGGGCTCTAAGCATGAGGGACTGGACCACAAAGCCAAAGGTGGGTAGTGAAGGAGGAGTAGAAGGTCAGGCAGGGCCCTGAATGCCACATCCAGGAGCTTGGCCATCCCCTTGTGGGTGACGGGGAGCCATCGGTCTTTGTAGGCTCTTGGATGGTGTAGCCAGGGAGGAAGCGGGCTTTTGTGTGGAGCTCAGACCTGAGGCCAGGTGGTAAGGTGTGGACTGTGAGCCATGGCAGAGCCCTCTGGGGCAGACAAGAGGCTGTAGGTGGTTCTTAACTCTTCTGACATGATGGATTGCTGGCTGCCCGCTTCCCTAAACGGGCAGAACTCCTGAGTTCTGCAGAGGCCTGTTTAGCTCTCCCCCCAGGACTGGCTGTGTTGTGAGGTTCTTGCCCAGGGGCACCCACACCTGCCGACCCTGCCCTGGGCATCCTGCTCTCTCCTGGGGTCTGGGAGGTGGTCGGTCCCTAGTGCATGACAGCTCCAGGGAGACGGGCGCTACGCCCAAGGGAGCTCTCAGGAGACTAATGCTGGGTCTTTACAACAAGAACGCTCTTCCGATACCAGCTTCTCCAAACCCCACAGGGAGACGTTTTCTGAAGCTCAGACCCGGGGTTGCTGCACACAATGCACCTCCGAGCAGACCCATTTACTGAGTGTGCCATGGGGGGCCGTACTGGGTCCCGGTGACCCTGACCGAGCGGGCCAGCCGAGGCAGGCTGCCCAGGGCCACTTAACCAATGCAGAGGTCCTTCCAGGGGAGGCCGTTCTTAATCGGAAAGCCCCAGAAAACACAAGGGGCTACTCGGCGCTGACATTTAAAACCCCCTCTCAGCAGTCCGTGTTGCAAAGTGGTTGCATTAACTTGAAAGGGTGTAATTTTATGCTATTTAGCAGGAAATATACACTCTAAATGGCATCGTGGACTGAGGATTGGGGGCTGTGATCTTGAGGGTAAGCCAAAAAAAGCCGGCCACGAGTCCCTGGCAACCACAGGCGGGTGCGGGGGCGAGGGCATGCTGGAACCTTCCTCACAGCGGACAGCCTTGGGAAGCCGTGCCTGCGCTGCGGTTGGGGCTGTCCGTGGGACGAGCTAAAGCAGCCGCGTCACACCCACAAAACTGGGAAAGAAGTGCCATTTCTGAGAGAGCACCGGACTCAGAAGCACAGAAGCCAGCCAGGACTCCGGCCCAGGACCACCTGCCTGGCCCGTCGGGTGGCCCTGTTCCCTGAAGGGGGCTGCTGGAACGGAAGCCCCTGGCTAGAAGGCCCGAGAGCAGGCTGCCCTCCACACACACTGCAGGGGTCCCCTCAGGGCGGAGCCCGGCCCCCGTGAAGATGTGACCTCGCAGCCCTGGAGAGGACCTGGTGAGGCCTGTGGTAAAGACGGCCCAGGGACAGCAGCTGGAGCCTTGCGGCCGTAGGGAAGAGCCCGGGGCTACTTTTCCTTCCTCTCATCAGTCCCCCGGACCCTGCTGTGATGGAGAACATACAGTAGGGAAGCCGGGCGGTGGGGGGTGGGGAGGGGGCGGACAAGGGCCCCGGGCCAGAGGGAAACATGGAATGGTTGGTGCCTGCCCTTCCCGGGCCTTGGTCCCCACAGACCACCTGTCCCCCTGGCCTCAGGCCCCCTGCTTTCTGGGACGTGGAGCATTTGTGTCTGCTCCTCGGCAGGAGGCCCGGGAGCAGCTACCTGGGCCCTCGGATCCGGAGGCCGTCTTCAAACAAATCACAGTGACCACCGAATGCAATCGATGGGGGGGTGCTTCCAATGGGGAGTATTCTCTCCCCACCGGCCTGCAGGCCTCGGGAAAATAGTAATTTCCCACGTGACTGGCGGACGCACGCTCCCGCTGGCCTCAGCCTCCTCATCCCGCCACCTCCGACAGCCCGGAATCTAATTCAGGGGACGCCCATCTGCATGGAGCCCCGGGTTAGCGCTCCTCCACCCCTCCGAGAATGAGCCCGCCCTGGGCAGTGACCCAGACACTCTTGGCTTCCAAAAGGGGGCCCCAATGTGCAAAACAGAGACACAGTCTACTTACTGCGGTGAATGGTGCAGAGCTCAGCACGCAACTCCATGGATTGTGACCAAGTCTACACCCAAGTAACCACCATCCAGACCAAGATACAGAACCTTTCAGCAACCCAGGGGCTCCTGAGTCCCCCTCCAAGCAGGGCCATGCATTTCCACAAGGGTTCTAGCTGGGGAAGCAGCATCCCGTGTGGGCAGGTGTAAACAAGGCAAAGTTCCCACCCAGTCTGTGGGGTTACAGGCTCTAAGCAGGTGCTAGACTAGGATGTGAACTCATAACTGGAGATGCCAGCCAGTGAGCCTGTCCCCACTCGGTGCCCACTCAGCCCCCACTCAGCCAGCACAGACGGAGGTGGATGGGAGGCTCCTGCCCACAGGGAAGGGAGGGCATGGGGGTTGACGTTGATACAGCACCTCTGTGCGTCACAATTCTGGGAGATGAGTATCAGGACCCCGATGGATATACAGATGACAAAAATGTAGGGGGTGAAGTGACCTGCCCCAGGTGGCAGCTGGTGAGAGACGGTTGGGAGAGGACCTGGCGTGGACCCGGGGAGGGGAGCCTGGCCCTCAGGCTTCAAGTTCACAGTCCCCCCACCACCCTGTCCCTACCCCTCCCTCTCTTCCTCCTGACCCTGTCTTGCAGGATGAGACCTGGCTGTGGCTGGGGCAGGGGGAGGGAGGGAGGACACACAGAGAGAGGAGCTCAGTGTCCCCCAAGGGCTCAGCATGGCCATCTCAGACACACAGGGGTACTGGGGAAGACAGAGGAACACAGTGCACACAGGAGGTGCTTAATAAAGGCACAAGCCAAACCCCTTCCCCCTCAGAGGTACATCCCAGCACCAGGCTGTCCAGAGCAGGACAGAGTGGGACTGTGACACTTGGTGGCCATACTTGGGGGCCTGGGAGGGGACAGCCATGGTGGGGATTCTAGCATGGGGCCCCGTGTGGTGGGACCCCTGGGAGGGGTCCCAGGATCTCTCGTGCCGAATGGAAACAATCCTGGTGCTGCCTCCACCTCAGAGTGACTCGAGACCATTGCCTCACCTCCTGACTCAGTTTCCCCATCTCTAGGATGGGGTCATCAGCATCTAGGGGAGATGGTCAGGCAGAGCGCTAGAAGGTATCTTCTGAACTTGACACTGATGAGCCCAGCCTCGGGCAGGACATGTGGTGGGAGCAGTGACAGCCTGGCCACAGAGCATTCCACGTGCCAGGTGCCACCACGGCCCCTGCAGCTCCATCGCAAGGCCAGCCCTGGGTCAGCATGCTCATTTGGCAGGAAAGAAACCCCCCGTGTGATCCTCTTTCCCGGGCAGGTTTCTGGATGCCAGACCCACTGTACGCTGAGCGGGCTCTACCAGGTCACGTCTGGGGACTGCCCCCAGCCTCGCCGAGACCCACCGCAGGTAAGGGCGAGCACGCAGGAGGAGGAAGGCTGGCTACAGCCCACCCAGAACCCCTCTCTGGCCTCCCCACCTCCCCAGGATGATCCATCGGCTTAGGGGATGGGGGTGGGTTTGTCAGGGGGCCCCAGGCACAGGGCCACGCAGAGAGAGACTCAGCATGGTTGTCCCTCCTCTCAGCAAGCTCAGCTGGGGCCGAGGCTCCCTTACACCTTTCCCTCCGGGTACCGTTCAGCCCAAAGGACTTTTCTCGGGAGCCCGAGCGTCTCCTGCAAGGCTGCAGGCAACAGGAAGGGGCCAAAGCCATCTCCAGGCACTTCTGTGCCACACAGACGTCTAACCTTCACATCCCACAGGATGGAGGCCTGGCAACAGCTTTGAGACTTCCTAGGGGCAGATGCCTCAGGCAAGAGCCTCTTCTTATATGTAAACACAAACCAACGGGGGCGCCTGCGTGGCACAATCAGTTAAGAGATTCATGACCTGATTTTGGCTCAGGTCATGATCTCAGGGTCGTGATATCGAGTCCCACGTGGGCTCCACACTGAGGGTGGAGCCTGCTTAAGATCCTCTCTCCCTCTGCCCCTCTCCCTGCTTGTGTGCTCTCTCTATCTCAAAATAAATAAAATCTTTAAAAAAGAGAAAGAGAGAGAACAGGAACCAACAGTTGCTGAGTGTCTTAAGCGGCCAGGCTGATGTTCAACGGGTGTGACCTCATAGAATCTCACTACACTTCCCGTTTTACAAGTAGGGAAACTGAGTCCTGGAAGAAATAATTCTGACAGCCCTGAAAGAGAAAGAGAAGGGAACCAACAGCAAACGCGTCCAGTCTCTACAGGGCAGTCTGACTCCTGCACTAGTCCGACAGGGCCGTAAGTAGGTTTACTGTTCACCCACCGCCTGCCGGGCACCACGCCGGGTGTTTTATACGCACTGTCTCAGCTACTCCTCCGACCGCTCTGTGAGGCACAGAGGACGGCCCGTTTTACAGAGGAGAAAACCGAGGCCCCAGAACTTGATGCTGTGCCAGAAGAGTTCTTGTCAACCAGCTTTCTTACAGGGCTCCTCCCTTCACCCCTGGGTGAATGGTTGAGCAGACTTTTGGGGTCCTTTCCTCTGAAATGCATGCCCCTCCTGGAAGCACCCTGGCCAGGCTCTGCCAGTGTCCCCCGGAATGGAGGTCTGCAAGTCCCACCCCCCAGCCCACTCCACAGGAAGTATAGGAAGAGAGAACAGTAGGAGATCGGGCCAGCGGACTCGGAGACACGCTCTTCAAGCTTCCACGCCCCTGCATGCACGAGTGTTGGCACACGCGCACATGCACACACACGCTATGCCCCCTGCCTGGAATGCCCTTCCCGGTTCCCATGCCAGGCCATCAGCCCTTCTTCACCCTCACTCAATGACAGTGGGTGATGCTACCCACAGCCCACGCTGCAGAAGGAAGCTCACCTGGCCCCCCATGAACTCACTGGGTAGATGGTGGGCTGGGACACACGACTCAACCTGGCCAATCACAGCCCTGGATTACCTGGGAATTAGTTTTGGTCTAGAAGGCAGGCACGTGACCCAGCAGACCAATCAGACTCCTTTCCTGGGACTGCTTCCCCAATAAGGAAAGAGCAGCTGCCCTGTCGGGGCTGCGGGTAGTCGTGGTCCTTGCTCAGGGACTGCAGGTCGTTCCCCCCTGCCCAAACCTGGGGCCCCAGGGTATCACCGCTGGGCTGGCTCACGTTGCCACCCCGGGCTGTCATCCTCACCTCGTGAGTCCTGGGGAGAACACAGCCTGGGAGCCACGCAGCCTTATGCTTCTCCAAAACTGCCAGGCCGACCAAATGTCCACACGTGTAAGCTGCCAGTGATGGTTCCAAGGAGTCGTGGTAACCAGTCCGGCTGTCACTCCTGCCCCTGCCTCCACCCCCAAGCTCCCGGGTGACTCGTCCGGAGCTGCAGGAAAGTGGCCCAGAGACTTGGACTCAAATCCCAGCCCCGCCACCGATGGGCCATAACCCCTGCACAACTCACGCAAACTCCCTGGGCCTCGAGTTTTCTCATTTGTAAAACAGGGACACTTAACTGGTCCACACTGGTCTGCTCAGACGGTCCAAAGAGAAGCATGTGATACATACCCAGACCCTAGGATCCCTGAAAAAAGGGGAGCTACCACGAGGGGGAGGACAACACGGCCTCAGGCAGCTGTGACTTTGGGGAGACCACCCAAACAATGGGAGCCTCAGCTGCTCTACAAAACGGGCATGATGATATGGGCTTCAGGGGGCAGTGAAGGATCAGTGGTGCTCCGCTCTAGAAGGTGTGGCCCTGCTCCGTCTCCTCCCCTGTCAAGGACGCCCAGGCCTCAAGCAGAGCCTGCTCTGAGCTGGACCCAGTGACGTGGGGTGTGGTGCGTGGTGACGGTGTGACCATGGCCCGCTGCCCTCGGGAGACGCTCAACATTCTGTTCTCTCTGCTGTGGTAGTTTTAGAAGAAACAGCACTTCTGGCTGGAAATGAATAATGGGTTGAAGGTAAGTTTTAGATTTTGAGTTAAATGTACTAAGGGAGGGGAAAAAATCCTTATAGGCTAAATATAGGGGAGAACACCTCTCAGGAGTGAAGAAGCACGCTACCGTCTTCACTGCTGGGATGCACGGGCCAGAGTCCCCGCCGGGACGGTAGTGGCCCACTTCATCACCCCCACCCTGTCCCCCGAGGGCTCCTCCCGGCAGAGTCCCCGCCAGGGGCAGTGGTGCTGCTGGGCTTTGGAGACAGGGAAAGTGCTAGCAGCCAACCCGGTTCGAGGCTGCTCCCTGCAGAGGCCTCCGCTGTGCCAACCATGCTCCAGGGCATGGCACCCCGTTTCTCAATACTCAGATGGTCCCTTCTCCCCGCACAACCCTTCCACCCCAGCTCCCTGAGACATCCTGCCAAGAAGTAAGCCCCAAGAGAAGAGCAACGTCAGGGAGAAGCTCTACCAGCATGTCTTGTCCACCACAATCTAGAGATGAGTCCCATTTCACAGATGAGGAAACCAAGGCACGCAGAGGCAGAGTGGCTTGTTCAAATCACACAGTGAGTCAGAGGCAGAGCTGGGATCTGGACTCAGCTCTCCACAGCAACAAAGCCACCTCTGAGTGCTGGGCCGACCGCCAGCCACCTGCTGCTAGTGAGCAGGTGAAATGTGGCCCGTGTCACCTGAGATTTGCTGTCAGTGTAAGATACCCATGGGATTTCAAAGGCTTAGTATGAAAAAGGTAAAACATCTCATTGATATTTGAAAAAATTAGCTACATGTCAAAATGATAATGTTTTGGTTATCCTGGTTACTAGGCTTCTAGAAGATATGAGAGCACACACGTGGCTCCCATTATACTTCTAGTGGATAGAGCTGTTCTATGGAATTGTTCCAGTTCAAGACAAAAGCTGTGGATGTCCACTTCTAACACGGAAGCAAAAGCATGAACGACCTTTTGCTCCATAGTAACAAGAAAACACACTGAGAATAAAAACCATACTTTTCCATGGGACTAGAGACAAGTGGTGGATACAAGGGAACCTTGAAAGACGAAGTTCCAGGCAGGAAGGATGTGCAGGGAGGGGAACATCCGCACCGGGGGTGGGCACCCGGTCTGAGCACAGGTGCACAGTGGGGCAAGGCTGCCAAGGACCGAGGCACCAACGCACGGGGGCCGGGAAGTCAGCTGAGCGTGCCAGAGCAGCCGGGGGGTGGGAGATGGGGCGACAGCCCTGGGAAAGAGTTTGGTGATTTCTTACGAAATTAAACACACCTGTGCCCTAGGTGCTGGCAATTTCACTCCTAGGTACGGACACGAGAAATGAAAATGTGTCTTCAGAACAACGTGCACACAAATGTTCGGAGCAGCTTTATTCATAATTGCCAGAACGTGGGACCAACTCACATGTCCGTCAATTAGGGAATGGGCAAACCGGTGGCGGCAGATCCACACCACGGGCTGTCACTCGGCCACACCCAGGAGTCAACAGCAGGTACACCTGTAGCGTGAAGGGGGCTCAACAACAGTGCTGAGTGAACAGAGCAAGACAGGGGGCCACTTACTGAACGGGCATGATGCTCAGGAACGGGCAGACGCATCAGGTGAGGGCAATCAGAAGGCGGGTGGGGGGGACCTCAGCAGGCAGGTGCACCAGGGAGCTTTCTGAGGTGCTGGGAATGTTCTGGATCTTGATGGGGGTGTGAGTTACTCGGGTTTGCGCCACTGTCAAAACTCGTCACGCGGTACAATTAAGATCTGAATTTCAATGTATGTAAATTATGCTTCAAAGGAGAAAGCTGTATGTCTAAAACAGGGCAAGGACTGCAGCTCCAAACCCCCAGAGAGCAAGGAAGAGGGGGGCAGCTGGGGTGCAGGACCCCCTAAACCCCATTTTGGAGGCTTCATAGCTGCGTTTGGCCTGGAATCGATGTTTGTGGTTACGTCAGTGAGGGCCTAAAAAGCAAGGTGCCGTCTCCAGGAGGGAACCCGCGCCCTGCAGACAGGATCAGGAACAGGTCAGAGGGAATCTCTAGGAGCCATCCACATAGATAAAACACACACTGGCCTCACTGATTACCGACGGAGCTTTGAAGACTTCTGATCCCACATCTCTGATCAGCACGGGAAGCACCTGAGGCTGCACAGACAGGGGGCTTCCCTCCGACCCCACGGTGGCTCTGGGCTGGGCGCACGGGGCCCCTGCAGCGAGCGGACCCACAGGCCGGGCCCTGACCCACGGGGGCGTCCCGCCTTACCCCAGACCTCCGAGCGGCTCAGATGGGGCTGGCGCACAGAACTCGGTGGGGCCCAGAGGGGAAGGTGATGGAGACACTGGGGCAGCA
This sequence comes from Callorhinus ursinus, assembly GCF_003265705.2. Taxonomy (NCBI): domain Eukaryota; kingdom Metazoa; phylum Chordata; class Mammalia; order Carnivora; family Otariidae; genus Callorhinus; species Callorhinus ursinus. The sequence goes on along the minus strand of NW_027397110.1, from coordinate 4,356,796 downwards.
TTTCACAGTGGGGACACAGAGGGATGTCCAGGAGACTAGCAGATGACAGGGCCAGGGGACTCACTGGGATGCAGTGGGGGCTGAGGCTGGGGAGACTGGGGAGGCAGACAGAGACTTGGGGGGGATGTGAGCAGGGCCGTCACGGTACAGCTCAGGGGTGCAAGATGGGCTGCAGGTCATACCACTGGAGGCGGGGCTGGGGGTTGGGGATACACGTGACATGAGCAAGAAGCCACGGAGACCTGGGGCTCTGGGAGGGTTTAAGCGGGAGACTGACTTGAGTCACAGAAACCCAGCAAGCCCAGAGTTAGGCGGTGGGGACAAAGATATGAAGAAGACGAAGTCCCTGTCCTCAAGAAACTGACAGCCAGGGTTACAGAGTAGGGATGGTGGGTAAGCCACTGCCCCTGAGCCTCAGCTTCCCCACGTGTCAAAGGGAACGGTTAAGGTAAAAGGTAGATGTGCTTAAAACACCACGGACCCCTGCCAGGCACGGAGTGTTCAGATCAGTAGGAAATCCTCCACCCCTGCTCTTGGCAAGGGGGCCCGATCTGGGCAGGCTTGCTCCTCACCCTCCGGTCAACTTAATTATTTCCACACCCGAAACCCAAAGCCCAGCCCCGAATCGCACCGTGAGCCTTGCACGGAGCCTGCACACATCTGCCCCGGCCACAGTTCTAATCCCCGGCATTAACATTTCTCATCCGCCTGCCTGCCGTGTGACTTCAGAGGCGTGTAGTCCAGCGCTGCATCCTCAGTGAATAGCACGAATAATGAGGCCGCGCTGAGCGGCAGAGCCCAACAGGATGGAGGGATATTTTAATTTCAGGTTTTCGGGTCACACGTTATGTGGGACCACCAGGAGGAGGGAGGCGGCCAAGGTGCGGCCCAGGTCAGTGGGCTGCCTGAAGACGGTGTGGACGAGCCTGGGGTGCCAGGGCTCGGCTCTCTGGGTGGAGTGAGGCCGGAACCTTCTGTCACACCGTTCCTGCACACACCTGAGGGCCAGGGCACACCGTGTGGACAGAGGGAGCCCATCCCGTCGGTCCTCACTGAGGGCCCCAGGGGGAAAGGGAGGGTTCCCCTTGGCCAGAGACCCCTGAGTGCACCCAAGCCTGTCCCTGGTGCAGAAGTGGGGTGCCCCGGAGTCCCCCAAAGTGCTGAGAGTAAAATGAGGACTAAGCAGCGTTCAAGGAGGGAGAGGATTGGGCAGGAGACCTGGGCAAGGACAGATGGGCCCCCACGCACAGCCTCAGGGCTATAGGGGGCACAGAGCAGCCCGGGACCCCCGTGGAGGAGCTGGTTCAGCAGTGGCAGCGGCAGACCCATGGAGGCTTCCTTGCCTTGGGGTCTCCGGTCTCCGCCCCCCCCCCCCACACCGGGATCTCCCCCTCTAGCTCGCTAGCTCCAGCCAGGCTGGACTAACCAGTGCGGCCTCCCCCAGGGTTTGGGACGGAGGGGGACTCGAGGTCTACGGTGGGCAGAAGGGGGCAAGCATGGGGTTGGGGGCAGGGGCACCCCAACCCGGCCTGCGAAGCACAGGCGGTGGCCAACTTATTGTCATGTCATGGAATTTAATTTCTAATTAATATACCAACTTTGAAACATTCCAGCTTGTTCCAGTTTTAAAGGTTCAACAAATAGTTGTTGAATAAGTAGCGAGATTAGAGAACGATGACAACATTCCGTTCCCAGTATGTACCACCCCTGCTGTGGGTCACGCAGCCCCGACTGGACTTCATCCTTCAGGAACCCCGAGTGCTCACAAGTACGGCTCCTTTCACGCAAGGAAACCAAGCTTCAGAGGGCTGAGTGACTTGCCCAAGGTCACCCAGCTTCCAGCCCCACCCGGGCCCCCACCGCCAGGCCTCCCCCACCTCCCGGGGGCTGCGCAGCACAGGGCATGTGCCGAGGGCCCGGGAGTGGGTAAGGCAGCCCCTGCTCCTGCACTTGCAGTCCCTCAGCTCTGGTCTCACCTCCACGGCCGAGAATAAGCGGGCCCTCTCTGTCCCACTCCCCCACCCTGGGTGCATTTTGTTCCAGGCTCACGGAAGCTGGGGTGAATCAGAAGCAGCTCCCATCCTCCAGGGGCTCATAGTTCAGTGGGGTACAGACCCATCCGCCCTCAGTCTGTGGGGGCAGAGGGAGCATGTCGCCTTCCCAGAGCAGGTGAGTGAGCTGGACCAGGAACGAGGGCACAGCAGGGGCAAAGCCTGGCTAGGAGGGGGTGCCCTTGGAAGGCTAGGGCACAGCAAGTCTGGGGCATCAGGCCCAGGACCTGCACCTGTGCCAGCAATGCCTGAGGGCACATCCCCCTTTTCCCAGCTGGACTCAGGAAAGGGGCAGCCAACCCAGGGCCTGGATCATTTCAAACCTGGCCATGGGGGTGGGGAACACAGTTAGGCCCCCAGGCAGTATTTGATGGGCAGCAGATGGACCCTGTGGGCTTCCTGAACCATGGCAGGACCTTGGGGGGGGGCACCCTAAGCCCCAGTATCCTGAAACACAGACCCCAGGGGCAAGAAAACAGCTACCAGAATACCAGGCACACTGGCCACGCTGATGGGCATGGCTGATTCCCCATTACACTTAAATGACCTGCCCAAGCCGGGAAGTGGAGGAAGTCGGTCAGAACCAGGCAGCCTGGCCACAGAGACTGTGCATGCTCTAGACTATTCTAAGAGGCACAGGGCCCAGAGAACGAAGGGCAAAGGCTCAGGGTCACAACAGGGCACCCGCAGCTTGAGCAAGGCCTGGCTGCTGAGCTGAGACCCAAAGGACGCAGGGAAGCCACATGGAGGGCAGGACCACCCACGCATCCCAGGAAGTCACAGTACATCTCTGGAGAACACCCAGGAGGTGGGTGTGCAGGGGCCTGGTTCAGGTCCAGCAAACCCCCTTTGGCCCAGCTGGACCTCAGTTTCCCCATTTGCACGGTGGGAGTGGGGCTGCAGTGGCTGATCCCCAAGGTCCAGCGTGATGGGTCTGAGCCAGAGAGGGAGGAAGAATCTGAGAACCTTAGGATACAAGCCCGAGGCAGAGGCCCCTAAAAGGGGTGGGGCAGGGGGCCCAGGAGCCACAGCCCAGGCCTGCCAAAGCCAGAGGAAAGATCCGGAGCAAGTTTCTGTTCAGTGAGGCCCTGGCCACGCAGCAGCTGGGCCCTCACCCCCACCCCATCCCTCCACCTCTCCTTCCCCCACAGGTGCAATTCTGCCTGCAGACCTCCATCCCAGCATGCTCTCTGCCCGGAAGCCTGGACACCGAGGCTGAACCAGACAGGTCCCTGTGTCTGGCCCCCAGCAGTGCACAGTGAGGGGGTGGGGGGCACCTCTACCCAGAAGTATACCTGGGTTGACTGCAACAGTAGCATGAGAATCCCTGGGACAGATTAAGCCCGGGCTCCTGGCAGGACAGACAGACGTACGCTCCCGTTTTGTTTCACGCAGGACCAGGTCTGTGTAGGCACCTGGGGATGTATTCGGGGAGGTTCAGGACTTGGAGGCTAAGAGGAAGTGTGTGGGGCTCTGGGAAAGGCGCCACTAGAGGTCAGGAGGCCTGGCTCCCCAGCAGAGGCTGGTGTGTGCCTCCATTTCCTCTCCAGGACGCAGCCAGCTCCCGTGTTCCTGCAGCAGCCCCCCCACGCCCCCTCCCACGCCCACCCCGTGCTGTCTGCAGTCCCTGGCATGCACCATGTGATCACTGTGCCCACTCCAAGATCCCTGCTTTGGAAACCTAACATTCAATCAGGTGACAGGGTTCGGTCCCCATGTGCAGGGACACAGGTGGCACTGGCCATCTGGGGCGGTAAGAGGCTCAGCACTGGGGTCTGCATCCAGCCCGGCCGCACACCTACTCCGAGAAGGCTCCCGGGCGCCAAGGACATCTGCCCCGTGCATTCCAGCCCAGATCTCAGCACCTGGGGGGCCAGCTCCATCTCACGTGGATGCAAAACCCTCAGAGCCCAGCGCACAGTAGGTGCTCAAGAAAATGTCTTCGGCCCTTTGGCCTTGACAGCTCCAGAAGATGGTACACTTGAACCTGAGAGAAGAAAGAGCACTGGGCTTGGAGTCAGGAAACTCGGCTTCACCCAGCTGCCAGTCCTCTGCCTCCTTACTCGCCATTCACCATCCGTGGCATGCCGAGCCCCGTGAGCCTCAGTTTCTCATCTGCGAAATGGGAATTATAGCGCCACCCACTGGTTAGACTCAAGTGGGACCCACGGGTTGGGGGATGGCTTGTACACTGTGGAGGGACGGTTGTCCTTCTGCGGCATCGGGCAGCTCTCACCTACCCCTTGCATAATTAGGCTGTTAAGACTTAAAAAAAAAATTTTTTTTAAGATTTATTTATTTGAGAGAGAGAGAGAACACACACAAGCTGGGAGGGGGGAGGTGCAGAGGGAGAGGGAGAGGGAGAGTCTCCAGCAGATTCCCTGCTGAGCGCAGAGCCCAATGTGGGGCTCGAATTCAGGACCCTGAGATCATGACCTGAGCTGAAACCAAGAGTCGGACGCTCAACAGGCTGAGCCCCCCAGGCGTCCCCAGGCGTCCCCAGGCAGTTAAATGTACTCTGTGCAGAAACTGAAAACCACATCCCTTCAAGAGAAGGTGAGGGAGGAAACAAGCTTCACTCCCGTATGCATCTCATTTCCAGGCTTGGTGGCGTGAGGCTCGGGCTCCTAGGGGCTGGACGCTCATGCTGGGAGGGCCACAACTCCAGCCCGCCTGCCATGTGCCTCTCACGTCCACTTCCTCCTGTTCTTCCTCCCCCGACACTTAAAGGCCCTGACCAAAGCTGGGCCACCAATAGCACACTTGGACAGGGACAAGCTGGGGACTCAAAGGCAGTCAACAGCAGAGCCGGGAAGTGCACTGAGCGTCACATCAGACAGACGCCCTGCCAAACCCCGCCCACCAACCAGCAAGCTGACGGGACACCGGGCTCTGGGCTGGGCTCAGCTGGCACACGCGGGTTCCGCCATCCGGAGCCGTGGGACACAGAACAGGAGGACCTTGAAGGGGCACGTGTGCTTGCGGAGAGCGCCCTTAGAGCCCGCCCAGGAGAAAGACTGAGCTCCTGATGAGTGAGCGAACGACGCCGGAAACGACAAATGCCTTGTACAGCCCACCCCACAGGCGTGCTCTAAAATGAAAAAATAGAGCCATGGACATGGGAGGAGGGACGTGGGGCAAAGGGGGTGTCAGGCTCCGCAGTCAGGCAGAGAGCAGGGCTCTGGCGTGGCACTCACTTGGTCAGAGGTCCGCCTGAGCCTGTCTCCTCCGTCGCCTGGGGTGAGAGACCATCACCTCGCAGGCTCACAGGAGACTCATGCATGAGGGGCCCACTGCAGGTCTAGGTGGTGGTTAATATCAGCCCACTCCCCTCCCCTCTCCTGCTTTAATTTCTTGTAAATTGCTGGTGATGACGCTTACATAACATAAGGAGGGAAAGCCCTCCTGCCCTGGGGTGCTGTAGAAACACTGGGTTTTATTAAGCTCTGGTTCACGTGGAAATTATTTTACAATTTTTAAGCACTCTCCACCCCCAACATGGGGTCTGAACTCATGACCCAGAGATCAAGAGTCACATGTTCTACTGACTGAGCCAGCCAGGCTCCTCCCTATTTTATGCTGTTTCTGACTCGGGTCCCTCCAGGTCCTCTGTGAAATGGGGCAACTTAACTCTGGCCGAATGACATGAGGTCTGGGGGCTTCCCAGGCAGACACAAGCCTTGAATCTGAGCTCCTTCCGCCCCTGAGTAGGGAGACAGAGTTCTATGGCTCCGTGAGTGAATATGGCAGTCCCCAGGCCAGCAGCCAGCGGCCTGGGGCTTGTCTTCCTGCCCCTGCCCCTGGGCCTCTGGGCGGGCTTGCGTTGGGGAGACAGGCAGCAATGGGGGGTCCTGGGATCCCCTCATCTCCTAGCTCCTGAGGAGGCTCCCCCCAAATACAGACGGCAGGATGGAGGGTAACCAGTCCCTGCTATCTCAACCTCAGCAGGCAGCCGTGGGCATGCACCAGGTGGGGCGGCCTGGACACACCGGGATCTTAGGGCTCCATGGAGGGCTGATGGTCCCAGGGGGAGCAGAGCCCTCCAGGTCTCAGCAACAAGATGGGGAAGATGCGGCCACCTCTCTGGAGGGTGGACTCAGAGTCACCTGCGCTGTGCCCTCTGCTGGGATCCCTCTCTCCCTCCCTCGGCCCAAGTCACTCATTTGTTCATTCCACGAGGGGCCCTCCTTAGTCAGCCCACATAAAAGTTGAGCAGTGGGTGCTCAACCCTACTGACGTAGCTCCTCCCATTCCAGAGCTCCTGGGGTTTCTTCTACTGCAGCCCAGGGAGAGCAGGGGGTGGGTGGGCCTGGCTCAGCCCTGAGCTGCCTCTTCCCTGCTCCCAGCACACTGGAGCCAGAGGAGAAGTTCTCCACTGCACCTTCCATGCGGACACGGAAGACCCCGGCCAGGGCAGAGACGCTCTAGAGGACCTGATCCTGCACCTGGGACAGAAGGCACTTGCCAGTCTGAGTGTGGCTTCCCCGCTTGTTACGTTTGAAGCAGTTCAACCCATTCGGAACGTCAAACTGGAAATGTAATCTGCAACCATCCCAAAGGTCTTTGCAGCTCCCGTGAGCACATCCCCCCATTATCCCTCAGTCTCGCCCGAACCCAACAGGTCACAGGCTCCATAGGGCTTTCCTGCTGTGATCACTTCTCATCCCCCATGTACTCTTTCATTTTATTTTTCCTGTTCTAATTCATTAATTAGTCTCTCTGTTCGTGACATCATCCCAGCCCCGGCATGGATCTTTTAACACAGCCAACGTCTCTGAGTGTTTCCTCTTCTACCGCTTATGGTAGGGAGCCAAGAGGGGGCTCCCTGTTAACACGGAGACCCCTCCCACCAGGAGGGCCCCATCCCTCCTCCTGAGACCTGCAGCTTTCAGGTGTGTGGGTTTGGGGCCCGCAGCTGTGAGCCCTGTTTGATTTGGAACCAAGGCTGTGAAGGTTCCCCCTCTCCCATCAGCTGGGGCGGCCCCCTGAAGCCTCCTTCTCTGCATCCTGCACGCCCTCACGGGGGTCAGGCTGAGTCCTCCAGCTCTCAGGGAACCTCCTCCAGCTCAGGACCCCACTGCCGTGGGGTGTGACCCCCAGTGCTCCTCGGCCCATGAAGAGGTCCATGTGTATGGGTCACAGCCCACTGCAGCGGGGTCCTGAGCTGGGGGAGGCCCCCCGAGTGCATTGAGCAGCTACAGTTCCTTTTTTTTCTTTTTCAAATCCACTCAGAAAATACTTTTGCAAGCACCCAGTGCTTGTCCAATACTTTCCAGCACCCTGAAGGAAGCCATGGCCACCAGGACACATGGCTCCCTCCCTCCTCTGGGCCCACACATCTTTATCTCAGACACACTAGGCGACTTTTGTCTGAGCCCCTTCCTGAATTCTCTCTCGTCGCGGTGCCCGCAACAGGAAGGCACAGGGCGGCCATCTGCCCCTCCCCCAGCCCAGCTTCTGTGGCCAGGACCGCCTTGTGCCAACCCAGCCAACCTGAGCCACAGGGGACGGATTTCTGTGTGAAGACCTGCCTCGACTTTACCGTCTTCCACCCCATGCCCCCCTGCTTCTCTGCGAACATCCATCTGGCCTCCCTTGAGTAACGCAGGTCTACAGAGTAACTGAGAAGGAAGTATCCACGTCGTGGAATTTGGCTCTGAAGAACGGGGCAGATCTTGACAGATGGCACAGGGCTCTCCCTGCAGGGAGAAGAAGGGAAGCCCCAAGGCAAGGAGGTGTGAGACGGGGGGCAAATGGGGACAGCAGTGCTGTGGGGCGGGCATGACGGAGCTACCAGCCCAGCAGCCACAGGCAAGCCAAGCCCAGAGCGACCACGGTGCGGTCCCCGCCCAGCGATCCAGCAGGGGGGCAGGCCCGAGTGGGCAAAGCTGACAGTCCCAGGTCAGGAGCACTGGCCATGGGCTCAGAATCCTGGTCACCACTCCTGTGTGACCTTGACCTCAGGGAGGTCCCTAAACCTCTGTGGGCTTCAGTTCTGCATCTGAGTGGTCACGACGATGCTCACAGGTCACTGCTTGTGACCATTAAGTGGGCTGATCCAGGAACGGTGCTCAGAACGGAGCGTGGCCCCTGCGGTCAGCACTCAGCTCTACTTGTTAACATCGCAGCCAAGGAGAGTGACCAAAGTTCGCGCGGTTACATGGTAACTATGTGATCAGCCCTGCCCGTGCCGGACAGGCATCGTGCTGCTTGGGGCTCGGCATCCCCTCCGACCCCACGGAGCCCAGCCATCAGCCCGCAAGGAAGGGTGCTGAGCATCTCAGCCCTCAGGGCACGAAGCCAAGGCTCCCAGTCCCCACAGACCGGCCACCAGTGGGAGATCCCGGGAAACAAAGTGAAGGCAGGTCTCCGGGGAGGAAGACAGGGTTTCTCCATCCTACCTGGGGGAGGAGGTACGGCTGCTGGGGTTGGGCCCCCGCCACTCAGGCTCCAGATTTACCGGGCAGAGGTCTGAGTGCCCGGACTTGCTCACCCGGACGAGTATATCCTTTCCTCATCACTCAGCTCTTAACGGGGATGACAGCTGGGATTAAATAGTAAGTCATCTCCAGCCCCATTACGGCCACAGCAAGATGGCTCCAAATTAAATCTAACAGTCAATGAAATCGTCAATATTTAATTTACTCATTGCAGGTGGCAATTCAGCCCTCGTGACGCTATTGTTTAATGGCAGAAATATTGGGATTTATCACACATTATGGCACTCAGAATTGCTGGGCTTTCTCCACGAGGCAGCCACTGCCCCTGAGAATGAGGGGGGGGTGGAGACCTCAGGGGACCTCCCAGCACTGGTCCGGGAACACAGAGGCCCATGGGGAGCTTCCCCCCCAGGACCACGGCTGTGCCCACCTGGGGCAGTGGTTCCCATTGCTGGAATCCACCGGCCCCCCTGAAAACTGGAAACAGGCAGAGGGAAGGGATACGTGGTCCCTCCAGGTCCCCTGATCTCCCTCACCCGGCATCACTAAAAGCTGGGGCAGGAGAAGGGCTCTGGGAGAGCAGCATCCCACACGCTTTGCGGCATTCTAGAGTGTCAGCCCGTGCCCTCCTTCCGCCATTGCTCCCACGGTGGTCCCACAGCCACGGCTTCCTGAGCACGCCCCTCCTCTCTGAGATCACCACCACCCCGTCCACATGACCTTCCGCCCTTGCTCCCTGCAACCCTACATGCCCACCACTGAGGATGCTTCCTATTGGCCATGGCCACCACCTGGCCTGGCCCTTGACCTTCTGCAGAGGGACATTTCCCCATGCCAGGTTGAGAACACAGCCCTTTCATGGGTCAAGCACTGGACTGTGTACCTTACAGGGATCAACTGTCTTTGGAAAGTTTCTTCTCCCTGATTCTGTGCACGAAACACTTTATGAAGGTACAAGAACAGGTTCACCCAGTCGGCGGTTAGTCCGGGAAGGGCTGGTGCAAGAGGTCCCATGTTTTAGGCCGCTCCTCCAGGATGGTTTCCAAATTCACTTTATTTGTATTTAAATAATGCACTTCCCTAATCAATAGTCAGCCTTCCCACAGAACTGCTGCTTCTCTCTGCTCCGATGCTTCATTCGTTTGGCTTCCTATGATCCTCTTGCTCATTTTTCCAGAATTCCCTGATTGAATTATAAGTCCTTTTTCTGTACAACCAACCAGGTGTTAATTCTTTTTTTTTTTCTTTTTCTGGAAGCTTCCATCTCCTGCTCCAACGTAAATGGGTTTCTCTCGAGGCTACTGGGCCCCTCTCCTGTACTTAGATCCCATTTTTCTGGGTTTAATTCCTTGATTTTGGTGGAGCACCGCACCTCGGGAGTTGACTGAAAAAGGCAACATGCCAGGCCCTGGCCTATCTTTCGCAGAGTTCTAGCTTGGAGATCAAGGCCCCTCGGCATTTGAGCAAGCTGCCCGGCTGCTTCTGGCCTCAGGGGCCACTCTGATCCTGTGACCCCGCAGTCCGGCTCCCTGGGTTCAAACCGTATGTTCTGGAATCTTGTGGTGGTGTGCTACCGTGAGGATCCCTACTTTGTGCTAAGAACTCTGAGGGCTGGAAAGGTGTGCCCTTTAATGATGGAGAATGTTTGTATTTCTTTGACCTTCTTCTGTCAAACTCCCGTTTTATCTGGAATGCACTGTGGTCAGATAGAAGTCCTCCGGTTTCCTTAATTTCTCTTATCCATTCCCATCCATTTATCATTTTATTCCACTTTTTGAGGGATCGCTCCTCCCTCCTGTTGATTATTTAATCGCACTGTCATATACTTGATTTCCAGTGGTTCTTGCTGGGTCTGTGGCAGTTCCCCTTTTTAATGCCTGTTCTGATCCCACGGATGCGCATTTTGCCAGATTTCTTGGAGAACTTATTTACACTTAAGGTTTTGGAAGCTTTGAATGTGCTATGATCCCTGACTATATGCTCCCACTTTAGGACAAGGCACCAAAAGTCTCTCGAGGGTCTGTGCTGGGTCACTGAAGTCTTCTACGAATGACGGCACTTTGTCCTGATCCATCTTTTCGTGCTCCTACCTTGGGCTTCCTGCTTCATCTACCGCACTTCTCCCAATTCCTGGGCCCCCTGGCGCCTCTGCGCCTTTACTCCCGCCTGAGCCCTCTCTCCTCCTCTGACTCTGGTCTAGGGGAGTGCAAGCCCCCCAAGTCCTCCGGCAAAGTGCTCGCTCACTCAGCAGCATCTGGAACACCTGGTTGCAGCAGGCTCTGGCCAAGAGGGCGGTGGGCGGGTAATGAGAGGCGTGCAGGGCGGTGGCCCAGGGCTGGAGGAGGTCTGTTGGGGGGACGCTGTGTGGGCATCGATGCAGGGAAGCCAGTGCCTCCCCAGGGCAGGGAGAGCCCGAGTCTTCACGGAAGAGCCAAGGGACCCCCTTCCCGGATGTATTTTTCCATTTCCTGCTGTTTATTTAGAGTTAACCTGGTCCTGCAGAGACCGCGGCTACCTAAGTTCACTGTCAATTGTCGGCTTTAAAAGATAACGTCGAGACATCTTTTTTTATCCTCACTGCCCCCAAAATTAGACATTCACTGGCACAATGCAGCTCTGCAACATGCAGACGGTCGGCCCTCCTGTGTCTCCAGGCCCAAGGCCTTCCCGTGTCTGCCCCCATCCTTCCTCGGCCAGTGGGCGTCACTTCTGGCTCCTCCATGCTTCCCGGCCCCGGATTAGGAAATGTGCCCACGCTGCATGGAGCTGCTGATTCCCCTGCAGGTCTGGTCTCCAGAGGAGCCAGGTGGTGGTTCATCTTCTGTGTCAGCCAGATGGGCACGCAGGGTGCCCAGACATTCGACCTGGCATTATTCTGGGTGTGGCTGGGAGGGTGTTTCTGGGTGACTTGAACCTTCGGGTCGGCAGACTCAGTCAGGCAGACGGCCCTCTCTGATGAGGGTGGGCCTCATCCAATCTACTGAAGGCCTGAATACAACGAGAAGGCTGATAAGAAGCAATTGCTCCTTGCCTGACCGGAAGCTGAGACAATGGTCTTACCCTGCCTTCCAACTCAGAATGAAACGGTGGCCTTTCTAGGGTCCCGTGCCTGTTGGCTTTGGGGCTAGAATTTGTACCATTGGCTCTCCCGGGCCTCCACTCTGCAAACTGCAGATCTTGGGACTTCTCAGCCTCCTGAAGTGCATGAGCCAATACAAATCTCTTGTACACACACACTTGTGTGTATGGACGCATATACATGTTTATATACATACGTGTACTCAATACATGTAAATACATAACATAAACATACAATATATATACATGCATACATTAAAACCTCCATCCTATTGGTTCTGCTTCTCTGGGGAACCCAGTTCAAGCTGGATCACGGGCTCTGTGTCTTACTCGCAGGGGACACCTGATGTTGATGGAACATGAATGGGCGAAGGGCCGTCTGTTCCTCCTAGAACAGTGGTGGGAGTGGGGGACAGAGGAAGCCCGCCCCTACTCTCCATGTGGCCGGAGGACACCGGCCTCCCAGGAACACCTCACTAGCACTGCTCCTTTGTTCCAAGCACCTAGGTGACGACTATAAAACTACTCATGACCCCCCAGGGCTGTGATGTGTCTGACGGCCACAAATATCAGCTCGTCCATTCTCATTTGGTTCTCGGCAACCCTGAAGCAGACGCTTCACAAGAGGAAAACCCTGAGCTGTCTGGGGGCACAGGGGTTCACCCCGGCTCTCACCTCGCAACAGAATAAGGTCTTGGCTCCCAGCTGAGTGTGCCCCTCAGGGGGCACTCCGCCAGTGAGCCGTGGCCTGCCGGCCCCCTCGTCCTGAGTGATCGAGAAGGGAACTCTCCCGGGAGCCTAGGCACAGGGGCTGTTTTCAGGCTACCTGCCAGTGGGGGAGGGAGCGAGACCACAGGCTGGCAAGCAGAGGGTGGGTGCATCACACTGGCCCGTCCTGCAGGACACGCTCGCGCCGAGGACGGAGCTGGCTCTCGCTGCTCCAGGGCCAACAGATCTGTTTTGCTTTTTCCCAGAAAGTTGCTGCTACGGGGACTTCTCCAGAGAGCTGGGTCCTGAGGATCCAAGATGGCCCGACCCACACGGTGTCGCCAAGCCTCCGCTGGCCCTCGATACCCTTGTCACAGTCATTGCCACCATCATCCTGAGTAGAAAGTACTGCTCAGCTACAGAATGAAGAGAATGGAGGTGCTTTCTAGGCCACAAGGAAGCATTCAGACTCGAACCGAAGACTTCATTTTAACTCCAAGAACCTCCGAGAATCTTTCCCTGACCTAAACCCGGTGGGGGGTGCCTGCTGATGCCCCTGCAGGCCTGGCCCCCGGGGCAGAGCCAGAAAATGAGGCAAACACCACCAGGCTTCAGAGAAGGGGGCCACGAGGCATTTTTAAATACCAATTTTGTGGACACAGACCACTGAATCCCTCGTGTTGGAGAAATGCCCGGAGGACAGACGGCACTCAGAAGTTACCCTTGGAAGGGCTTCGGCTCCAGAGCCAGATGGCACCCTGGACCTGTCCAGCTGTGAGTGGTGGGGGAAAGGGTCTCACAAGCCCCAGCTTCCCTTCCACACAAGAGGACCCATGAGAATGGGCCAACACGCTCGTTACTATTACTGCCGATCTGGGTCCCGGCCTCTTTTCTGCCTGGACAGGGGTTTACTGTTAGTCCTCAAAACACAGAGCCCGGAGCACACTAGACAGACCGGTCACTCTTCTGACCCAGCTCTGAGAGAGGGCAGGAGCTCGTGCGGTTTGCCGTGGGGTCCCCCATTCCCGGCCTACCTCACCCCCAGGCCCCACTGGGCTCCCGCACCCCTGCACCCGACCCCTCCCACTTGGGAGCTCAGGCCTGACCCCTGGGCAGTTCCTCTGCATGCCGACCTCCAGCAGTAAGACGATGCCCCCCACTCCACAGGAGGAGAGTCTCACTCACTGCATTTAAACCAACAGATTATGCTGATTTCAGCTACAGTGATTAATAACTACATTTTAAAGGGAGAAACCTCCCAGGGTGAGGTCTTTGGGGGAAAGTTCTTGCCTGCAGTAAATGTTCTAATGTGACTTTAGACAAGAAACAGGTCTCCTCCATTTGTTTATTTGGGTGAGCCAATAAAGGCCTGAGCCACCAACAGCCTGAACGGGAAAGACCTGCTTCCTGGGCCTCCTGGAGACTTGCGCCAAGCCCTAGGCTTGAAGTTGCCCCGCTGGAGGGTACTCGGAGTGGAGGGTGTGGCCCAAACCTGCTCTCACTGCTTTTGGCTGTGTGAGCCTGGGCAGGCACCCTAACCTCTCTGATCCTTAGCTTCCTGTCCACGTGCTAGAGAGGAGGTGAGTGGGAAGCTTAACGCCCTGTGGTCTCCCATTTGGGCTGCCTGCCTGTGGTGTGGGTGACCCAGCCACTCTGAGTCTCTGCCTTGGACTCCATCGACCTGAACCACCAGCCTGGGGATGGGCTTTGCTGTCTGTCCCCACCTGGGCCACCACTGTCCGGAGCAGCTGCTCTCAGTCCAACGGCCCTGCCCAGCCTCAGGCTCACAGCTATCTGCACAAGGCTGGCCACTCTCCTCCTCCCTCGAGATCCCCTCCCGTTGGGATCCTGTGGCCTGGCACCACAGCCCTGGACAGCACACTCCCTCCCATGCCCCCACCCTCACCACGGTAGCCACCTCTGCCCGGGGTCTCCAGTGCCAGTGTCCCTGCCCTTCTGGGGGTGGGGGAGGCAACCAGGAGGCTCAGTGGAGCTCAGCACCTGTTCCAGCCAGGACCTCAGGGCCACCCCCCGCCTCCTCTTCACCCCACAGGTCCTGCTTCTGGCTTTTTCCACTCTCTGTGGTCCTGCTTGGTCTTGGCCTGACAAGTCCCCAACTATACTTAAAGATGCAGTACAGAGTCTCCTCCCCAACTCCCTTCCTGGCACCCTGGGCCCAGTCCATGCCCAACTCTGGGGCTCCTCTCCATCTCAGAGCCATGCTGCCGGCAGCATGTCTGGCTCCTTCCCCCTCCAGACAAGAGCCCAGTGGCCCTGCCTGCCCTGGGAGCCAGCGGGCAGGGTCTCAGACCCGGCAAGGCCAGCAAAGGGTGACAGGGAACACTTTGGAGCCACTGCCCATGCTCAGCAGAGATGCAGCAGGGCAGCGAGGGGGCTGCTGGGCCCCGGAGCAATGGGGCCCTAGCCAGCCTCCTGGAGGCAGCCCCTCCACCACAGCCCTGCTCAGCTCCAACTCGGTCCCGTGGGAGCTGAGGGCCACCCCGCCCGACAGCGGCAGTGGGTAGATGAGCCATCCCAGGAGCCTGGGCACAAGCACCAACCATTTACCCACAGGCGCCCTGAGCAGAATACCAAGGCCTTCCTTCACTCGGACCATCTACCCCACGGCGACCCGCCCCCCGCGCACAGGAGGCGGCCCCATCCAAAACTCCAAAGGCCAAAGGCCTCACTTCCTCGTGCCTGCTCACCCACCCATCACGAAGGCAGGGCTGTGTCTCCATGTGGAATGAAGCGATGCAGGAAGGCAAAGAGTTGGCCTGCGATGATTCTAGAGACAGCCACTCATAACCGTCCTGCTGTCCCTTCAGCCTGGACGGCCCTCTCCTCTCACTAGCTGCATCAAAGACCCAACTCCTCCGAACCCCACCCCATCCAAAGCCTGCCAGTCACCCCAGGCTTCCCTGTGCCCCTCCACCACTGAGGGTACAAGTGTCTGTCTCCTCCTGCGGGGTCAGGAGCTGCCAGGACAGGGCTCAGTGCTGGAAACCTGCCCGCCCAGGAAGCACTCTTCTGGAAAAACGAGGGGCAAAAACGTCCAAGCCCGTGCGTCCGACCTGCGCTCTCCGCTGGTGTACCCGGGCCACCGGCTTTCCAGCACACGCAGAGATGTGAGTGAAGAGCGGGCCCAGAGCCCCGAGCACGCCCTGCTGCATCTCTGCTGAGCATGGGCAGTGGCTCCAAAGTGTTCCCTGTCACCCTCTGCTGGCCTTGCCGGGTCTGAGACCCTGCCCGCTGGCTCCCAGGGGGAGCCCTCACGTGGCCTCAGAGAAACCTCAGAAGCCTGGTATTTCAGCCCCTTTCCCAGAGAAGCCTGAGCCTCGGGGAGAGGCACTCACTCGCCCATGGCCTCGCAACCTGACTGGCCCGGCAGAGGCAGCAGCAGGCCCACCTGGCCCCACGCCCGGCTCGGAGGCCAACCTCGCGGGAAGCTCTGGGTCACGCGGCACTGAAGACATTGGGGGGCGGGGGGCAGGCCCGGCCACTGTCCGCAGGGAGTCCCCAGGCAGGTGGGGGTCCAAGGCCATTCCGTCCCGGAGGCCCAGGCTGAATGAGGTCAGCAGGAAGGAGCTGGCTCTGCCAGGCTCTGTGTGAGCGTCGAGGCTGTAGCACTGGAGCGGTGGTACGTACCCACTGTAACCACAGCAAGGTGGTAAAGGCCGACCGAATGACGGACGCCACTTGGAATCAGCAAGGCACAGGCTGCAAGGGCCGGGGAGGGATGCCAGAATCTCCTCAACGGACTCCCCGGGCCCCAGTGCCCTTGCCTCCCCCGAGCACATTCAGACAGTTCCTTGTGTGCACAGGAGAAAAGCCTCAGCCCAGAGGCGAGCACGTCCCAGTGCCCTCCTGAGAACATGCGATTCCCCGTGGAGGGCCATGTGCGGCTGAATCAGGAACTTTTTCTGGCCACCGAGTCCCCTGCAATGGGAGTGTCCCCTTGCTGGGGGGGACCAGCCATCGACACGCCGTGCACAAGAACCAGCAGGACAGGGGCTGGGGCCACCATCGAGCAGCAAAAGGGCCAGCTCCTGAATACTCTTTTTAATTCTAATTAAAAAAAAAAAATAACCTTTTAATTGCAGAATAGTTTCCAATATACAGGAAAGTTGCCTAGACAGTACGGAGTCCCAGCTGAGTTACATTCTCCGGGGTTGGACCGGGGTCGCGGGGTTGGGAGGAAGCCCACAGGGGCAGCGCCCCCTCAGCCCGCCGCGTCGGGGCACCTGCTCTCAGCCTCACTGACCCGCACGGTGTCGGCCGCGGTCGCGGGGCTGCGACCCGTCGGTCAGGCTTCTCCACCGCGAAGCCCCCCTCTCCCCGTCCACGCTGCCTTCTGAGGGGAGTCCCTGTGCACGCCCCACACCAAGGGGGTGTCCTGCCCCGGCTCCTCCAGGGCGGAGTTTCTTCCTACTTTATTTGGAATTCTTCTGCGTGGGAGTCTTGTCTCTTCTTTGTTTAATTGTCTATTTCTATCAGTATGGACTAGTTGATGCTCACTTTATACTTAGGATTTTAACCCAATACTATGTTTTGGGGCTCCAACTGTCCCAGCTGTGGCCACGGGGTGCTCTGAGTTGGCCTCTGTCATAGTCCCACTGTTGTGATTTTGTTGTTTCTTTCCAGCACGACAAGATGCTCAGCTCCTGGAGACCCTTCACCCATTGCGGCGGAGGACACACACCCTCGATGGCCAGAGCCACCCCTCGCGTCGTGGCGCTGACACAGGGGCAGAGTGATGTGGTCTCCATGTGGTGCCAAGGCTGCAGGGCCCCCGCTCATATCAGTTAGCAGCAGATCCCCCAGACAAAGGGTGTTTCCATCACAAATGACACCCTGCAACCAGCAACTACTAACCACCAGGGGTCCCTGCCCCTCACATTCCCCCACTGCCTGCAGTGCCTGCTCCTGGTCGGAGGCCAGGCAAGGCGCAGGAGCTGAGGAGTCAGGAGGATCTGGGGCTCAACAGAAAAACGGAGCTGCTTGAGGATAATAGATTAGGTGTGAGAGGCTGAAAACCCTGCTCGTGCTTAATAAGAACAAAGCCTAACCTTTGTTGAAGACTTGCTATTTTAGGCATGGCCGCAAGTGCAGAATTTCTACTATCTCACTCAGTCCTTGCCATAGTCCCACAGGAGTTTTCCTATCCCCATTTTACATATGAGGAAATGGGAGGCACAGAGAGGTTAAGTAACCGGCCCAAGTACACCCAGCTACTAAGTGCTGGAGCAGAGACTGAAACTCTCAAAGCCTTCAGGGCCACTACTCTGTTGTCCTCACGCCCTCGGACAGCACCACCCTCTCATGAAACAACAGGCGGTGAGCTCTGGAAAGGCCCAGAGACCACAGCCCCACCCCAGTGTTTGCTACGTGGGGACACGGGAGAGGCTGTGAGGCCAGCCCAAGGCCACACAGCTAGCTCATCCGAGAGCTGGGAAGACATCCCTGCCTCCTAGCCCAGTATGCCTACTTCCAGAAAGATTACAACATCCTGAGGTGGCAAACGTGCTGGCAAGTCCTGACCCTCCCCTGTCCAAGCCCATGGGCAATGTGACTCCGTGGTGTTGCCCCAGACCTTCTAGCTGGGCTGACCACGCAACCTGCTCTGCTGGGAAGGCCAGGGGAATCCTGTTTTTGTAGGATAGACTCCAGCAATTCCAGATCCATCCTACAAAGCCACAGGGCTGATGCTGATCAACCAGAGCCGTAATGCCAAAGGCACACCTGTGTCAGGTGAGGGTGGGGCTGGGCGGGGGGTGGTGGAGACGCTGCTCATCCCCTCTGCACACAGCTAGTGCATCACCCACGCTGCTCCCTGCAGATCTGCGGCTGCACAATCACCCCTCAGGCCAACTCATTGTGTCACCAAGGCTGGCGTGTCCCCAGCCACACCTGCAGGCTTACCCCTCCGCCCCGGGGCAGGGCAGGGCAGGCCAAGCCATCTCTCGCGGCACCTGCCACAGCAGCAGCTTCCGGGCCTGACTCTCTAACTCCCCCCAGAGCTGTGAGCTCAGTGAGCAAAGTTGGGCCAGGGCACCTGTGTAGCCAAAGCTCCCTTGGCCACTCTGATGCAACCCATCCTCAGACCAGCTCTGAGGAATGATGGCCTTGGCACACATCCAAATAGCATTCTGGAACTTGAGGCCCCTGAATCTGGGTCCTGAAACCCCTTCCTGCCCCCAGGGCCTGACTGGACACAGAGGAGTTTCTAATACACATCAGGGCACCTCCTCATTCATGGCTGGACGCAGCAAGTCACCATCAGTGACCAACCCCCCCCCCCACCGCCACCACTAGGTGACGACAAAGCCTGTTCAGTGGGGAGGCCCCTGATGTCCCCACCTGTACCTCTTGCCTGGCGAGATCGCTCTGTCCCCCTTGAGTTTTCCGCCACATTCCAGACGATGACAGAAGGCTCTCGTGCCTGGTAAGCAGCCCCGCTCGGCAGGCTGTCAGGCCCTTTCAGGAGCCTGCCAGGGCCGGCAGCAGAGGCGGTGTGCCCGGGGCTGACGCTCCAGAGTCAGGAGGATGGGCGGAACGGGCTTTACTTTTCCACTCTGCGCCTGGTAGACTTTGGTGGAAGTGAAGCAGTTGCGTGCATCCACCCACCATGTCCCCGGGTCCCTGCAGACATCTGGAGGTCCCCGCACAGCTCTGATGGACTCCAGGATGTGCAGTGACTTCAGGCAGCCCGGACAGGGCCTGGCCCTGCGGTGGCTCTACCCTACCGCTGCTGTTCCACCCCCTGGAGAATGGAGACCTGCTAGGACCTCCATGGCAGGATCCCCAACCCCGCAGCCCAGATGCTCCCAGTGGACACCGTCCTCCGTGGAGAGCCCCCCGAGGGCATGCGGCATCTCACAGACCTGGCACCCCACCCGGCTCAGTGCACAGTGGGGCAGGCGACATGTGCCCATGGCTTCGGACAAACAAGTGAGAATAAGGGAGCCCTGTAGGGAGGCCATGCAGCTCTGCACCTGAGTCCCTGGCTTGGGGTGGAAGTGGGGGTGGTCACGTGGGCTACCCACACCGCCAGCACGGAACCCTTTAAAGTGAGCAAAGATTCCACGTTTGCACAGATTCACCAGCTCCCCTAATGGATGACACGGCTGGGTCTTGGGGGAGCCCTCACAGCAGAAAGCATTAATGAGAGATAAAGCCTTGGCTTTGAAATTCAAATTCCTTCACGTTCTTCATCCACTTCTTCCTAGATGACTATGATTTCAGACTGGTTTTTCCAGAGCTAATCTCTTTGATGTTGTTAATGAAAATATGATTAAGGGGGACTCTTTTTCTTTTTTCTTTTTTTTTTTTTAACTTTGGGAGGATGTACAATGCGTTATGGATTTGGGCATTTCGGCCGACTGTGCATTTTCATCATTGTGGTAAGGGGGTGGGGGCAAAGAAGCCCAGAAGTCGTGGCTGAGACAGCTTCCCGAGTGGATGGGGTGCGCAGAGGAAGCTGGTGGGTGCTCTCTTGGCACAAACTGCTGAGTCCAGACTCCTCTGTGAGGGTCAGCTCAGGGGTGCTCCTGGCAGAGCGAGGCACAGGGCCAGCACCCACAGACCCTCAGTCAGTCAACAAACACTGAAGGAGCACTCCTCCGTGCCTGGGCGTAGTGGAGCTGACCTTGTCCTGGGACCAGTTCGATTCCAGCCCTTTCTCTCCCCAGAGAAGTGTGCACCAGAGCTGTGCGTGTCTGCCCCCAGACAGGTCTTTGCTGCCAGGCTCAGCCCTGGCATAGGCCTGGTACCTGGTAAGCTAAGCGAGGGAGGCAGGAGGCTGTCTGGAGACAAGCAGCTATACACAATCACAGCCACCTGTGAGCCGAAGCCACCAGCCAGGAACTGGTAGAACACTTAGAAGGTAACTTCAAAGAACCGCTGGAGACTGAATGTGGACAAGCTCGAAAGTTAAAATCTCCTAAGGGCTCAGTCTAGTCTAAGGGGGCCCCTCAGATTCTTGTGGGTTTACCTCCAGGAACCCTATCAAGTTCTTGCAGTAAATACCACAGAAAAATCCCCTTGTGCTTGACTGAGAAGAGGGGGAAAGTGACCATTGTGAAATATAATGAACATATATTAATCACCTACTGTTTTCCCAGCTTTGGCGAGGCACCAAGAGCTGTGCAACCAGCTGAGGAAGACTGAGCCCAGCACTGTGAAGTCAGGGAAAACTTCTTGGAGGAGGAGGTGCCAAGTCAGTTCTTAAAGGACTGGCAGGAATAAACCAGGAGCAGAGGCAAGAAAAGACAACATGGAATTAACAGAAACAATACTAACTCCATATGTTTTGGGCACCGGTGAGCCATCCAAGTCTACAGCCTGGAGGGTGGGACTGTGTCCCGAGACCCCTGGACTAGGCTAAACCCTCCTCCTTGCTTAGGACCACTAACAACTTTGGGCTGGGGCCACAGCAGTTATGACAACAGACAGGAGTGAAACACCAGTGCCACTCTCGGCCCTGGAGTGTTGGTGTGTGAGGTCGTAACGGGCTTGAGGACAGAACGGTCTGCATAAACATGCCCCGACGTGTGATACACGCTTACACATTCATATACACAACCCACATATTCGAATGAGCTGGTGCTCCACAGCACCAAGTCCTACGTCCATGCAGCTTACGGCGAGTTTTCACACCAGGCAAATGCACTGTGCCAACAGCAGATCACTTCTGGGACCCTGCCACCGCCTCATGGGCTCTCACAGGCATGGCCTGATGCTGTACAGCGTCTGCTGAATCAAGCCAGAAATCAGAGGAGAAAGAAAGATCACTCTTCAAACAGCAGGTATCCTTCTACCACGCTGGGTTTACAGTTCAAATCAGAGCTGCCGAGTGCGAATGTGATCTAGATTTAATAAGACCAGGGTAGTATATGGAGATACAGATGCCAACCAATTCGTTCCAATTAATGGTGTAACGTTCTTGCTGTTACCGAAAGTTTAGATCCTGTAATACTGCTCAGTGCCCAATCACTGAATAAATAAATCAAAAAGAAATGTGATTTAACAAACGAGTGCTGTTGTGCTGGAAACAAATGGCTTAGAATTTAAAGTTGAGAGAATCCTGATATTTTCCCTCAGTCTTTGCCTTTCCTCCAGCACAGAGCCTTTTCCTCTCTGCTCATACCTCTCCTCCACTTGCTCCCCCATCCACCCTGTATCCCTACACTCAGCTAAGGGCCTTGCTTCTCATTTCACTGAGAAAAGAGAACAGAGCAAAGGACTTTCCAGAAGCCACCACCTCCATCTCACTACCCTCCCCAAATGCATCAAGCCACCTTCTCTCCAGGGCCTGAGCGCCAAGGGTCCAAGCTCCTGGCCGAGATCCCTCTGCTCCCTCCACCTGCTTCACCACTAAGACAAACCCAAGGTAACGCCTGCACCTGCCTGGCCTCACTCCTCCTCTGGCCGCCTTGAGGCTGGTCCTGAGCAGAAGTGCAGGTCGTGGATGGGCAGGTGCCCACAGAGCCACAGTGGAGCTCCTGTCCACTCCCCATCCCCTACCAGCTAGCCTAGAAGCATGTGCAGAGCCTGGTTACACGAGTCACCACTCATGGTGGTGACTGGGAAGTCCCTCACAAGTCACGTGGTTCCAACCAGCAGGACTGATCTGGCGCCTCCTGCCCTGGCCTGCCCATCCCAGCCCCTTAACCACCCTTCAGTCCCTTCCCATGCAACAGCACAAAGGGTTTTCTAACCAGGATGGCCATTTCTGGAGCACAGAGCCCATGCTGGGTGCCATGGCAGTAGCTTCCCTCACTTGATGCTCCCTAATGAAGGGAGCCCCTCCAGGCTCCTAAGAGACTTGCCCAAGGCCACACAACTTAACAACTGCAAGAAGCAGGATTCCAACCCCTTATTCTCCAGGCGTTCCTCATCACGCCCCACCGGGCTGGAAAGCTGCTGGCGCTGTCCGTGGTGCTGAACCAACAGGGGCCCCGCGGTCCTACCACCCAGGACACCAGGGTTCCACCTGGCCTTGCCCAGGAGAGGGCGCTAAGCGGTTTCGCTGCCTTTCCAGAATTTATCCGGATTAAAAACAAAACTTTTAAAATGTGGCCTTTACGCCACCTTAGGGGGAGAAAAAAAAAAGCTGATTTAGGACTTACATTTCACAATTTACACAACTGGCATTTTGCCATTTTGACCATTCGGTCTTCCAAAAGTTACACAACTTTGCTCCTGGGAAGCTGGAAATGCCCTGTCCCTGGAGGCTGTATGGCCAAGGACAGCCCTGCCCGCTGTCTGCCTGCTCTAAAGCACATAGTCTCACCATGCATGAGGCAGGACCCTCCACACCTGCAGGTTCACTTTTTAAATGTACACGCGTTATTACTAGGTGCTGAAGACACACCAGAAATGATAAAACGTGTATCGTTTAAAGAATAACAAACCACTGGGGCGCCTGGATAAGCATCTGCCTTCGGCTCAGGTCATGATCCCAGGGTCCTGGGATCGAGCCCCGCATCGGGCTCCCTGCTCCGCGGGAAGCCTGCTTCTCCCTCTCCCACTCCCTCTGCTTGTGTTCCTTCTCTCACTGTCTCTCTCTCTGTCAAATAAATAAAATCTTAAAAAAAAAAAAAAAGAATAACAAACCATCTGTGTACCCAGTACCCAGCTTAACAAAGTAAAACGAATACTAGCTTTGAAATACCCCTAGTGCCCTCCCCACTCCCGCCATGTACAGGTAACAATGATTTTGTACTTACCACTCCCTGAATTTTCAATTTTTGTATTAAAATAGATGTATCAAAAGATAGTTTTGTTTTGCACGTTTTTGAACTTTATATAGAGGGATTCACACCAAAGTGCTCTGCAACACCCATTCTGGACTCAACTCCACATTCCGAAGACTCGCTGCTGTTGCATGTGGCCCGGCTGGTCCTCCTCTTCACTGCCCCATGGCGCATGCGTGTACTTACTGACCCATTCAGGGTCAGCACACGTCTGTTTGTTTCATTTGGGCTGCTAGGAATGTGCTGAAGTCCTGGTTCACCTGCATCAGACTTTCTGCGAGGCACACATCCAGAAGTAGGACTTCTGGTTATAGGATGTGTGTATCTATCTTTAGCTTTACTGGATGACTCAAATTGTCTTCCAAATCCCCCAATTTCTGGCCCTCAAGGACTGCGTAGGAGGTTGGGCTGGTCTGTGTGCTCACCGGCCCTGGGCACCGTCAGCATCCTCAAGGAAGAATCAATCTCTATGGTTTTCATGGGCATTATTTCCTGGACATGGGCAGGGCTGAGCATCTTTTCGGCACCCCTGGGTGCTGGGTTCCAGCTTCTGTCAAAAGGCTCTGGACCATGGGTGCATTTCGAGGGACCAGATACATGTCCTTTATGGGACTGGACAGGCTGATGTGCTGTGCGGGGTCTGCCCAGAGCCCCCGAGTGAGGCCCCCGAGTGAGGCAGGCCCAGGGTCCTCACCTCATAAGAGAGCCCATGTTCCCACTCCCCAGCTCAATGCTTTCTTGCTGCCTGCCCCCCGCCGATAATAATAGTCCCTAAATTCTAATCACACTTCAAGTTCAGAGAGCATTTTCTCGAGCTGTATGCCTTTCCAGCTCCCCTGGACACCGCAACACCCAGGCTTGGGCGGCTCTAGGCCCACAGCCCCCGTGGGCAGACCATGCCTGTGTCACCCTGCTGCACCTGCCATGCCTGCTCTAGGCCTGGCACAGATCCGCAACCCAGAGGATCATCCTGATGGTAGGGGCTGGGGGGATGGGAAGGAGTTGCCGTCTGGGGCCACCTCTCCAAGCAGGCCTGGCAGACGCCACTGCTGAGGCCAAGTCCACCTTGAGGCCAGGGAGGCTGCTGTGGTCTCTAACGGGCACAAGAGCCGCTGGTGGCAACCGAGGCAGATGGGGCTGCCTCCTCCCGCATGACAGAGGCACACCTGCCCCTTCCTGCAGCCCCTGGAGGGTAGCCAGAGGCAGAAACTTGATATGGTCGCACATGGGCTCACTTTTCTTTCACCTCTTCCTCACTCTTGCCCAAAGGATTATACCTCCTCACTGGGTCTTCGTCAGGCCCCCAGGGCCTCAGCGGGGCGGGGAGGGGTGCCCCTCTCCCCTCCTCACCCCTGCACTCCCTCCATCCCAGAGGCAACTCAGTATCCATGACCATCTCCAATACCAGCTCTGTGTTTTCAGAAATTTTATCTCCCTAAAGCCTCTAAGATGTGCTCTGTTTACAGGGTTTGAGTTTTCAAAATATACCTCTTAGCAATTTGCAGTTTTAGAAACTTCAGGTGAAATTCACATAACATAAAAATAACTATTTTAAAGTGAACAATTCATCGGCATTCAATACACTCACAAAGTCGGGCAACCCCCACACCCATCTAGCTCCAAAACATTCTCCTCTCCCCACAAGAAGCACTTGGCTTTTCTCTGCAGGATGCTGTCAGGTCTGGGGCCCCCACCGGAAGTCAGGGAACTCCTGCCTCACCCCACATCCAAGGTCAAAGTCACTGACAACATGGTGTGGAGGGTAAACTTGTCAAGATGTGGGCACACGGTCCCGGCGTCTCCGAAGTCTGCACCCAGCACCTTCCCAGTGTTCCCACACGCCACCACGCGTTGGCAAATGTAACCACAGGCATCTTCTGCAACCCGGGTCCAGCCTGGGACACTGCACAGGCCCTGCTCTCAGGGAGAGAGCCCACAGTGAACCCCAAGGGAATGGGGCACACGGGGTTGGGCCACGATAAAATCGTGTAGAGAGAGGAGTAGGGTATGAAGGAGTCCGCTGCTCTTGTTACCGATGGTGCCAAAGCAAAGCAGCCTGGAAGGTTCTGGTTCCCCAAAAGTCAGGCCCACTGCCCCCCACAAACACCTTACACAACGCAAGTGGGCCCGGCACACATGGCTCTTTGAAGTGACTAATTAGCTGTGACTCAAGACGTGCGGACGATGGGGCCGAGGTCCCGTGTCTCCAGGGAGCCGAGTCCCTTCACAAGGGTAAAGCGCCCTCCCAGTCTAACCCGGGACCAGGAAGCAACAACTGTCACCCTGCACTGTCACCCAGAGTCATCAGCACAGCTAATTACCACTAATTGTAATATCGTTTCTGTCTTGCTGCTAATACATTTAGACTTGCTAATCAAATCAAACCATTCCACCTTGCCGTGCTGCTTCCAAATAAACATTTCTGCAAAGCGAGAAATAAATAAATAACTCCCAAGCTTTGTTCTCTCTTCTCTGCAGCCGCTGTCTGCAGCGACATGGGGTGGGATGGGGGGGTCCATTTATTTGTCTCTGGGACCCAAGGCATAGAGGAAATCTGATGAGGAACTGGCCCTTATGACCCAAAGCTTCCAAAGAGGCAGGGAGAGAGAGGGCTAAGAGATACCCAGGGGCTGGGAGAGAAGGAGGGGAGGAAGTGAGCAGGAGCAGAGGGAGCAAGGGAGGTAAGACACTGTCCTGACAGCCTGCACGATCTGTGAAGCCCTTTTCCTCTGTCACCTCTACCCTCTAAGGGATGCTGTCTCCTGTGGCCCCTGGCTGGGACCCCCTCAGACCTCTGAGTTCCCCCTTTAACCCACCAAGACAGGGTGTCCTGACGTGTCTCCAGACCTGGCTATGAGCTTGTTGTAGAGGGCAGGGGCCCCATGCACTTGGTCTGTTTTCCCAGTGCTTGCCCAAGGTCAGGCACACAGCAGGTGCTCGGGAAACTCCACCCGCCTCCCCAGTAAACACTTGAACAAACAACAACAGCTAGGTTAGTGTTACTCTCCTGTCTGCAGATGAGGAAACCAAGAAGGTAAGAGACACTAAGTAAGATGCCCAGCACCTATAATCAGCAGAGTAGTACCTAAGAACCAGTCCTGGGTAGGCCTGGCCCTGCACCTGTGCTCCTTCAGGAAGTGGGACAGGGGAGGTGGCACTGGATCCTCTGTGGCCCTAAACAATAGCCACCCAGGGATCAATAGGGAACTGTGAAGGGCTACAGGGCTCTGTGCTCAAGGACACACTGGAGTGATTCTGAGAACTCTGGAATGGAAACCGACAAAAGGTTGACCGTGAACGCAAGCTAACATAAATGCACCTGTTACTATAGCAATGCCGCTATACCCACCCCTACACATCCCCTCCGCTGCTGAGAAAGGGGCTTATGTTACCCTGGGGGCAGGGTGGGCAAGAGAATCACAGAGCTGGGGCCCCCGGTGGCTCCTTCTGCCTTGGCCATGGCCGACGCCCAATGACCCCGCCAGCCTCCCAAGGCCAGCAGTGTGCTAGCGTGGAAGGTTCACGCCTGGCCTCGATCAAGTCGCTTCCCCACCCTCAGCACCAGAGTTTTCGTCCAGAGGAGGGGATCTCTGCCTGGCTGGCCCCCTGGCCATGTGTTTTTATCAGCTTCCGTTTATCTCACGGCACAGGTAAGCAAGTGAATGAACCAACAATATGACCCCAACAACTGATGTGTGGGTTAAAATTTCCAGGGCTGGTCAGGGGCAGGGAGAGCAGGGAGGACAGAAGGCTGAGACTAAGCACTGACCATAGCCTCTGAGCAGGCACCTGCTCGCTGTCACCTTCCACCAGCCATCTGTGAGGCCAACATTAGTAAGCCCATTTCACAGATGTGGAACTGGAGGCATGGAAAGTCAGCCAACTACTATAAAGACGAGGCAGGGCTGCCAGCCGGGACTGGGTGAACCCAGACCTGGGGATAGGCAGCTGAGGTGCTCCTCCGGCAAATCCGCCCCGCCCCCGGCATCTCGTGGCCACTGCTTCTGCCTGAGCACTATCCACGTGGCTCACAGACATAACTAAAAAATGAGAAGCACATTCCGCATCAAATGAGGCTGTCGATTTTAATTAATTTCAGACTTTGTGTGTTTCTGGCAATTATTTGTAACAAGGTTTACAGAGGGCATTTAAAATTAATTGTGATTTTTATCTAGAAATCAATGCTTATTTTTTAAGTAGCTCATTAGGGCTGAGTATGTATTATAGCAGCATCAGGCCCCGTGTCAGGAAGGAGGCACCTGGGGCTAAGAGGAAAAGTCAGCAAGGGAAGACTTCTAACCTGTGATGACAAGATCAAAGCCAGCAGAATTATGAAATGAAGCTCTAGTAGATAAAACAAAATCTGATTTGGATTGAGCAAAGGCAAAGGCACCTAAAATGGGAAAAGAGAGCCTCTCAGCCTCAGCCGGTGGCTCTCAGGAAGTCCAGCTGTCCAAGTCACTTGGCATAGGCAGCTCCCCGACTGGGGCAGAGCCTGCGGTGGCAGCACAGGACACGGCAGAGGGGCCCCGCGGGGAGACCGGAGTGAAGACTGAAGGGAGCGGCCGCCAGCAGACAAAGCTACAAGAGCTGGGGTGTGTGATGTGGGACCCCAGCCTCTCCCCAACACCACGCCAAGGGCCAGGTAATAGAGGCTGCGTCATTGATCCTTTGCACTTTCTGTGTTTGTTTTTTAAGTAAATTTTTACTTAAAGAGGTTTTAAATCCATCCTAAGAAAGGTGAGTGCAAGCGGAAGTGTCTAAATACCAATGACATAAAATATAAGGGAAAACAGTCTAACATCGCAAACCATTCTGACAGTCCTCTTTCCTGCTCTACCCCTTTACGTAAAATTGAGTGCAATCCTCTAGTTATAATAAAACCATGAATAGTTGCACAGGCTTCAATAGCTTATAAAGATATGGCTACTTCCATTTTATAAGCAGGGAAACTGAGGTTCAGGAGGTTTCCATACCTTATTCAAGACTGCAAGGTGAGTACTCTGGGGACCCAGGGCTGGGCCCCACTTCCATGCCCCAATCTCCTCAACCCTTCCCTGGCGGTAGCAAGGCAGGACACCCATCACCACTATCATCTTGACAAAAATCCCCATCACCCCCCATCACCACTCTCATCAACATTATCAGAATAGTCACCACCATCGTCTTCATCATTTTCATCACCACCACATCACCGCTATTACAGAAATCACCATCATCATTACCGTACCATCACCACCATCACCTTCATCGTTACTGTACCGTCACCACCACCATGATCACGACCACCACCATCATCACCATCACCACCACCACCATCATCACCATCATCACCATCACCACCACCACCATCATCACCATCATCACCATCACCACCGCTACCATCACCATGATCATCACCACCACCACCATGCTCACTACCACCACCATCGTCATCACCATCACCACCACCACTACCATCACCATGATCATCACCACCACCACCATGATCACTATCACCACCATCTTCATCATCGCCACCATCACCACCACCACCATCACCATCACCATTATCACAACAGTCACCATCAACATCTTCATCATTCTCATCACCAGGTTGTCACCACCACATTACAGAATCACCAGCAACATTACTATACTATCACCACATCACCATGATCACCACCATCACCACCACCACCTTCAACACCATCACCTTCATTACCACCACCACCATCACCACCTTCATCACCACCATCAATTTCATCATCAGCACCACCATCACCATGATCACAGTCATCTCCACCACCATCACCACCACTACCACCATCATCATCACCATCACTGTCATCACCATGATCGTAATTATCATCACCATCACCACCATTATTATATCATCACTATCATCACCATCACCACGACCGCCAGCATCACGAGCATCACCACCATCATCATCACTACCACCACTATCCTCATCCTCATCATCACCACCACCACCATCACTATCATCACCACCATCACCATTACCACCACCAGCATCACCACCAGCATCACAAAAGAGGAAAAGGACTGAAGAAGCATGCTGTCCACACCTTTCCATTTGTCCGGTGGCCAGGGGAAGGGTTATCCTCACTCAGAGGCCTGGTTCTCACACTTCAGGGGCTCCAGAATCTTGTAGAGGGGCATGTCACACACACACTTCTGGGCTCAGTGGTGGAGCTTCTGGTTCCACAAGTATGGAGGAGCACCAAGCACCTGCTGGCAGATGGAGTTCCCAGGAGATTCAGATGCAGACAGACGGTCAAGGGGCCAGGATTTAGGGGACCCTGAACAAAGGTCCAATCAGGGCCTGAGTTTTTGCAAAGTTTGAAAATACTGTAGTGGAGAGGAAAGGGTCATCCGAGAGTTAAAAAACCCTATATTAAGTGTGAGAAGTAGCAATTATGTCAGTGAATGACATGTATGCTTATTTTTATTTAAATCTCTCTCCATAATCCATCAATTAAATTTGTAGGGTGGTAGGACTGCTTATCTTGTTGTTTTTCATTTAAAGTTTTAATTCTCAAGGGGTGCCTGGCTGGCCCAGTCGGTGGAATGTGCAACTCTTGATCTCGGGGTTGTGGGTTCGGGCCCCACGTTGGGTGTAGAGAAGACTTAATAACTAAATCTTTTTTTAAAAAGTTGTAGCTTTCAAGAAAGATCACATATTATTTTCTATTCTTGGGACTTCCTTCCAGAGCCTCAGCGTTACCCACTGGCAGCCAACAGAACCACAGGCTTGGTCAGAAGAGGGAAAGAGAGGGCGCCTGGGTGGCTCAGATGGTTGAGCATCTGCCTTCAGCTCAGGTCATGATCCCAGGGTCCTGGGATCGAGCCCCGCATCGGGCTCCCTGCTCCTTGGGAGCCTGCTTCTCCCTCTGCCTCTCGCTCTCTGTCTCTCATGAATAAATAAATAAAATCTTCAAAAAAAAAAAAAAAGAAGAGGGACAGAGAGCTCACATGGAGACCTACTAAGTGACACCAGGTGTCCCGAAAGTAACTGCAAAACCACAGAATAGACTTGCCCCGGAAAATGCTATCTGAGCCTCACAGTCTTTAAAAATAATACGGCAACGTTTCATGTTTTATGTCATCTTGTTCTTGACTCTGGGGGGGGGCTTTCCCCGGGAGGGCCTACAAGGCGCATGAGGGACTTTGTTGCTTGGCTGTTGACTTCAGTCATGTTGGAACTATTTCCAAAGCTTTTTGTTTCCACTTTCCACACACACAGCATGATGTCTGTAGGGACGCACTGTAACAGCAAAAACATTTCTATCCCGTTTACAGTCTATAAGGCACATCTGCATCCACTACACACTGATTAAAATTTCACTGTTGTGCACCAACGTGTCAGACACAGATAACGCCCCTCACGGTCTTGATTTTACTGAGGAGTCTGATCGGCCCCAGAGAAGCAAAGCCAAGACAGGCCGCACCGGCCCCGATGCCAGCAGTATTTCCCGCAGTGTGTGGTGGGGACAAGATTTCTCCACTGGGGCTTGTGGTGATGACAGGTCAGGTAGCTCAGAAAACACTCCCACCCGTGCGGTAGTAGCTCCATCATGCCTGACGTCACCCTCGGCATCCCCAGGGACCCTGTACCACCATCCTCATCATCCCTGGTATCAGCACGGCCATCACCTTCCTCACCACCCCCCCCACCACCACCGTGACCCTCAGTACCACCCCCGTGATCCGATCCAAATGAATGAATCCAGAGGTGCCTTCCTCGAGGGTGGGGAGATGATCTTGACCTTGCGGGATGAGCAGGATCTTGCTACAGAGAAAAGGGCAATCCACAGGTATTTTGTGTGTCTGAGACATGGTCAACAGCTCCGTGCGGGGAGATGAGGCTGAAGACGTGATCTGAGGTCAGACAACGACAGGCTTGTCATCAAAGAATTTCTGAATCTTCTTCCTCAAGTCATTGGCCTCCACACTGTGTTCCCTGGAGTCCCAGGTGGCCCCCACGGGCCAGCAGCCCTGCGGCAGGGGCAGAGGGCAGTCCAGCCCCGGCCCCGCTCCGGGCAGAGCAGCCCCTCCAGGGACTCGCACCCATGTGAGCTCTGGAGCTCTGTCGTGGGCCGTGAATGGAGGCTTCAGGATGGCCAATGCCTTGCTCAAGGTCACAAGACTTACACAGGTCAGAGACGGGATCTGAGGGTTGAACCCATGGAGAGTTGTTCAGGGTCAGGGTCCAGAGCCAGAAGTGTCCCCGTCCTCCGACTGCCCAGAGCACCAACGGCTGCCGTCTCTGGCTGCCACACCAAGCCCCAGGCTGCTCCACCGCTGCTATTGGGGTGACACGGAGCTCCTGGAGGGCAGTTAGCTCATAATTCCACGAAGCGCCACCCCCAGCACCACATCGCCCATCGGTGCACGGGTCACAAAGGTCTCCCCCAGGGGGTGGATGGAGGGATGGAAGAACGGGATCAGGAGACACTGGAACCGATTCAGGGGGCCCCAGATCTGAACCAAGAACCAAACCCTCCCTGTCAAATCCCTCCTTTCCTCCTCCAACAGCATATGCATGACAATACTGAGCCAGGGGTTGTCGTGGGAGGGGTCAGCCCTCTACAAGTGCCTTTTGGCTCAGCCACTGGGGGACTTGGTGTACCTAGTGGGGACAGGGCAGCGAGAGTGCCCGCCAGCCAAGTGGTCTCGAGTCCGGGGCTGCATGCTACGTCCTTCTACCCCCAGGTCTCTGGGAGCCACACAGCCTGGGGAAAGGGGAGACCTGGGTGCAAATCTGAGCACCGCCATCTAGAAGGTGGGTGACTGGGGAAAGTCACTGACCTCTCGGGGCTCAGTTTCTTCATCTGTAAAATGGGGATACGAGTGTCTGCTGGGGCAAGTAGATGCTTCTGGAATCCTGGTGCTGCCCCTCACTCACCATGGGCCTCAGGCAGGTCACTTATCTCTCTAGCCCTTAGTTTCCTCATCTGCAAAATGGGGAGAATCACATCGTGATGCTTCCCAAAGAGAACTGAGCGCTCCGTTCCTGGAGCTGCCACGGTAAACGGGAGGTTGAAGCACAGTGCCTGTGACAAGCGGACGCAGACGCTGACGGAGCACATCCTCTTGCTGTCTGTCTGTCTCCCCCTCGGAGGCTGTGTCTTGTTTACAGCCACAAGCCGCCCTCTGCCACGTGGTCAGTACCCAGAGAACTGGGAGGGATGGATTGGGGGGAGGAAGGGGTGTCAAAGGCCATACAAGCACCTACAGGGGGGAAGAAGACTTTTAGGGACGATGACCATGACACCAACCCCCAGCCACCTCCTCCTCCACAGGCTGGTCACACGCCCCAGCCAGAGCACACGAAGGAACAGGTGAATACCAATGGAATGGCAGATGTTTACTGTAGGCCCCAGATGAAAAACTTAATTAAAGAAGACCTTAAAATGCTCGCAGCCCCTGGGTTGCAGAAGGATTCCTTTACAAACTGCAGAGAGCTGTGTCCCCTGCCGGCCAGGCCAGCCTAGCCTGTCCGCTGTGCACCACCCTGCCTCCCACAGCAGCCCCCTAGTAATCCCAGAGCCGCCCGCACAAAACAGGGCCCAGGGCAGTGGGGTGTCACGGAGCCACTGCCTGAAGGACACACGGGTTACACCTGGCCTGACGGGCGAGCCGGATTTGGGAGCTGGGAGAGCACACGTATGCACAGGCACAGGACGCAAGCTGGGGAAGGCTTCCATAGGGGCAAGACATGGACCCAGGTCTGTGGGCTCCAGAGGCCACTCTCTTGCAGCCCCTCCCACTGCCTCTTATCCTAGGCCCTGCAGCTCACAGGGGTACTGGGAAGCAGGTGTGCAGAGGGGCCACGTGAGCAGGAGCCTGTCTGGTGGCCAGCTGCCCAACTGGCCGGGACAACACCCCTGCCCCCTGTGCTGTACCCTCAGGGTTTCTCCACTGGCAAAGGGGGGTCACGTGGCATGCTCTGGCCAATGGAACGGGGGCAAGAGTGACACGGGACACAGCCCAAGGGCTGGAGGCCCCAAAAGGAAAGTGCTGAGCAAGAGCAGAGACCTGGGGCCTGACCAACAGAGCCTCACAAGCTCCAAGCCTCCCCGGGGCACAGCCCATGCCGCTCAGGGCAGGCGGAACTGTGTGGGGAACGCAGTGGGTCTTTCCATTGCAGCATGAAAGAGCAGCCCCTTCTGGACCCGCTTTGTGAGGGGACAATTCCGGATTCTGTTTACCTACCAACTAGCCACTGACACACGCCAGCCCTGCAGAATCTTCCGAGGCAGTGTACAGTAACAACAGGGGGTGAAATAAAAGGAGCAGAATGGTGGTCCATGGCGGCCTCTCTCTTCGCTTCTTTGTGCCTTCAGGCGGCAGGAGCTGGAGCACGACAGGGCTCCCTGCCGAACCCTGGCCTGGGGGACTGACCCCGGGAGGGAGCCCCTCGGCATGGTCTTAGGGGCCGCCAGACCTGAGCCCCCCAGCTGGCGCACGGGAGCCGGGGAGACGGCCACCCCACGGCCTCTCGCACCAGCCATGCCTTCGGGTCCTGCTCCACCGTGGGCAGCAGCAGAGCAAGGGTGATGATTGACCGTGTCCCCCGCTGAGCCCCAGAAGCCTCGGAAGGCACAGGGATCGTTGTCGAGTGGAACCTGCACACGAGGAATGAAGCCTCTGCATAGGGAGGCATGGGAGGGTTCCAGGGTTCTCCCCCAGCTCCGTCTGAGCCCGACCCTGGGCCGCTCACCACACCTCCTACTGAAGGGCTCCTGTGTCACTTCCTGTTCCTGTAAACAGGGATCACAGCTTTGTTCCAAGGAGTGACACGGCACTATGGCGTGGAAGACGGCTGGCATACAGTAGGCGCAAAATAAGTGGTGGTGGTGGGGATGGGGAAGACAGTGGACACTCCAGCCCACCCACGTGGCCCCAGCAGCCCCATGCGCAGCCCTCCGAGTCCCCCGATTTCCCCTCGTGCTTCCATTTCGCTCTTGCAATGACCCTGCGAAGTGCACAGTGACCTCTCATCCCCACTTTACAGATGCAGAGAATGACGCAGAAAGATCAAAGCCTGACCCAGCAGGGCCCTGGGGACACAGCGGGGACTCCAGTTCCTCACTCAGTCCCACGGGAACCCCCTTCCGCCCGCCACTCCCTGAGATGCCGAGGAGCACGGGGCATCAGGTACAGGGGAGACCCGTGTGAACCCCAAATGCCACACACACGTGCAGCATCCCCAGCCCCTGGGATGGCTGGCAGGCAGCGTGACACACAGACATGCAGGTGCTTGAGTTCGCACCCGGGGACCAACTGAGTTCACGCTGCAGCTCCAGAGCTAAGCCCGTGGATGAGTAACTGCCCCTCCAAGCCTCGGTTTCCTCGCCTGGCAGATGGGAGCGAGAGCAGGAGTCAAGGTCGTTGGAAGCAGTCCGGGTAGCAGGGGGCCTGTCACAGGGCAATATGGCTCCACCCTCCGGCCTGTGACTACAGCTCTAGAGCAGACCAGAGAGGATATGGCCTCCTGGTCATCCAGGAGAGCCGACCACAGCCACGGGACAGCAAGCCCAAACCAACACATGGCAATTTGCAGTTTACAGATGGGCTTCCGCATAGTGAACTTCATCCCCACCATGGGCCTTGGAGGCAGCGTCCTTCCTCACAGCCATTACACAGATGTGGAAGTTGAGGCCCGTGGAGACATGTGCCTGGAACAAAATCCCTAAAGCTCCTGGGAGGTAGGAGCCCAGAGGAGGAGAGCCTTGGACTCCAGCCAGCGCCCTCCGCCTTCCTACAAGACAAGTGGGAGCTTCCGTGCCGCCCAGCAGGCGCGTGTTCCTGCTCACCGTCTACTGTGTTCTAGAGCACCTCTCCCTGCTACTGAATGAGAACCAATCAGGGCAAAACCATCAGCTGGCTGGTTTTCATGTCAAACTCTTCACTTCTGGTGAGCCACCAGCTATAATAAATGACACACCCCAGGTTTTCTGGGGATGGTCCTGATGTCCAGTATTCACACCAACTGCTGGGTAACACATTGAGAAAATACGGCCACCCTCTTGCTCATGATGGAGCATGGTTTCGGCAGCTCCTCTCTCAGGGCAAACACAGAGGGGGCCCAAGGCATTCCTGGCATTGGGCTAGCATCAAGAGGCCACCATCAATTCTGATCCCCCAACCCTCAGTGTGATTACCTTCAACTGGCAGGTGCACTGGGTTGAATGGTCTCCCCCAAACTCACGTCCACCCACCATCTCAGAGTGTGACCTTATGTGGAACTAGGAGGTTTGCAGATGTGATCAGTTAAGCTGAGGTCACACTGGGTTAGGGCAGGCCCTAAATCCAACAACTGGGGTCCTCTCGGGAAGAGGAGAGGACAGAGACACAGGGACAATGACCATGTGAAGCCAGAGGCAGACACTGGAGAGAGGCAGCCACAAACCCAGGAGTACCAGGAGCCCCCAGGAGCTGGAAGAGGCAGGAAGGATCCTCCTTTAGAGCCTCAGGAGGGAGCATGGCCTTGCCCACACCTTGATTTCAGACTGCTGGCTCCAGACCGGGAGAGAGTGAATTTATGTCATTGTGAGCCCCCCGGTTTGCGGTCATCTGCCCCAAGACACTCATGCAACCGCCACCAAAGTTAAGCTCGGAGAAGGTCAGTAACCGGCTGAGCTCCCTGGGCTTCCGAGCAGCGGAGCCAGGCCCAGTGTCCCAGTTCTCCTTCCGCTCCTGCAATGCCCTCCCCACCATGTCCACTTTATCTAGAACCCTCCTCCATCCCCGCTTACAGGCTGCTGATTACCATGAAAGATTTGCAAACGTCCCCACTTCCACCACATCCAAATTAGTCATTACAGGAAAGAAATCCAGATAAAAATACCCAAACCCGGGGAGCGCCCGGGAGAGAATCAGCACATCCACGAGCAGCCCACAGCGCCAGCATCTGGACTCACGGGCAGCCCAGCTGTGGGAGGGCCGCCCACCTTCCCGGCCTGGGCCAGGGTCCCCTCTGTGCCAGCTCCAGCCAGCCTGCAAGGTCCCCACTCCTGGCGCCGTGTTTGCCTTTTTCATCAACCAAACAAAGCAGGAGAGATGCACACAGAGCCTTGGGAAAGCGGGTCGGTACATTCTTCCCGCCGTTGCCCAAGAGCGCCCGGCGCGGGGGCAGCGGGGGAGGGGACAAGTTACTGTGCGCGCGTCCAGCTGCATCAGGATGTAATAAAATGTGTTGCTAAGATACAAGTACCAAAGAAGTTCATTAAAGGACACTTTAAACCAAGCTGCCAGACTCTTCTCCCTTTAAAGGCTACTTATTTGGTCCTATCCCTCGTGTTTAGAATTAGATCAACAATATGAGAGCGGTGGTCCCCATTCGAGCCCACTCAGCAGAACTTGTTAATAACGTAACTTCAACAAGGCGCCGACTTCGGCCAGGGTGGCTGCAGGCCCATTTTATTTACAGAAATATCTTTGAGCTCCACTTACTTACCTAAATGAGAGCTGAGTGTTCCTGAAGAACCTCAACGGCCCTCCAGCCAGGTAATCGACCACTTTCCCCTGACAGGGGCTGCAGGGAGGGGGTTGTCTCTAGAGCCCAGAACCACCAACTCTCAGGGCTCGCTCTCAGATGCTCGTGTCTTAGCACCTGAAGGTTATAGAAGCTGAGCACTCAGTCCGCGGATGCCACGCAAGACGGTGACTGGGGGAGATGGAGGATATTACTAGATCACGGACCCAGTGCAACGGAGCTGTGTAGGGGCACTGGCCCAGAGGAGGGACACCAGCCCGCCTCAGCTAGGCCTGGATGATGAAGAGGAAGGAAGCGGGACTCGGGGAGGAAACTTGGAAAGGCGATCAGAGGACGCACCGCGGAGGACACAGCTTGGATCTGGCTGCAGCGGCGTCCCCCTGGGCCAGCAGCACTTAGAAAAGGCCTTAATGCATGCACTACCCACATCCACACCTCACGAGATCTCACAGATGCAGCACTTTCTGGTTTCTCCTGAAGTATCAAAGGAGCAGGCTGCATGGGGCCCAGGCCACAGGGTGACGGGTGACGCCAGACCATGCTGCCCCCACCCCACTGCGGGGCATGGTCTCTCCAGAGGGCCCGGCCCTCAGCAGGACCACGCACTGGCCCACGGGGTCAAAGTCTGCGATTCTGCATTAGTGAGCGCATCTCAGATTGTAATTAGGCAGTTACACAATCCTTGATGAGCCTTAGCATTTCTGAACAGGATCTCAGTGTAGGGAGAACGAGCCTGGCCTCCCATCCAATTGCCGTTGGTTGCTGCTTCCCCTTGGCTGCTTAGATGCTGGTTTGGTGGACAAAGGACTCAGAACAACCAGTTCTATCCCGGGACAGCTCATCAGGGAATTTCTCCAGACTTGGGAGTTAAAATTGTCCATCCAGTAGCTTCCAGCCTCTATTCAAAATTCTGGCCCATGGAAGGGCTGCTCCCTCTTATACATTATAGCCAGTTGACGATTTAAGGGCAGGGGTCAGTCATGCTGGAGAGGACAGCCCCCACACCCCACCCTGTCCCATCAGCTCCCCGACCTCCCTCACGTTCACTTGTCACTCTCTCCCAACCACACTGGCCTCCACTGGAAATGCCAGGCACACCCCATCTCAGGGTCTTTGCACAGGCTGTTACCTCTGGATGGAACACTCTCCCTGCAGAGAGCCACAAGGCTCACTCCTCCAGCTTCCGCAGGCCTTTGCTCCACAACTGCCTTCTCAAGGAAGGGCTTACGTCACAGACAGCTCTGTCACCCTGTTCCCTTCCAGCCGCCTCCCCACGCTTAACACCCCAGGTCCCCCAGGCCCCGGCTCCTGCTTTAGACGCAGGCCATAGGTGGTTCCTCGCAACCTCCCTGTGACGTGCCCACCAGCTGGTGCTGCAGCCGTGGCCGCGTTCAGGACCCCTCCGATCTCTGCCCACGATGATGCCCGCAACGGTTGTGTCACCTCTCCCGTCAAGCCAGGACGAGCCCCTGGAGGGGCCTTCTTGAGCACGTGTCCCCTTGGCGGTGGCAGCTGGGAGGAGGCTGGCGACGTGGGCAAAGAAAACTCTGCATTCAGTGGGGCTGTCAAACGGTAGTTTAAGAAATAATTCTGGCATTTATCTGTGGTGCGTTTATTACCACTGAGACGAGACGCATTAATCACAGAGAAGAGTTGGTATCACTGATTGTAGGAAATGCTGCTTGTCACTTTGTAACCTGCATCTCACGTTAAATTCTGGATCACAGTCTCTAATATGTATATATATTTTAATTGCATTTTCAAGTTCATTTACATGTGCAGATTGGCTTTCCGCCTGAACGACATCAAAGAGAAACACATCTCCCTCTCTCTCTCTCCTCTGCCCCATCCCTGCCTGTTTCTCTTTTGTGGGGCAAAAAGCCTCTCCCCACTTGGATTACAGCATCACCCAGGGGCAGCCTGCTGGCACCCCCCCAGGGAGACCCCAATGGACCACTCCCAACCGGTGTTTCAAGTAACTTTTTGCTGCTTCCACGCAAGAGATGAAAAGGCAGTCACGATTTCCCCTAAAGATGACTGCTCCCCTCATATTATAATCTCTTAGCACCCTTTCCTTTTAGGAGGGTGACTCTCCCCACACAAGCCCACAGTCAGTCTCTGAAGGCAGGAGTGCACGCGGGCAGGCTGGGTCACAAACACCACTGCAGGGACTCTTTCTGAAACAGCTTTTTGAAACTTACCTGCACCTAGAGAGCTGCAATCTGGTTCAGCGAGTCTCATAAAATGGGAAATTCCAGAATGTGCTGGGTCCTGCCAACGTTGCCGGTCCCCTATTTGTGCCGATCAGGGGGTCAACTGCTCTTAAAGTCTAAGGATGGCTCTGAAACCCCCCCCCCGACCGGGTGTTGCCCGGGGTCTATTCTTGGTGGTCCTGTTGTCATAGAGGACATCCTGTGCAAGACCCCAGCACATAACACAGCGAACCCCCACCAGGATGCTTCCCAAAAAAACCCTCCGATGAACGAAATTTAACTATTTGAACAAAAACGACAGGCAGCTCTTGCACAACTGCAGTGTGTGATCAGGAAGACTGGTGTTCCCCAGGGCTCCATTCTGGTCCCTGGGTGCCATCCCCATCCCCCACGCAGGGCCTCAGTTTCATGGGGAGACATGGGGGCTTGGCAGAGGTGCCCCACAACACTCCCCCACCCCGTGGCTCTCCCATCTTGTGCTTTGAGCCGTCATGCCAAGTCTGGGGGGACACCCACCCTCAATTTCCACCAAATCTCAAATTCATGACTCAGTCCCAGTAGGGGCCACACCAATCCGTGGACACAACAGCAACCCAGGGGTTTCTGTC
This sequence comes from Callorhinus ursinus, assembly GCF_003265705.2. Lineage (NCBI taxonomy): Eukaryota > Metazoa > Chordata > Mammalia > Carnivora > Otariidae > Callorhinus > Callorhinus ursinus. Next base: position 4,317,434 of record NW_027397110.1, on the reverse strand, counting down.
CCAACTGAAAGCCATCCACTTCTCCATGGCAGTAACATCTTTGGGTGCTGCCAGCTTTCTGCGTCGCCCACTATGGCTGATAAAGTGATTCTGTGAACTGCTCCCTCTAACCCCACTGCCCCGCTGCATGCTGAGAATGACGCCAGGTACTTGGAACACGCATCCTCACTAATCCTCAGGACAACCTGGCCTGGGAAACAGCATTATCCCCACTTTGAGATAAGGATCCAGCCACCTGCCCCTCCTATTGTAAGTACTTGGAGGCTGAGGAGCCATTCAGCCTTGGACAAAAAACAACCCCGAAAATCCCCCGAGGAAGCACTTCTTTCTGCTGTGTTTTAACACGACCAACACAGGTGCCAAGCAAAAAGGAAAAAAAAGTAAAGCGCGGCCCAGCTGAGACCGCACAGGATGCCCGCTGTTGGCAGTTGGAGGCTGAAACCAGAACGGAGCTGGATCAGCAATTTCTCACCGCGCTCTGGAAACTGCTACCACAGAACAATAAGTAACCACCAAAAAAAAAAAAAAAATCTTAAGGAAGCATGTTTGTTCCTTTGGAAAACAGGGGCCATTTCAAAATGAGAAGATGCCTCCACACTGCAGTGTGAAAAAACACTGAAAACAAGAAGAATCCCAGTAGCAGAGCCAGAGGGGGCCAAGGTAGGGCCAGCAAAGCAGAGGGTGGAGGGCGCGGACCCAGGGGCTCTTCACCTGCGGGTGGGGAGGAGAGTGTGCTTTGGGGACAGTCCGAATCTCAGCTTCCATGCTGCAGAGACCCCTCCCTGCACCCAGCCTGCCGCCCACTCCCCACCTTGGTGCCCTCTGCGGAGACTGGATGCAGACCCAGGGTCTCCGCCAAAGTTCTATGACCTTGTACTCCAAAGTAAAGGTCCCAACTCATCATCACGGACCAGCTACCTCGAACTCACCAGGGCTTGTCTCTGACACACTAACTCCACTTAACTTCGATCTTAATGCATGTCCTGGACCCTTTTCTAACTCGTGGTATGAAGTGCTATCATCCCCGTCCCCCCGCCCCCCTGCCCCCACACATACTCCAGCGGAGGGGCGAGGACCATGAGACCTGGACCTGGATTAGAGCCCCTCCACTCACTGCTTGTGTCATGTCAACAAGCCCTTTGATCTCTCTGGGCTTTAGCCCGTCCTCAATAAAATAAAAATTAGGAGCAGGCCTTCTCCAAAGGGCTATGTGAACAGTGAATGGGTTGGTCCAAGAGTGCCCGAGGAGGGGCTTGACTCAGGCTCGCCTCGAACAAGAAAGCTGGGACTGAGGACGGAGAATCAGAAGATGACCACCAGGTCCCACCTGCTGAGGACCCGGGGCTTAATGCATCGTCCTGTTGAACCCTCCGAACGCCTCTCTCATGTCATTTCTTGAGCACTTACCGCGTGCCACCCTCTGCTACTTGATTTGCAAGGGGCTGTGATTCCCATTTTACAGCCACTGAATGTGGGACAGACACAGGAGGATGGCACTGGGTCTACAACTCCTCCAGTCATAAAGCCTGTGCTTAACCTCTTTGTTACGTGCCTCTCGGAGACAGAAGTTAAAAGCCTTCTTGGCGACCCTCTTCTGGTAGGGAAATCAAATCCAGAGTCCTACTTCCTTAAACAATGTACCTTCCAAACAGCGTAGCCATGCTGCACCCTCCTCCGGAAACCTGCCTCTTCCCCCCCGAAGGCCCCCCATGTCTGGGGTAAGGGCCTCCTCGAGTCCCCTGTGTGTCACTGTGCCAAAACGCTGCTCGGCGGCAAGAGCCCATGCGGCCAGGGAAGGTAGGCGCTTGCTCGGGCCCAGCAGCCAGCTCCAGCGGGCGACCAGGCAGCGGCGCGTTTAGTGTGGGCTCATCCAAGTGATGTGGAAACGGCAGCACGCCCGTGACTCGCTTCCAGGACAGACAAAGGTGTCGGAGGAAAAACTTGCTAAATCACAGGGCTAATCATCATAGCCAGCAGCTCTAATGAGGCATCGTGGGATTACCAAAGTTATTATCAGAGTCATCTCATTGAAAAAATTCGAAGCTAATTGAAATCAATTGTACAGCTCTGTCAGCAGCTGTTTTAAGAGGCTAAATATCAAAGCGAACCTTGGACTGGCTGGAGAAGAAGGTTGTACCACGAGCCACGGGGCAACAGGACGCCCTCACTTGGAAAAGAACGTGGGGAAGAGTCCTGAGCAGCAATGCAAACAAAGGTGGTGGCACCCCAGGCGCAGGGCGGGGCTCAGCAGGTGTCTTCTGTGGTCACAGATGCAGGGACCACAATTCCCTTCAATCAACCCCTTCGCTTCCTGGTTGAGATAGGTCCTATTACAACAACCCGCTTTACGGATAGGAAGCTCAAGGCAGCAAAATGACTTGTCCAAGGCTACCCAGCCAGATGTGGGGAGCTAGGATATGAACTGCAGTGTGTGACTTTAGGGTCTCTGCTCTTGAGGCTACATCATGTTTGACTCTACAATGCGGGGGCCCATCAGAGATGAGGCAGTGGCTACAACAGAAGGCACCGTCTCAGTGGTCCCAAGCTGTTTGACCTTGGGAAGCTGCCCTTCTCTGATCTGTCCAGCAGGAAAGATTCCCCTGCCCAGCCTGCCCCCAAGTCATGGGATTATCCTGACAATCAAATAAAAAGACAGCATCAAAGAGGTGATGGAACAGACAGACCCGTCGAAGAGTATGGTGCTGTAGACAGCCGAGGCATGCGTCTCTGTGCAATTTGTCTCTCTGCTCCTCTACAGCTGGAAGCGTCACCCCCTTGGAGCAATCCCCCAAGCACCCCATCAGATCACACCCTCCCACCTGCTGCCCAAGGGAGCCCAGTGGTTGAACATCTCATGCAGACGCCTCACTGAGCTTCAAGGGACAGGAAACGGTGGATACACCTGTCTCCCCAGCTATATGTGAAAATGTTTGCAGAGACTGGTGAAAGCATTTTGTAAGTGTAAAAAGCCTTATAAAATGAGACGTCACTGTTGCTAACAGCACACCACCCGCCATCACCTCCATATCCTCAGTACTTGTATTCGGTGGATGCTCATTCAATGCTTGTGGAATTCAACCAAGTTCTCCCCCAAGACAGATGTGCACAACAGGATGGCAAGTGTAAAAAGCAAGCTGGGACCTGGCACGCTTAGTGCCTGCACTGCGCATGTTTATCCGTGTTGCAGGTGTTTGTGCGTGCACAGAACACGCCCTGCTCTCACCCCCAAGCAAGGACGAGGTGGAAAGAAGAGGGGAAGAGGGCTTGTGTTTTCGGACCTTCAGATTCGTACTGTGAGTTTTTTTCCGAGCAAAGCATGTGTTGCTTTTACAATAAAAACTTTTTTTGGAAGCAGAATTCTTCTTTCTCTCCTCATTGTTAATAGAAACAATAAAAAGAACATTGATCACCGTCTTCCTTAGTTAAGATTTTACTTCAGAAGAATGGTAATTATTTTCTCAGTTCAAAAACAAATCCTCTCATTTTCAGTACATAATCCTGAAAAGTTATTAACTGACTTATGTTACGTACGTATTACATGCACTTCATATATATATTTATTGGTCCATATTGACACATGTTACTTATTTCATTTATCATATACTTTATAGCCAACATAAAAGCAAATACAGACATAACTGATAAATACGTGTATATGTATACGTACGGACACACACCTATATTTTTTTAAACCAACTGACCAGAGTTGCTAACTAGGTTTCTAGAAGCGCCACCCCTCAGCTCTAAGCTCTGGTGAAGGCAGGAGGAAGAAGATCACCAAGTGGTGCCCCTGTCCTCACAGCCTGTTAGTTCTGGTCACCCAGGGCTACGGGGCCAGCAGCCTCCCAGCCTCCTCCCCCATGTCATGCACAGGTCCCATTGTCTGTACGAGAGCCTCCCTAGGCAGGGGACAAACGTCTAAAGAGCTCATCTGGCCTGGCTGGGCCAAGCAGGGAGGGGGTTCAGGCCTCCTTTCCTCTCCTCCCTTCCCACCTGCTCCCAGCACCATTCCTGCCCCTTCTTGATCTGTGAGCACTTTCCAAGCCTATGGTGTAAAATCCAGGCCCTTCATCCAGGCGAGTGATGCCTTCCTTGCTCTGGCCCCAGCTCGCCTTCTCTGATGTCCCTCTTCTGCTCTCTCCCATGGTCTTTCTGCCACAAAGCTCACAGCACCTGCAGGTTTCTTCAGGCCATTGTCCCTTAGCGGGCTTGGCCACCAGCTTCTCCCGTCCACAACCCCAGGTGTCCTCGAGGACCCCTACCCCAACGCCCTCCAGGAAGCTATCCTCAGTCTCCAGGCCAGGAACAATGCTGGTGTTCCCACAGTGTGATTTTCCCAGCACTTTTCTGGGATTTTCTGGAAACATGGTTATCTATGCCTTGATCTTTGGTGAGGTTTCCAAGGGCAGGGAGCTGTGGGTCTTACTCATTTCTATGTCTGCTCATTTCGAACATACGAGAACCTGCCATTTACCACATGCCTACTATAGGCTAGGGATTTGGCGAGGACCGTTCGGTAAATCACTGCTAATCCTCATGCCCATCTTGCGACAAGGTCATCCACTCGCTCAACAAATGTGCATTCAGTCCCTACAAAGCACTGCCTTGAGAATACAGGGGCAGAGGTAAAGTAGACGGAGCCACCACCCTTCACAGAGCTTACAGTCTAGCACAAAGCAGACAGGAAAAGATCCAAGAGAGACAATAGCCATCACTGTCTAGACGCAAGGAAATGCTCGGGGTGCCAGAGAAGCTGCTGGAAGCAACCAGAGAGACAGCGCTGCCATGTGCAGGAGGGAGATGGAGAGTGCCCTGAGTGGAGACCAAGCAGAACCAAGCAGAGAGTGCCCTGAAGCGGACACCAAGCAGGGCAAGCAGAACATACCAGAAGGGGCAAGAGGAGATGCAGTATGTTATTCGTGTGGCCAAGAGACGGAAACAACCCAAATGCCCATCAACTGGTGAAGAGCCAAGCAAACTGTGGTCTACCTGTACAACGGAATATTATTCAGACACAAAAAGGAATGAAGGGCCACCACCGGCTACCACTGGGATGAGCCTTGAAAACATTATGCTCAGTGAAAGAAGCTGGTCATAAACAGCGCACATCGTGTAATTCCATTCACAGGAAAGCCAAAATAGGCAACTCGCTAGGGACAGAGGGCAGATCAGTGGTTGCTTAGGGCTGGACTGGGGTGGGCAGCGAGTGAGAGCCAGGGGGGTTCTTTTTGAGGGATGAAAATGTTCTAAAATTGATGGTGGTGACAGTTGCAAATCTCTGTGAATATACACAAAAAACCCATTTAATTGTGCATTTGAAACAGATGAATGATAGGATAGGTGAATCGTACTTCAACAAAGCTGTTTTGGGTTTTGTTGGTGGTGGGGTTTTTTTTGTTTGTTTGTGTTTTTACAGGGGATGCAGTGAGGAGGCTACTGCAATCTTCCAACTAAGAGGTGATGGAGGAGGGGCCCGAGTGGTGGAGGGGGTTGGGGAGAGGAAGAGGGACTCCAGGAACAGGGTTCAGGTGAGTGTGGGAGGGACATGGGCTGTTGGGGGGTAAGGGTGGTGGTGGGCCAAGCCAGGCCTGGGGGTTGCTGTCCTAGTGGATGGAACGTGGAACTTTGGGGATGGAACGTGGAACTTTGGGACACTTTTCTCTTTAGCACATAATGATGCTATTAGAAGCATGACAACTTCCACTCAAAGTCAGGAAGGTGAAAATTTACCCTCCTGGATAGGGACAGACTTGAAGGAAAGCTTGGAAAATGGCATGTCCTTTTACCAAAGGACTGCAAACAATCGGGAGCTTTCGGAATAAAACCCAGCCTGCAATTTCGTTTGGTGGATACTTAACAAGGCGAAGTCCCTCTGGTGTCCACCACGGCTAGTGAATCACAGTGAAGACATGATTCAGCGCCCGGGTGCATGCCACATACATAATACCTTTCAAGAAGACATATTTTTATTGCTGCACTTAAGGACAGCCCCTCGGAATCCAGAGTCCATCAAATCGATGGATTGAGCGGCACAAAAGTCCCCAAGTTCACCTCCGGGGGGGGTCTCTCTCTCACAAGGCCACACCAGCCCGGGCTGCAGTTACCACAGAAGGCTCTTCTCCCTCTGTGGTGAAGCTGAACTTTATGAAGTTCAGGTCTGGAAATGCCCACTATACGCGACACCTAAATGTTGTGCTGAGAACTCCAAAGCGGGAAGGTAAAAAACAACAACAACAAAAAAAACCCAGTATTTATGATGGGTCTGTTATTTACACGGAAGTGCTTGTTGCTTGACAATTCAGATAAAAATGTTACTGCCTCTCTGCATGTGCTGCAAATTCATGGCGTAAAACCATTGGAGCAACTAATGGAGTCTTCACACATCATATGTCATTAAAGACGAGGGGTCCGTCCTCCACTGGAATTCAAAACCTGGCAGCCAGGCGCGGCCACACCTGGGAATGCAGCCTGGCCAAAATTCGGCTCTGACCAACTCCCCCCACCTCCTTTTTTTTTTTTTAAAGGAAAAAATATGAACTCCGTTTTCAAACAGCGAGGTCCTATGGTAGCTGGTTTCCTGTTTATCCCCTAGTCCACCAAAGGTGGGAGACACACCGGAGAGTTATACAGGATTTGTATCTCTCTACTTCTGACCGACAACCAGCCTATTTACTTCTGTGAGTCCTTGATAAACATCTTTAAACACCTGTCCATGTTTCTAGAAATCACTGAAAAAATTCCAGTGTCAAGGGTGTGAATGGGAAATTGATGGCTGGGCACCAAAAGATATTACTTAGCTGCTATTGTATTTCTAACAGATGTGGATAATGGGGTCATCCGTTCGCTTTACTATCTAGTTCATCATCCACGTATGCACTTTTAATTGAAACTTAACCTTTACATCCCACATTCCAGGCAGGAGCAGCACAAAAACACATCTCCGGAAGTGTAAATGGTATGAATTTCTTCCCGAGCAAATCTATAAATGAGCACTACCTTTAATTTTATGTTAAGTCAAAAACAAACTCTAAAATACTGGCCTTCTCATACCTGCTCCCACATTTCTGCTACTCCCGGGCAGGTTCCGAGGTGACCAAGCAGAGCCCCCGCTGCTCCTCTTCCAGACCCTGGGTACAGCCCAGAATCACCTCCAAAGAGCCTGTTCATGGACCTTTCCCCCGCCAAGCTGCCAATCACCACCAAACTCTCCCAAGGAGGGAGAGAGGAGTAAATGTTAAGTCTACCCAACTCATTTCATAGGTGACCTCTGAAAGATTTCACCGCGGAGCTCGGGAGAGACAAGGCAGCTTTATTAGCATGCTGCACCACGGCTCGGGCCCCCTCCCCTCCCTCTTTTATGAGCCCTTGTTATATAAAATGCCACAAAGGGAAAAAGAAAAACAACAGACAGTTCCAAACACAAGTTCCGATGGCCAGGCCCAAGGCTGGCTGCTTACCATATGTTATATTTAGTCATTTAAAAGAGAAACATTTTTAAAAGGCCAGAGAACAAAAGTTTTCCTTGTTTCCTTTCTTTCTGAACACACACTCAACACACACAAAAAGATGGAGGTACATTCCATTCGCAAGCATCTTTCCTTCCCCTAGTTCAAATTTAAAGGCAAAGACAGCCTGGAGTAGGAAAGCTCCTTCCCCGAAGCTGCACGGGAGCCTCCAAACACAATTTCAAATGTTTCTCTCAGCCTCATCGAAATTCCGGCATGACAGATAATAAATAGCTACTCATTTACTATCATCATAAAATTTTAAACAGCCTTGAAACAGTTGCTACAACACAGAAGAAATGATCAAACCCAAGCTCTGAAAAGCCACTCCAAATAGTAAAACTATTGCCATGTAGAAGCACACATAAAGACATTGTTGCAATAAAAGCTGCGGATTACTGGATTCTCTCCCTCTCCCTCCCTCCCTCCCTCTCTTAAATCTTCCACTCAGAGCATAAGAGTCAACAACTTGTCGTTCTACCCAGTGAAAAAGGGCTTAGCATCTCTCTTAGCTATCACACTGCACCGGATTTGGTGATGGGGTTTTTTTTCTAAAAAAAAAAAAAATAATAATAATAAAGTATCTGATTTGATTCTACACAGCGATTAAACATCTTTGTGCTCAGCGAAGGGTCTTCCAACCCCTCCCCCTCCAAAAATGGCATCAAAGCAATCAAAATGGTAATGCCGGGCCTGGGTCCCCTCCCCCCGCGAACTCCCCGACTTCGCCGGGGCCGCGCGCCGGACCCCCCTCCGGCGGGAATGGAAGCTTCCACGCCTGGACGGGGGCGCGGGCCGGGCGGGCGCGCGCGGCCGGGGTGGGGGGGCCGCGGCACCGACAGAAAGGGGTTAATGCATTCGTCCCAACCCTCCCGTCCAGCCGGGCGCCCCCGACCAGGCGCGGACCCGCGGGGACAGCCATCTTTCTTTCCGCAGTCCCCGGCCCCCTCCTCTTCCGCACGCCCCCTCCCACCACTTTTCAACTTTAAAGACTCGAAATTTACACCCGGCCTCCGAGTTCTCCCGCTCCGCTGTCGCCGCCACCCCCGCCGATCTCGTCCCTGTCTCTCCCTCCACCGAAAACCCCTCCGGGGAGAGGGCATCGGATCCGCGGCCCGGAGTTGGGGGAGGACGGAGGGGGCCACCGCGGCGGCCGCAGCGGGGGCGCGGGTGGGGGCGGCGCTGTCCAAGTTTGGTGCTGACGGCGGCGGCCGGCATTCCGAAGGAAGCGCGATCGATGGCCAGGGGGCGCGGCGGGGCGGGGGCGGGCCCGCGGAGGGGAGGGGCCGCGGGGAGGGGCGCCGGCGCCCCCGCCCCCGCCAGCCTCGGAGCCCCGGGAGCGCCATTGGCTGCGCCGCTCAAAGTTCTCGGCTCCGGGCGGCGCGGGGAAGGGGCGGGAGCGCGTGTGCGGGGAGCGGGGCGCGCAGGGGGAGGAGCGGAGGGGGAGGGGCGCGAGCGGCGGGGAGGGAGGGGGCGGGGGCGCGCGGCCGGCCGCGCTCTGGCGGCGGCATCTGTTCGTGGTGCTGAAACCCCGATCGCTGAGCTCAGCGCAACTAAGTCACAATGGACAACTTTTCCTCCCCGGAGGGGTCGGGAGGGGGGTCGGTGGCCGTGCCCCCCACCGCGAGGCGCTCGTCGGGTGTCCCAATCCACGCCTGCAGGCCAGAGACCAAAGTTGGGGCAGAACTGGGGGGTCCTGGGGGCGCCTTTCTTTTGTTCCCCGGGAGCTGGCGTCAGGTTCCGAGAATAAAAAGTGATGCTGGAGAAGTGGAGGGGAGGGGGGAGCCCAGAGGAACGATTCTTTAAATCAGATTTGCAATGGAATCCAGAAATCGCTTCCAAGGAGTTTGGTGTCCAGGCCCGAAATACCGCCCCCCGCCACCCCTACCCTCACACCGGCGTGAAGTGGGGGACACCGAGCCGGGAGAAATTGCCACATTCCAAAAACATGTCCACCAACTCAAAATGGACGCCGGGCTGCTCGCCGCCTTTTGAGCGCAGCTTCTCTCTTTCGGCCACTGCGGGAGCCTTGCTCTCCCCCCTCGGCCTCCAAGAACCCGGCTCTTTCTTTCCAGAAAAAGGGGGGGCGGGTAACTTTGAGGGCTGCAGACAGACTCCTTTGGGAGTCTGAGCGTGCGGCGCCGAGGCCGGCACTTTTTAGGGTGCTGCCAAAGTGCCGGGCGACCCCTCCTCCCCACCGCGGGCGGAGTTGGGGGGCGCAGGCTCCAGCTCGCTTACTTGTTTGTCGTTGAGCGCGGCGATCCGCGGCTGCCTTTCGTGGAGCTGCTTCTTGAGGTCGCCGTTCTGCGGAAACACGGAGGAGCAGGCTCAGGCCGGCCGCCCCGGGGGGTCGAGTGCGCCCGGGGCCCCGCGGGCCGCACCCCCCCACCCGGCAGCCCGCGGGCCGGGCTGTCCGCAGCGCGCCCCAAGTTCCCCGGGCTGCGTCCCGCACGCGCGGCGGCCGGGCAGTGCCGCGCGGGGCCGCTTACCTGTGGCTGCCGCCTCATCGGGGCAGCTCGCGGGGCGGGGCGGGGGCCGCGGCCACCCGGCGGCGCGCCCCGAGCCGTGCAAGTTTGCAGGCAGGGGTGAGTGTGCGAGTGAGTGTGAGTGTGACTGTGTGCCGGGGGAGGGGGGAGGAACAAAGAGCCAAGTAAACACGGCGAGTCCGTGTCGAGCAAAGCTCATAAATATTCAAGTCGCGTCCTAATCTCCCCAACACACACACGCGCACGCCGCAATTCCGCTCGGGCTCCGGCCGCCACGCCGCTGCTAGCCCGAGCAACAATCGCCAAAACTACTTTTGCAAACTGTGCAGGGTTGCACGCGGGTGGGGGCCGGGTGGGGGTCGTTCCACACTCTCACACAAACACCCCGGGGCAGAATCACGAAGGGGCCCCCTCCTGGCACCCTCAGTCCTGCAGACCCTGCGTGGATAAAAAGAAGATGCGGGGCTCAGGTCCCGCGGGCTCCGGACCCCACCCCCCCAAACTGTGCAAGACTGCAAGAGAGGAGGGCAGAGGAGGAGCCCGGGGGCGGGGGGCCGGGCACGTAAAAACTCCCCCCAGCCCCGGGGCAGGCTCGAGGAGGAGCCCTTTTCGGGCACCTTCAGCCGTGCAGACCCTGCCACGACGAGGAACGGGACGCTGGGCTCGGGTCCCTGAAGCCCCCCCCAACCCCCCCACTCCTGGCCCGGGGCCCCGGGTCGCCTACCTGGTGGCGCGCGAGTTCCACGGCGAGCGCCTCGGGCCGGCTCTGCAGCTCCATCCCGGCAACTTGGGCAGCACTTTGCGCTCACTTTGGCCCCGGCTCCCGGGAAGTTGCGCGACTCCACGGGGGCGGGAGCGGGCGGGGGCGGACCGGGCCTCCGGGGAGGGAGGGGGCACGGGAGCCCCCTCCCCCAAGGACAAACGGGAGAGAGGGAGGGGGGTCTGGCGAGGGGGAAGAAAGGCGGCTGGGCGCCGCGGCGCCAAGCCCGCGGCCGCTCCAACTCCTCAGGCTGCCCGGCAAGTTGCGCCGGGTCCCCGGGCCGCCCGCGCTGGCCGGCGCATGGCCCCCAGGCGCCGGGAGCCCCGCGCAGCCCCGCGCAGCCCGCGCGCGTCCGCCCCGCCGCCACCGCCGCCCGCGTGAGCCGCCGGCCGGCAGGGACTATATTTTCTCCGGCGCGCGCCTGGATCTCGTTGGGCCTCGGCAAAGTTGTGCCTCGGCACGATGCTAATTCGGCAGTGCCCGGATGGAGCGGGCCGGGGCGGCGGGGGGCGGTGCCGGAGCCTGCCGCCCGCCCCGCCCCCGCCCCGCCCGCGCGTGCGCACTGCAGCCCCGCCGCGGCCCGGTACCCCGACCCGAGAACAAAAGTGGCGGTGCGGAGGGGCGCAAACTCGCCGGCCCGCGGCTTGGGGCTGCCGGCCCTGGGACCGTTCCGGCCGGACGCCCCTCCACCTCTCCGCCCCCGCGCCCAGCCAGACGCGAGGAAAATGGGCCGCGCTGCCCAAGGCCGGGGTTGGAGATACTTTCCGGTGGGAGGAAAAAAATTTTTCATTTTTTTTCATTTCTTTTCTGCTCTGGCTCTCGGTGCTCCCTCTCTTCCTCTACTCGCTCTTCCCTGCCTCGGGCAGCCTCCCGCTCCTACTTCATTTAAATTGTCTGCCATCCCCTCCCGCCGCCCTGCACACCAGCGCGGCTCCTTGGGAGATTGCGTTAGTCCTGTCGCAAGATTCCCCCACCGCCTGATGGCCACCGTGTTGTTTAAACAGTATGAAAATTGATCTCTTGACTCTTCCTTTAATATATTTTTTTTTTACACTCACAATTAAACTCTCAACAGATGTCACCGGACTTTTTAACGCTGTTGTTAAAAATCGTAAACACGCCCGGTCAATGTGACATCAAACAGTTATAAGTACAGCTGCTGAGGTCGTATTCCAAAACTCCCAGCCCACAGCCAGGAGGTTAATGTCTCCGAGTCGATATTACCATGGTGGAGTTACCATCCTCAACAATTATCGGCCGAGGGCTTTGTGCCCTCTCCATAGCATCCTGGTATGTTTGGAAGACGTTGGGGGGCCGGGGGCGGGGGACGACGGTGCAGTCGTCTTTCAAAGGAAACGTTTAAACCAATAAATCATTGTAACTTCATATTCCTGCACAGCACAAGAAACAACGCAGGCGCACACAATCCACAGACGCCCCATTCCGACATGTGCCCACCCGCCACACGGGACTTCTGTCAGAAGTTGTTGGAATGTTTTTTCAGGTCAGGACCCCAGTGTGGCTCTGGCCTCCGTTTGGGCTTTTGCCACAAGCGACTCAACGTGTTTGTCCCTTGGGCACCCAGATACCAGGGGCCTCTCATCTCTGACCCCAGCCCCAGCCTTTAGAAAAAACTCAGTAATGGATCCCTGGTTAATTTGTGAGCTTTGTTACCCCACGCAAAACTAACACATGTTCTAAGTGGTCATGATCCATTTGGTCTAGCACCAACCAGGGACAAGCATGGTTCACCGAAGGCAAAACAAAAGGGCTGACACTGGGCATCCTGAAGAGGCTCTGGCTCCTTCCCCTCTGGGTTCAGCCCAACTCAGGATGGCATCCTCCCTCCTCAGTGCTTTCGCTGGCCTGGACACCAGCCTGATAAAATGGACCGCCCTGCAGGGAACAGTGGTCCAAGAGCCAGGGAGAGCCGGCGTGTGAGAGCCCTCCTACTGTCATCTCTGGAAATGTCCCTGGCTTTTTGGTAAAAATTCATAATAATCTCATTGGCCAGGTATGTAGTTAAATCAACAGAGAGGACTCTCAGGTCGTCCGTGACCGTGATCTGTGCGCGCTCGGGCAAATGCCGGCTGGAGGAGACTGCTTTCTGCTGTGGAGACTTCGAAGTGCTGTCTGCAAGTTTCTGTTAATTAATTCAGGGCACAGTGATGATCTTCTGCTTGGCCCTCTGTTGTTTTTATAGCTACCTAATTCCTGAGCAAAGCAACAAAGGCCCAGGGCTGGGGCGCTCTCTGACAGTGAGGGAGTTGAAGCTGAAGTTCTCACGAGCAGACTTGCAGAGTCTGGGGTTGTCGCTGCGGACACACTGTTCTCCGACTCCGTCCTGCTCTCCTGGCCGCCCTCCCTTTGCCCATGCTGTGCCCTCCATGTGGAGTGCCCTTTCCCTCACAACCTACCTTTTTAAAAATCCTCTTCATCTTCCCGTGTTCACCTCAAATACCCCCTTTTCTGGGAAACTTCCTCTAGTTTCTACACATGAGTTCTTCACTCCTCCCTCGGGAGACCCACCATGCAGAGCCCCTTAGCATGGGGCACATTCTGTCCCATAATAAAGGTGATTGTTTTCTTCCCCATGGGCGCCCTAGCCAACTCTGAGTCTGCTCTGGGAGCAGAGCCCGGTGTCAGTATGTTGATGGATGGTCCCGTGTGCCTGGAACAAAGTAGGTGCTTAATAGAGGCGTAGGTGAATGAGGGGTGGGTGGATGAATGGACGGATGGAGGCCAAGAGAAATACAATCCGTTTCTGGAAAGGTGGGCTATTAATAATGGCCATAGAAGTGAGCAGTGTCTACAACCCATCCCGGTGTCCATATTTCTCTTCACCTGCATTGTGATCAAGTGGACAGGGGGCCTGGATTGGAGCTTGAATACCTGAGTTTGAGACTGGAGCCCACCCCTTAATAGCCTCGTGACCTTGGGCAAGTCACTCCATATCTCCTAGCCTCCGTTTCTTCAGATGTCAAAGGGGAAGGGGAATTATCCAACCAACCATAGGTACCCCCAGATCCACTCAGCTCCTCGTAGCCTCAGACCTTGGCTCCTTGCTCCGTGGGGAGCCCCAGTCACAGTCCATCACCGGCTTAACCAGTCAGGGGTGAGGGCCAGCCTGCAGCATGGTCTCCCCCACACGGCTGCCACAGTGGGGGCTGAGCAGCTCTGGCACCTCGTCCAACCCTGTGAACCCATGGGGGCCTGGCTGCTCCCTGCCTCCCCTGCTGGTTTTGGAGTGAAGCTCTGCACCTTGGACGTGGATCTGGCCCCCATGATGACCGACAAAGGATGGAGTAACACAAACTTGGAAGTCCAGGGGAGTTGGCTAGTACCTCATCAAATGAGCTTAAAGCAACCAGAAACAGGATTCAGGAAGGAGCCAGCAAATCAATATCGCTCCCTTCCTTGGCTGGTTGGATGCTCTGGGTTGGATCTGCTTTGTGTGAAGTGGCGGGCTTTGCAAGAATCCATCGCCTTGACTTTGCTTTCCTTCTTTCCCTCGCTTTCCCCTCATCTTGCTGCCCTAGGATTGCACCCCAAAAATAGACTTTAAGGTTTGTTTTGCCTCTGTTTTCAAAGGACCCCCCACTAAGAAGGGGGAGAGCTACAGGGTTCTGGTGAGGATTAATGAGATCACATCTAAGAAAGCCCTTAGTACACTGGAAAGAACAGAGAATGTTGGTGATAATTCTTAAGACTAAAGAACTGGTCTTCAGTTTCTCCCCTGCATGAAAGGTTCCTATGAAAAGCCAAGGTGAATCTTGAAAGAGGACCTCAAAAGTAGCTCAATAAGCATTTAATATGCATCCACATTGTACAGGGCCCTACACCAGGCGCTATGTGATAGACATCCAATTAGATGGGTCTCTGGCTCTTGGGGGGACTGTGGTGTGGTGAGGATCCAAGAGAGAAAACACAGACATAAGAGATGATAATCCCAGGGGCCCTGCATTAAAAATAGCACAGAATGAGGGGAATGGGGGAGTGGGGGAGGGAAGGGTTAATTCTGGGAAGGGTGGTCGGAAAGGAGCTTGTCAAGAAGTCATTTGAGCAGTGCTTTGAAAGGGTAAAAATAGCATTTGTTCTGGGTTTTACCATTCATGAAGCATTCTCCATATCTGTGATCTCATTGCCCTCAGAGGAGTTCCAGGATGTAGGTTGGGTACCCCCAATTTTGAAGGTTGAAGGACCAATGCGGAGGGCCCTGGCTTCACTGGGAGGGATGCACAGACTGAGGCAGAGGAGACCCGGGCTCTTCCACTTAGGGACTGCGTGATCTTGGGCAAGTTGGCTGAGGACAGATTGGTCTGCAATGACAGGGAAGGGTACTGTAGCAGAGGAAGCAGCATAAGCCAAGGTCCTGAGGCAGAGGCCTCTAAAATTCTTACCCTTTCTTACCCTTACAGTTACTGCTGTAACGGTGGAGAGAAGTAGCACAGAAAAGATCATGGGACCAGACCACATGGGTTTCAATGTGGCACACCGGCAGGGGGACCCGCCCTAGGTTTCTGCACAGTTCCGGTCAGCTCCGTGCGCTGACATTACTGCATGGTGATGCGAAGGACGCAGGACAAGGTGGGGGGCAGCTGGGAGGTGGAGGCCAAGATCCAGGACAGAGGTGCCCATACCTGACCTGAAGGAGAAGACAAGGAGGCAGGGCCACCACGGCCCTCCGCGGAGATGAAGCGTGGGGAGTAGCAGGAAGGGACTCGAATGTCTGGTGCAGGGCACACCCATGTGAGTGAGTTCTCGGGGAGGGTACAAATTTGACTTTTCATTAGTGGTCCTGCTGTAGGCACCACTTACTGAGAGCTTTCGCCCTGCCCTCTGCAGAAGGCACCCTTTATTTCATGTGATCCTGTGGAGGGGAGTACAACTATCCCCACTCCAGACGAGCACACTGACACTCAGAGTGGTTCCGGAACCTTCCCAAGCTGCATAGTTTTGGAGGCGGTATCCACGCACATCAGAGGCCTGTGACAGCTCCGTTCATGATCACTGTCCTGGGTAATATTGAACAGTGTCCTTTTTACTCTCCGGTGTGTCTCCAGTGTGTCCCAGCCCGGATGACTACCTGTATGGTCGGCCCGCTATAGGGATGGGGGCAGAATTCACCACCACCTCCCTCTCCCTCCCCCGCAGTTCTCATGGCTCCAGAGCCTGCTGTCTTCCCAATACTCCACTCTGTCTCACCCGGCATGGTGCCCCATTATCTAGAGCAGTGGCCGGAGGTCAGGAGCGAAGCCTGAGGCACTGGTGCAGGGCACTCAGGTTCCAGTGGGGCTGAGCCACAGGACAACCTCAGCGTCACAGACTATTACTCTGCTTCCTGCAAATGGGTGGCCAGGCCCTGTCCAGTGGCTTGCGCACCAGCTCAGAGCCTGCACAGTGTATCTGGGAGACACCTGCCAAACACGGACAGGCTCAAGCCTGGAGCCTGCTGTCCCTGAGCATCTCCCCCTGGGATGTCATTGGGCACCTCCACTGGCCAAGCCCCGCTCTAAGCTCACTGGCCCCATGGGCAGCAGCACCCTCCACTGATCCTGGAGTCACCCTCTCCTCTGATGTCCCGTATCACACACACTTTAGGCAATTAAGTTGAGATCATACTGGATCAGGGTGGGGTCTTACTCCAATATGACTGATGTCCTTCTCAGAAGAGGAGAGGAGGGACCCAGAAACACATGGGGACAATGCTATGCGATGACAGAGACAGAGATTGGAGTCCCTAAGTTGAGAAACGCCAAGGATTGTCAGAGCCACCAGAAGCTGGGGGAGAGGAGGCCTGGGAAGGATTCTCCTTCGGAAGGACCAGCCCTACTGACATCTGGATTTAGGACTTCTGGCTTCTGGGCTGTGAAAGGATACACTTCTGTTCCTTTAAGCCCCCAGTGTGTGGTACCTCATTACAGCAGCCCAGGAAACCCACACCCAGCCAAGACTCCCTTCCGATGAGCAGACAGGCTCAGGTCCCCGGTTCCACTGCCCCACAGTCCTGCAGGCACACGGGCCTTTCCCAGACCCTCAGTCCTGCATCTCCTGGGGAAAAGAGGGGAGCACAGGGCCGGGTGTATTCCGATCCACAGTGACCCAGAACCTCTCAGGTTTTAGAAGTCATAGGATGTGTGTGCCAAGTGTCTTCGGACATCTGCAGTGGACCACCGCATCACCCAGTAATCACACACCTCCATATTTCCACTGCCAAATGTGCAAATACCCACCAGAAGGGAAACAAGAACCACTGAATGACCTCCTGTCAGCTCACATCAGGGTTTGCTGCCAAGCAGGGGTGAGCGCCAAACTTATCAGCGTAACACCAAGCATGTTTTGGACTTCAGAACTGCACATAAGGGATGGTGCATGCAGGCGGTCAGTGAGAACTCATTGATTTCCCTTCATCACCACCCTGGCCCCGGCCCCACTGCGTCTCTAACTGATTCCATCTACACAGCAGTTCCCAGGCCTGGGAGGACAGGAATTATTGCTGTCCTGCTACCAGGGGGTAAACTGAGGCAAGGAGACACTCACGGGACACACTCAGAGTCACCCGGAGCCCAGGATGTGTGCCCATCACAGCACAGACTCCATACCTTGGACCCCCGCCGATGCTCTCACCCCCTGCAGGTACCAGACAGCATCCGCTCACCTGCAGGGCCCCTGTGTATTCATTCCGGGGCTGTTACAAAGCACCGCGTCCTGGGGGGCTCAATCCACAGAGATCTGTTCTCTCAAGACGGGAGGCTGGAAACCAAGAGCAGGGGGGCGGCAGGGTGGGTTCCTTCGGAGGCTGTGGGGGACACTCTGTTCCAGGCCTCTCTCAGCTTCTGGGGGTCTGCTGGCATCTTTAGCATCACCCCAATCTCTGCCTCCATTTCCAAATGACAGGCTCCCTGTGGACGTGCCCCTGTGTCCAAAGTTCCCCCGTTTATAAGAGCACCAGTCATGTTGGATTAGGGGCCACCCTCATGATATCATTTTAACTTGGTGACTTCTCTAAAAAGCCTATTTCCAAATAAAGTCCCATGCTGAGGTACTGGGGTTAGGACTCCAACATAGGAATATTGGGAACACAGTCCAACACAACAGTTTATCAGGAGATTTCTTTCTGAGATGGCCAACTGCATATGGAGGTCTGCGGAACACTGAGTTTCCATTCACTCCCTATGCATTTATTAAGCATGGACCCTGTGCCCGTCCCTGCGCTCCTATGAGTTCTTAGTCCTTGCTGCCGATTTGCATGTCTAGTCCCACGTAGCAGGCATGCACAGGGACTATGGCTGTGTTTAGCTTGGACGTTTCGCTAATTTGGGATGGACTCTGTTCCTTTACCCGCCCCCCCCACCTCCCTATCCTCTCTTCAGGAGCCATGCATTTCACCTGATTTATAAACGGAAGAGACAGGATGCCCATCCATGTGCTCTGGGAAACCTCTGCCAGCCAGAGAAGGAGAGGCGGAACTGAGGCCACGGAGGGGAGGGCCTTGGCTGGCCCTCCTTTGGCCAACTGCTCCCACGGTCCCTGGGTGGCACTTGCCATCTCTGACCCATGAGAGTCCTTCCTGTACTCAGTGAAAGCTTTTGCTTGAGCTCAGGAGGCAGCTGGAACTGGAGCTCTAGGCTCCTGGCTCTCTTCATTTATATCAGCTACACGTCAGTTGACTATAGTTTGGCATCTTTTAAAAAAGATTTTACATGGGGCGCCTGGGTGGCTCAGTTGGTTAAGCGTCCGACTCTTGGTTTCGGCTCAGGTCATGATCTCAGAGTCCTCAGATTGAACCCTACGTCATCAGGTTCTGCTTGAGATTCTCCTCTCCTCCTCCCTCTGCCCCCTCCCCCCGCTCACTCTCACTCTCTCAAATGAATAAATCTTTTTTAAAAAAGATTTTATTTTAAAGTAATCTCTACTCCCAATGCGAGGCTGGAACCCATGACCCCAAGATCCAGAGTCACATGCTCTACCAACTGAGCCAGCCAGGCACCCCTACAGTTTGACTTTTTTTTTTTCGAATACAGTTATTCTCAGAATTCTCAAAGGTTACATTGCTTTACAGGGCATTTCTAAGCTATATACCTATTGCTAAGTCAGCTAGAGCTGAAAGACAAGTCCTCCATGTTAATGGATTATATGTTGACAATGAACTGAAGACCAGCTTGTTTCTGCCATCCAGAATCCCTTCCAACACAAACAGGACTTCTGGAGGCTGAGTGAATGCCCCCAGGGCAGGGTGGTGCCCCTTTCCAGGCTGGGGAAGGTTCTGTGGGTCTGGTCCAAGGCTGAGGCTCCTTGGGTATTTGGAAATGTAGAGGATGAAGAAGGAGCCAGCATGGATGGGTCAGCCATCACTGTATGTGCCTACCCCAGGCTTAACTGGACTGTTTCGCCACATCATCATTTATGTCAATCTTGTGGCCTGCCCCTCTGCATGGCAGATGTAATTGCTCGATGTTTGAAAGGGAAGCCCAGGGAAGCTAAAAAGTCGTCGCAGATCTTGGCCATTGTGGGCTGGGGTGAGGATTCAAACTCGGGGCTGTCTGATTCCAAACCCAGGACGGTTCTACCGCTCTGGCCACCTCCCCTGCTAGCTGGGTCTCCATCCTGATGCCATTACAAGTTCGGGGTCTAAAAGCCATTTGGGGGGTTGTTTTTCTATTCCCCGACACATTTTCTTACCTCCCCTGCGAACAACAGTACAGTTTTCAAAGGCAGAATTCAAAACCCAGAGAAACCACGTTACGGAGGGATGGCTGATCCCCAGAAAGCTGTATATCCTCAAGGTACACGACCTGGTGAGCCGGGAGGTAAGGGATGAGACCATCATCACAGTCAAGGCCATGAACTGCTCCATCATCTCTAAACCTTTCCTGCTGCCCTTTTTATTTAAGACTTTTTAAATGTTTCCTTTTTTTCTTCTAACATAAGATCTAGTATCTTGGCAGCATGTCTGAGTACACTGCCCGGCCCTGCTAGCTAGGCCTACGGTGCACACGGACCTCCAGCTCCGATCCTCTGCCTCAGCCCCCATGAACGTCTCCACTCCTCCATGCGATCAGCCCTAAAACGGGGAACAGAGATGCGGACTGGGCTGAGAGAGGGTCCGAACTGGCGAGGTGGCTGCTGGACAGGGGAGGAGACGAGAATTAGCCCTTGCAGAGAACTGTCAAGGGGCAGCACTAAGCATATCCACACACGCTCTTTGATTGATGATTCCATAATAGCCCCCGGGAAGTGTTAACATCCTGCCCCGTTTACAGAGGAGAGAACTGAGGTGCAACCATGGGAATCAACAACCCAGAGTCACCAAGCCTGTAAGTCAAGGGGGAGCCCTACATTTGAAGCCGGGTCTGCTGGATCCCAAAATGGCAGCTCTCGATTCCAGAGGAACACCTGCCAAAGGAAGGCTCTCTGGGTCCCAGGGTCGGGAGTGGCAGCGGCAGATCAGGGGGATGGGGGAGCCCAGCATTTGAAATCTTCAGCTTTTCTTCTGGGAGATGTGGCCACCATGCTGACAGCCTGGGGGAACCACCCTCACCACCTCCTAGTAGGAGCTTCTCTGGGGGGAAGGAGGGAGCGGGGACACAGGTACCTGATCATCCTTGGAGTCATAAAATGTGGGCTCGAGGCTTGGCAGGTGCCCGTGGGCTCCTGGCTTCACCCCCGGGAGTTTGGGTTCCTCCTGGTGAAAGTGGTTGATGTGGACATCAAGTGAGAAAACAGCCAGGGAAGGACAGGGGGTTCCCAGGTGCAGCCGGACCACCTGGCCCCCCACGGCAGGAGCCGCAGAGACAAAGGTAGTCCCCCCCAGGAGCCAAGCCCCGGCACCACCAGAAATGTTTCTGTCCCAAATCTTCTATTATTAGCAGAACCATCCTAATTAGTACTTTTACGCCCACATCATAGACTCTAAGTCAGAGGTCCAATTCTCTTCTGAGAATGAGTCAGTGTGTTGCACATATGTGTAGGATGCCCTTTAGAAGGAGAAGTAAAATTCCTCCAGAACACGCTGTGGGCTAAGCCTTATTTCTCTCTCACCTTTACGCCTGGAAGGCTCAAGGAGTCGCAAGAGTGGAATTGCTTCTCTGATTTTCTTTCTCACATTTGGTGATGTTTTTACTTCCAGGCTTCTGGCCAAGCAGTGACTCTGACCCTGGGACCTCTCTGTGCAGTCATCGCGAAAGTTATGTTTCATTATCTGTCCCCGAGCCTGGTTCTTCTCTCCACGGACGAAGCCAAAGTGCATCCCGGGGCGTAATAATTGGGGAAGAGAGTGAGGGAAAAAGGGATTTCCCTCCTAGGCATCATGTGTGGGTCTTACAACGTTTCGGCCATCGTGCTGCAGGCTATGGGGACATGGGATCCTGCTAGGGGCTCCCAGTCTGATGAGGGTAACAGGTTCCTGCCCACCACCTCGCAGGTGGGCTCAGGACACACGCTGGTGAGAGGTACAACCAGGGACTGGAAAGCACGCAGGACGGAGTCCCCATTCTTGCTGGCAGGCTTCACGTGCCATCGTTCTCCTGGCCCCTGTGACACTCAGGGGAGGAGGTGGGGTGCTGCTGTCACCTCCACTTTTCCTGGTTGAAACTGAGGCTCAAGGCAGGTTACTTGCAGGTCACCTAGGTGGTGGATGTCAGTGAGGATTTAGATGCAGAGGCGTGAAAGCACAGGTGGGCTTGGGCACGGGCGTGCCGAGAGAGGAGAGAGGTGGTGGCTTAGCTTGAATCTAAGCCAGAAGCTGGCCCCGAGTAGGATTTGAATGGAAGAGTTTAGCTGGGCAGTGATCCAGGGAGGTGATCCCAGGAAGCACCTGCAAGTATGGGAAGTGGCCCAAGGAAAGGAAGGAAGCCCAAACAAAACGAGTTAAGGAGCCGGTCACCAGGGTGGGCCACAGGGCTCTAACTGGGAAAGCATATGGACCTCACCTCTGACTTGTCCGATTCAACGGGAGAGAGCTGGAGTAGTTCTCCCCCAACTCCCTGCCCATCACTGATCAAGGACTGCTCCTGGGGGACGTTCTCCTCACACCTGCTCCCGAGGCTGCAGAGTTGCAGATGATCACAGTAGAAGCTTCGGAGTGCACAGAAGGAAGGCAGGAGAGTGTGAGGAGACAGAAGCCAAATGCAGTTAGGACAGTCGGCAGGCACGGGGAAGTGGGGAAAGGCTCCAACTGTGCTGTTGTCTGTGGGATTCAGACTTGGGGTGGGGCGGGCGGCGGTGTAGACCTGGCCTTGCTCTGGTGGTACAGGAGGAGAGGCAGGTGGGGTGAGGAGCTGCGCGGTGAAGCCGAGTAGACATGAGCACTGAGACAAGAGGCTCCGAAATGTTTCTGTCTGTCGGGCCTGTGAAACCAAGTGGGTAATGAGGTTGCCCCACACCAACTGGGTGGGCAGGCTGAGGCCGGTCTGGGAGGGGCTGTGGCCCCGGCAGATGCTGATGGCTAGGGCCATCAGACAGCTGCAAGCTCGGTCCAGAGTGCCAAGGGATGAGCTCGGTGGCTCTCAGCTGTCCCTGCCATGCTGCCGTGAATCTGCCCCGGACTTTGGCCTCTCCAGGGGCTGACGATGGTGCTCCCGTGATGTCCCTTGGGGACACCTCTCTTTTCTGAGAGGTAAAGGGAGCGAGACAGCCAGTGGGCTCCGGTAGGGGGTGGTTTCTGAAGCCTGGCTGTCACACTGGCTGAATGGCATGCAGGCAGCTCTTTGCCCTGAGTGTCCATTTCTCCCCCGATACGGTGGGGGGGCCACCCGTCCCGGAGACAGTTGCAAAGTGTGCACTACGTGCCAGTGCGGACATAAAATGAGTCAACGGAGTGCCTGGTTCTTGGCGACACGAGACTGCTTGTACGGGGCTCAGCCGGCCCCCAAAGTGCAGATGGCTCACCTGGGAGTCAGCCACCTGGCAGAGCACCTGGCATCAGAGGCCAAGAAGACGGGCCTTGAAGGTTTGAGGCCAGGACCTGCCAGTCCTGGGCTGTCTCGATGAAGGGGTGGTCCCCGCCCCCGGTAGCTGGAACAGGACGGTGTCCAAGACAGAAGGAAGCAGTGCAACCCATGGGGTAGGATGGGTAAGGGTGACACAGGCGGGCGGGTGGGGTGGGAGAACAGGGAGAGAAGGGTGTCCAGGGCAGTGTCCGGTTTCCGGCCTGGGTGACTCGACGGTGGAGTGGGGTTGAGGGTGTGGGGGAGGGGAGGTTGGGGAGATGATGAAGCTGGGGTGTTAAGGCCCTGCTCCCCCCAGGCTTGTCTAGGGGATGCGCTGTGACCCATAAAGGGCCAAGTTCCAGTGCAGGGGTAGGCAGGCAGGGGTAAGTGAGGTTTGTGGTCATTTTCCTCCCTGTAGGGGGTTGGATAGGTCCTCACAAAATTCACATCCTTCCCAGAACCCCAGGATGTGGGCTTGATTTGGAAATAGGGTCTTTGAAGATGTGCCCAACCTAAGATGAGGTCATTCTGGAGGAGGGTGGGGCCCCGAGTCCAATGTCTGGTGTCTTTACTATTGCTATTATTTTAAAAATAATTATTAAAAGGTGTCCTACAGCTCTTCAGCCACAACTCAGATGCGGCCCTGGAGAGACATGGCGAGGCCAGCCTGGGAGCTCCTTCACCTCAGCAAAGCCCAGCTCACGTGCCTGGCTGCGCCCCGAGTGGGCATCCCCCGACAGTGGGGCAGGTGACAGAGCAACTGGGGGTGGGTGGCACTGCTCTCTCAAGAGTCACAGAATACAGCAGACCCACCCGATGACATGGTAGTAAATCCTCTACACAGCTTTTTCTTAAAAAAAAAAAAAAAAAAAAAATTGCAACCCAGTGAAGTTCGAGTCCAAGAGTGGAAGAGTCCCTGAATGCAAAGGTTGGGGGCCCCACCCACGGCCTCCTGCGACCCGCCCTGTTTGAGCTCTGCCTTCAGCCTGTCACCTGGGTGGGTTGGGGTTCCACAGTGGAGCAAATGGGACAGAGACACACCACCACATGGTGACAGGGGCAGGGGACACTTAGGATGGCCAGCAGCCCCAGAAGCTAAGAGAGGCTGAGCAGATTCCACCCTGGATCCTGTAGAGAAAGCACAGCGCGGCTAACACCTGGGGTTCGGACTCCAGACTCGCGGTTGTTTAAGCCGCCCGCCGGCCAGCCACAACCTTGGGGCTCCATTGTTCTCAGACCCTGCCAGTTCTTGCTTCCGCGGCCCGTGTTTGCAGTCATAGAAAGTCGAGTTCAATTATTCATGCACATAGTCAGCATATTTTTTCCCCATAGTTCATGGAAAACTTTCAAGGACTTTGAAAAAAAACAAAACAAAACTCTTTTATTCTCTCCCCATTTTAGTTAGCCGGATGCCAAAACAGCAGAACAGAACAGCATCCTGCTTCCTGTCCGCCACCACCAGCTCCCTGCTTCCCATCTGAGCGTGCAGATTCCAAATGAAAGAGCACTTAGGAGGCACCCATCATGTGTCAGGTACCACAGGAGACGCTGTAAGCTGTAATAATAATAATAGGCAAGTTTATTGAAAGCGTGCGTATTTAAATGCCAGGCATTACGCTGAGGGCTTTCATGTGTTCTTATTTTAATCATCTTGATCCTTCGCCAAGACGCTATGAGGGAGGTATTATTAGCCCCATTGTACAGATGTAGAAACTTGAGGCCAACACACATCGAGTGACTTATCTAAGGACGCATGGCTGGTAAGTCCTTGTTTCTGACCGAAACTGCCCCGGTCCAAGCCGGTGAGCTACCCGCTACATTGCAGCCATGCTGGGCTTGCGAAGGATGCACGGCAGACCCTGCGCAGCGCGCTGACTGCTGCGACCGGTGG
Organism: Callorhinus ursinus; assembly: GCF_003265705.2. Lineage (NCBI taxonomy): Eukaryota > Metazoa > Chordata > Mammalia > Carnivora > Otariidae > Callorhinus > Callorhinus ursinus. Next base: position 4,292,862 of record NW_027397110.1, on the reverse strand, counting down.
ACAACACAGCCCGGGAGGCTGAAATACAGGCTTCTAGCTCCAGTTTAGCACCCTCTGGGGAGGACGTAGGTAAAAATCTTTCAACGGCCATGTGGCAGTCACCGGCAAGAATGGTAGCTAAGGAGTTATGAGTTATTAGTAACATTTATAACAATGAAATGAAGACAATTATTAAAACCATGAGAGGTGCCCTGAACTAGTGTTAATTGCAATAATTACTCATTTATTGGGGAATTAGAAGGTGAGTCGAGGTTTGTAAATCGGGGAGGAATGAACGATTTGCGAAAACGTGTGAACTTGGAAGTTCTGGAGATCTGCCTGACAGCGGTCAGAGACTCTCAAAACCTTTGCTTATCTGAGGATATTCCCCGCCCCCCAGGGATAGCTGCTGATATATCACATCTCCTAAAAGTGCAAAAAGAAAGAAAAAAAGACAAATGGATGGTTACCTTGAACTCTAGGATCGTTCTATCCACGCTAAGGTGGCAGCTGAACCGTGGAGCATACGGGGCGCGCGGAGGGTCAGGGGCGTTGTGCATCACCCCCTCTGTCTACCGCCAGTAGCAGCCCCAGTGCCCACATCGGCGCGGGCGATCACCGACGTCGTGGTGACTGTGATTTCTGTGAGTCATGCCGTCACGACCTGGCATCAAGTCAGGGGCGTTCCATCCAGCTAACCACTGGCTTGGCCTCACTCATCTTAGGGAAGGCCCGTGCAAGGTGCAGTTTGTACACTTGCAGGTGTGAGTGTGCCTGTGTGTATATTTATTCGTGTGCCTGTGTCCCAGTGGATCCAACTCAGTGCTAAATAAATATGTTGAAAATTGGAAATCTGTGTAAGCTTGTGGTTTGTCGTTAAATTTCCCATTGGAAACCACGCACTAGAAAAGATTCATGTTGCAAAATCTTGTGGATGCTTTGTTGTTTGTGGATGTGAAGGTTGTGGCCTCTGCCCACCCCGGCTCGCAAAGCTAGGAAGGTGGATCCAGAACCGGAGACGGGAAGAATGCGGAAATGTGCCAAATAGCTCCTCACCTCAGCGTCCTTAATCCAACTTCCCCCATGTCCGCCGAACCCTAGGGGCTGCGGGATTGACCCTGACCAGCTCAAGAAGCAACAAACCTGGGCCTGTGTAGGATGGAGCCCTGGATCCTAATCTCCCTTGCACATCACAGGGAAAGGGTCCTGCGCGCATGAGAACCAGCCCCAGAGAAGGGCCCTCTGTGGTTCTGAACGTCCAGCGTGTCCTGACGCCTCTGCCTGAACCAGCCGAATTTTTTTGAAAGTAGGGTCTTTGCAGGTGTGACCAAGTGAAGTGAGGGGGGCTTGGATTAGGGTCTTAAGGAGGCTTAAGGAGAGAGGGGAATATAGACACACATGGCGGGAAGGTCGTGTAGAGACAAGGTGGAGATTGGAGGGCACACCAGGGATTGCCAGCAACACCAGACGCTAGGCTAGGGGCATGGGATGGATGGGTTCTCCCTCGGAGGTTCCGGAAGGAACCAGCCCCGCCGACCTTTATGTCACATCCCGTGGGCAGGGCAGGGGGCTCAGTTTAGCTGGTGCCTGTGTTCCAGGAACCCATGGTGTCCCCCGCACCTTCCTCCTAAAAAGAGTTTCATAGTAAACAAGAGCGCAATGGGAGCTCTGCTATATGCACTGAGCGTTCACATCCAGGGTTGCTGAGGGCATCAGCCGAGGCCAGAGGCTTCACCATTTGAGTTGCAAAATGAACAATGTCTCATAATCAACCAATTTAGCAAGAAGTTGGAATGAAAAGCCGCTGGGTGAGGTTTCCTGTTGTGAGGTCCCAGGTAGGTTGATGAAGTCCCCTGGGGGGGCTTGTCATGCTGGCGTCCATGACCTCCACCCGTAGAGAAGAGCCGGCAGAGACCCAGCCCGGCCACTGGGCCCTCAGTCCTGCCGGGAGCTCCCAGTAGCTCCTTGCTGCCCCGGGCTACTCTGTCCAGACCCTCCCCGGTTGGTCCCCACCAGCCCCTGGGCACAGGCCCGGCCCCTCCACCCCAGTGCGGGCCTCCTAGCCATCCCCGGGATGGGCTCTTTCCCCCCTGGGAATGCTCAGCCCCACTCTCCGCTCCAGATCATTGTTGGGGGGGGGACCTGGGGGAGGGGCTGTTTGCAGGGTTCATGGTCTCTCTCATGACCTCATTCACATGAGGCTGGGGCCCTGATACCACAGGACGGGTGCCCTCATAAGGAGAGAGAGGGAGACACCAGAGAGCGCTCATTCGCTCCCTTCCTCCCTCCTTCCCTCTCTCTTTCCCTTTCCCCTCCCTCCCTCCCTCTCTCCCCCCTCTATCTCCCTGCACACACAGAGGGAAGGTCACAGTGAGAAGGTGTTGTCTACAGCCAGGAAGAGACGTCTCGCCAGAAATCCACACTGAGGGGCCCTCTGGCCTCTAGAACTGAGAGAAGATAAAGTGCTGTTGTTTGGGGCAGCCCAAGCTGATGGCTCCACCCAATTTTGGATAGGGAAACTGAGGCACAGAGCACAGGCGGTCAGAGGACTCCTCCAAGGGTATTCCGACTTCTCCAATATGAGAAAAGCCCTCTTAAGCCCCCCTACCCCAGGGCGGCTTCCTGGGCCCCGCCCTCCCCCCCCCAAGCCGGGGCGGTTGGGTTTGCTTTCCCTGCCTTGTGCCCCCAACATCTGGCTGCGTGTCTGTTTGTCTGTCCCAGTACAGAAAGCTCCCGGGCCTCAAGGACGGCATCCGGCCCGTATCTGTCAGGAGCTCAGCCCAGGTCCCTGCCGCTGAGGACCCTCTCAGCCCTGTAGGAGGGGGATGGGTGAAAGGAGAGTGGAGGGGCACTAGGTGTGGGCGTGTTTGCAGCTCTGGGCGCAGAACTAGCACCTGGCAGTTATAAATAGAGGCTGAGGGGTAAAAATACACCTGAGAAGAGCATGAGGCTCATGGGAATATAAGCAGTTTATTTTCCCTTGTTGGGGTGACCAAGGGTGATGGACCCGCACTGCGTCACCAGGCCACCTGGACGTGTGAGCCACATTCTGCCGGAGCAATCTACCCCGGGGCCCAGCCACACTGCGCCCACGCCAGATCTTCTCTGCTCCGTGGTCTTCCACGGGGGCTCGTCAAGTCCTTCGGGCAGGGGTACTAAGCAAGTATCCCAGGTATACAGTAGGCATTCAGTAAATGCTGGTCCGGAGTTGACTGCAGGGAGCTCTCTGAGAAGAAGCACAGCGGGGGGTGTGGAGCCTGCCCTCCCTGTCGGCTCCCTGCTCTCTGAGTCCCCTGCCTGAAGCTTCCTGCCTCCAAGCCCAAGGGAACCATCCACTGTGTCCGGAGCAACAGGGACTCCACTCCCGGTCCCCTGGTAGAGCATGTGTGTGCACATGCACACGCACACGCATGCACACGCACACACACACACACACGCACACACACACACAACCTCCTGACTCTACACATGGAGACAGATCCTGCCAATTTAATCCAATAAACTCTCAAAGCTAAAAGAGACTTCCAAGTTCATCTCAGATAAAGAAAAAATGGTTCCGAGGACTTTGAGGACACCTGGGTCCCCACCACAGGCGGGGGTGAGGCAGGTCTTTTTCAGGAGGAGGGGCTCTCCTGATGCTTGGGTCCTACCTCGCGGGCGTTTATCCACAGTAGAGCCAAACTCTGAGGTTTGTGCTCAAAATCTGAGGAGTAGCCCAGAGTACAAGATGCCACATTTCATCATATTACAGGATTGTTTTTTTGGGCCTGACTCAAGATGAACAGGAGTGGATATAGGCTGCACTATATTTAGCAGAGAGGGAGGAACTTTTGTTTGTTAAAAGAAATGAGAGCAGAGATGTTTGGTCGTTCTTAAGTTATTTAAAGTCCTTTCTTGGGCGCCTGCGTGGCTCAGCTGGTTAAGCGACTGCCTTCGGCTCAGGTCATGATCCTGGAGTCCCGGGATCGAGTCCCGCATCGGGCTCCCTGCTCAGCGGGGAGTCTGCTTCTCCCTCTGACCCTCTTCCCTCTCGTGCTCTCTGTCTCTCATTCTCTCTCTCTCAAATAAATAAATAAAATCTTAAAAAAAATAAATAAAGTCCTTTCTTGTGCTTAAGATTCTCCGTATGATACTGGACACGTGACCACGCGCATCCAGACAAGAGAAGAGACCCGCGACGTGGAAGTCCGTGTGTTCCACGCTTAGCCGAGGGGAGCGCCAGCGCCGGGAGGCGGCAGGTGGTGCTTGCGCTCATGGGCTCCCGCGGAGAGGCCCGTATGAAGAGGGAGAAGCGCAAGATGAATCCCGGGGTTGAAGGTCTGCAAAGCAGCACCGAATCATCAAGGTGTTCCCACCCGTACCTGATCCACAGGGAAAGGGCAGCCGGACCTCAAGGCAGGTGCTCCTGGGGGTGCCTTCTCCCCCGGGGGCACCTCCACACTTTAAGACCTGCTCCCTTCTCATTTAGTTCACAAAACAAGCCCAAGGAGGAGACAGAGGAAGCATTACTTGTGTTTTACAGGAAAACCCCGACTCCCCACTGAGATATGAGTTAGGTGTGGTTTGCCGACGGCAAACCTGAGGCTACCTGGATGCTGGTGGGAAGCGGAGCGTGGATGAGATCGGAACTCCAGCCCGGAGAGTGGCCGAGAGAGCTCATCCCCGTGAACAGCCGTGGACACACCCACACCCCCTAACCGTGACTTGACACTGTGTTCTCTCGACGTAACACTGTAGTTGGCACCAGAGCAGACCCCCGTGGACGCCACCCCCCACCCCAAGAAATCATGCTTTCTCAGTGTCGCCGCCTGCCCGTGGGACTCAGCTTCCCCATGTGGAAATAGAAGGGTGGACCGGGTGCCTGAGAGTCTCCCAGCCCTGGAACTCGACCCGGTGCAGCCCCTTCGGCAGATCCGCCCTGGGGCCTGGCTTCCCGGGTGTAGACACAGCCCGTGCCCAGAGACCACTAGCCATGCCTCTCGAGGTCCTTCACAAGAGAAGGCAGCATCGCTCACCTGCCCTCTCCCGGAGACCCCTGACTTCTTCCTTCCGGTTTAGCAGTTATGTGATATTTGTTTTGTTAAAGGCCACCTTGACTCCTTTCATAGGTCGGCACAGTATAATTCCAAATACACGCGTGGAAGGGGGAAGGGAAGAGGCCGAGGAGGGAGGGCAGCAGGGCAAGGAGGCAGGGGTGGGGGGAGCGAGGGCGGGGAGGGCACGCACAAGGTGGCAGACATCCTTTGAGTTGCCCTGAGACTGGACTGTTCCCCGGACCTGGCCAGCTGACCACCTCCTCCTCCGAAGAGGATGACCGTTCCTGCCCCTCCCACCCATAAACCGTAGTGGGGGTTGCAGTAAGTGCCTGGATGCAAGAGGCCCTGGGACAGCAGCAGCTTCCTTTCTCTAGAAGGGCTCAGGACCTCTGTGAGGTGGGGGGATCAGGAATTTTCTTTCCCCTCTTCCTGCTAAGGGCGTTGAGACCCCCGGATGCTGGCGCTCTCTGCAGGTGAGCTGAGGGAGGGGCTGGGGCTATAGGCAGGAGGACAGCAATGAGCAGCAGTGGGCCGGGCGTTCCTGAATCCCCGACCTAAAAACGCTCTGTGTTCCCTGGCGTTAGGAAGGCCTTTATCCTCACCAACCCTCTCTCCTGAGCAGGCTTGGTGGTTCTCACTTGGCGCCTGGGGAGCGGGGTCCCCCACCTGCCCAGGATCACACGGGAACAGGGACGGGCGCCTCCCAGTGTTCTTTCTCGGCCCACAGAAGGAAAGGCATTTGCTCTGGAAAGCTGGTTCTCCTGCCCACAGTCTGCAAATTTCCCAAACAGTCCTGACACATCAAGCCACCAGGTCCTTCCGTGGTCTCAGTGTACCCAAGTCGGGTCTGAGGTTGCCCCAAAGAACACTTCGAACAGGTGCACACCAGCCCCTGCTCCAGGCCCTCCAACATAGGCTCGATCTTGGGCAGCACTTAGATGCTATTTTCCTTGTTGGCCGCGGGGGCCTCGTCATATCAGCCACTCACTGGCGGCTCTGCCTGGGTCTCTGTGACCTGGCACGGAATGAAAGCAGAAGAGAACGCTCCAGTCTGCCAGGGAGACCCGTCTCCCTTGGGAACAGACGTCTGCATCTGCTCTTCCTGTCCTCTCTAGTTCGGTGGCTTCTAGCGGGCGAAGCAGCGGGTCCCCGTGTTCCATCCAGGTGGGCCAGGCTGCGAGCCGGCCCCTGCGGGAGGCCCGTGCGGGTGTGGGTCTGGAACGCGCAATACTGCCCAGGAGCCTCGTGGCTTGGTTCTCACGTGGAGTGACATGAGGGGAACCTGCCCCCCTCCCACTTTCCAGGTCAGAATGCTGTGCATTTACCAAGGCCCCGGCAGGGAAGAGGTGCAGGGTGGAACCACGTCTGGCTTCTGCCGCCTCAAGGCCGCACACACTGTCCACCCTGGGATGTGGCTGGGGACATAGAGGCTCTCTCCAGTGCCTGCACCCACCTTGCTGAGTGACATTAGAGACCCTCCTTGCCTTGGACCCAGCTCAGGCTCCTCACCTGTAAAATGAGGGGGGGTCCTGGCCACCGGCAGAGATGCAGCATCACCCCTCCCTTTGGCCACGGCCACGCCTCCCTTGCTTTCCGAGACCGGACCTTATTTCCCCCAAACCCACGTGCTGTCCCCACCCCACCCCCACAGGCCAATGCTGATTTCTCTCCACATCTGGCTAAATGGGGAAATGGAGCTTGGGAGCAGACAAGGGAGGGACACACTCAGCTGGCCCAGTGTAGACACAGAGTCAGCATTTTTGAGTGGAAAAGAGAAGAAACAGCACCCACCCTAAGTGTTCCCCACGACTATGGAGAGTAGTGATGCTCTGGCCCTTCAGAGTCCCTGATGACCCAGACATGGTTCTGCTGACCCAGGTGAAGAGAAGTAGCGACTTCTCTTGTCCCCCGGCATCTGGGCAGCTCTGGTCGCACAGAACTCTGGCTGGAGGAAAGAGCATCACCCACCCAGAAATAAAATGTACACTGTCCTGACCCACTGAAGTGTTCCTCCTGGCTTGTGGCCCTAAAGTGAGGTTCTCTGTGACACTGGGGACACGGTTTCTCCCCGAGAGCGGTCTCTGGCCGAGGCCCATTTGGGTCTGTGACGCCTCTCCCTCTTGCCCCAGTCCTGGGATATGAATGCAAGGGGCAGCACGTGTGGTCTCCCTTCGGTTCCACAGGTCTTGTCCCCAGGACCCTCTGGGGGTTTGGTCATCAGCAGGTCTTTCTTGCAGAGCAGTTTCAAAGAAGGACAGATTGAGGCCCCTGCCTCCGGGGTTTAACCCCCACACTGGGTGGACTAGTGTCCCTCAAACCTGCCCGGGCACGCAGAGCCTGAGATTGGCACTTATTTAAAAGCAGGCTTTGCAGCTGCAAGCAAGTCCAGATGAGGTCACACTGGACCAGGGTCGGCCCGAGTCCCTAGGCCGGTTTCCCTCCTCTCCGGACTTCCCTTCTCTCCCTCCCCCACACCAGGAACTCCCAGCAGAATAAGCCCTGAGTCGCCACCCTGTGCCAGGCCCTCGTGTCCCCACGGGGTCGATGTGTCATGCAGTCACACCCACGCTCATGCCTTTGCTCCAGCTTTGGCCCGAGTAAGGCAATGCTTGATCGTCCTCAACTCCACCTGCCTCGCCCCCGAGTTCCGGGCCTCGGTCGCCTGTGTGGGGCCTCCTCGGAGGTGATTCTCAGAGTGGTCCGCATCCCTGACGCCCAGCTCCTCCGCCCCATACGGGTCACACACTGCTCTCCAGGTCATCACAGCCGGCCAGCAACCCCAGGCTGGGGGGGCCCTGATCTGTCTTCAGGCTGCAGCCAATGATCTCCCTGGACCCTGGCTCTGGGGGTGACACTCCCCGGTCCCCCATAGCCCGGATGGCCTTGCCCCTCAGATGAGCACAAAGGCCCTTGCTCCCTGCCACCAACAGAACCTCTCCTGACACATCCCTCTGGCAACCCAGGCCACACCACATGACCTCCTCCCAGGGTCCACATCCATCCCTGGCGCTCCCACTCGTACGGCCTCCTGCCGGGCAGGCTCCATCGGCCTGCTAGGGGAAAACATGCCCCACTCCCTGGGCAGTGGGGCACTACCCTGGGCTCCAGCCCCACTGCCCCTCTTGCTCACGGCAAGGCGGGTGACCCCTCCCCAGGTGACACTCCTCCGGGAAGGCCCACATTTCCAGAGTGCGATCCCTCCAGGTGGGGGCTCGGCACGCAGGGGCTGAGGGGACAGATGCGAGAAGACAGCATGTAAATAATTTCTAATATGTTGAAGCACATTAAAAATGCATCGGGGAAGCAGGCTATTTAAAGGAATGCCATAAGGAATCATTTCCTAAAAATGAGAGCTTCTTCTTAATGGGAATAATCACTCCCAAATTCATCCGGTGCCCATGTTTGACTCTTCATTGACAATATCGCCTCTCTTAATAAAAAGAACATCTTACAAGGACATTCTTTGTTGCCAGAAACTCTATTCCCAGGGGCAGTCATAATGCCAGTGAGTGGCTAGGCCAGAAAATACAATGAAATATTAACTAAAATTATGTCTGAGGAACTCTGAAGTGCATCTGTGGGTGTCTTTGTTGGAGGTAAGGGGTAACGGCTGGGCCAGAACGGGATACATAAGTTGCAGGGCTCAGGGAAAAATGAAAATGCAGGCTCCTTGTTCAAAAACGATGAAGGATGTCAAGGCAGTGACAGCAGAGCGTTAAGCCAAGTGCAGGCCGTTCCGAGTCCCAGATGAGGAGCCAATTCCTCAGGGGACACATTCACCGGGCTGGCCATCCACTGGGGCCCGGGGACTCGTAGCAAGCAATGCCGCAGGGCCCCGCAGAGGGGAGTCCTGGCTTGGCTGGGAGGCGGCCCATGGCAGGATGCTGTGGCTCTCAGTGCTGGATTGTGGAGCAGATGGTGAATGTCATTGGCATTGGGGTGAGAGAGCGCTCCGAGGGGACCCAAGCACTCGGGGGGAGATTGGTGATGGCTCTCAGTCCATCCTCCAAAACACGGCTGGAATGTCACTGCTCCGGGTATGGCACTGGTCACCCCCTCCACGGCCCACCGCAGAGACATGCACTCACACCATCACCTGTACCCCCACCATCCAGAGGGCTCCCGCACGGGGCAGCGTCCTTGACACAGGGCCTGGCGCCGCAGAGGGGCTCGGTGGTCCTTGAGCACAAGGGTGAAGGAGCGAACGAAGGAGCGGACAGGGCATGTAAGTGTGAGCACGCGCGGACTCGGGGGACTCTCTCTCATCCTCCTCACCTCACCTTCCTTCCTGCACAACTCTGAGCCTGTTTGGACTCCTCCCCACGTCACTGGGGGCTCTGGTCCCTTCCGCTGGTGCCCCCTTGCTCCTCTGAGCTGGACTTGGTCTGGATGGCTTGCAGTGGGTCCAGTGTCTCGGGGCCCCCAACTCTCTTCGCATCCAGCTCCCCTGACCGCAGGTGGTGGAGGGGCTGGAGATGATGGAGGTGATGGCTCCCGATAAAGCACAGAGTTAGGGGGCTGTCACTGGTGGGGCAGCATGTCACAGGGACAACAGGGTCCTCCTTCCCTGCTCATTCTGGCTTGTGCCTTCCTTCACAGACCAGGGCAAACAAGGGGCGGGGGAGCCCTCTCTGGGACCATCCAAGGTGCTGACGGGCTGTGCCCCAGCACCGGAGCTCCCGCTAAAGGTTGATGAGCTTTTCCAGCCAGGGTCCCAGAGCTGATGCCCTCAGCAAGGACGGGGGACTTCAGCATGGAACCTGCCCTGTCTGCCCCCACGGGACAGGAATGGAGGAAGGATGGAAGCCTTGGAAGCACAGAGAGCAGCTGCAGGGGGACGGGGGGCGGGGTCTGCTCTAAGACTCCACGGAAGTTCAGGGGGGGACAGAGCACCCTGCCCTGGGAGATTTGTGACTCTATGGCCCACGCTCCCCTTGAGGGAGAATGGCTTGACCATTCCCTCCCAGAATCCCTAGACCTTTTGCCAGCCTAGGGCCGGGACGGACTCTGGGGCTGGGATCTAAAGGGACGTGGGGCCCAGGGCCACTCTGTTCTGCTTCTTCCAAAAGAAGCCCCCTCTGCCCAGACAACTGGTTGACCCCAGACGTGGGCTCAAAGGGGCTTGGGTGGGAGTGGGGTGTCCTGTCCCAAGAGGTCAGGGCAATTGGAAACTCCCTGCCAGGTTCCCATGCAGCCTGCATGCTCCAAGCATCTAGATCTTTTCCAGCTAGTGAGCGGGTGGGCGAGCCCAGGCATGGAGAAGGCGGGTGAGCCCAGGAAACAGGCCCCTGGCAGCACCCCCGAAGCCTGCTTCCGAGGGGCCCACTCGATTCCTATCAGAAGGACAGGCCTGGGGGGGCTGCCTAGGGTGGGTGAGGGACTTACTCAGTGAGGGGGTGCTGCCCCTTTGTCCACACCAGCTGGGCTGAGCCCCAGGGTGTCCCTCATGTGCTTCAGTGATCCTGCTCTCCTATGGCACTTGCCACCACAGACAGTGGCAATCAGGTGGTTCCAAGTCCCCCAGGAGGGCTGAGAGACCACCACTTGCAGAGACGGTGCTGACAGCCTCCTTGCTGGCTCTGTCCAGGGCTCCGGACTCCAGAGGGCTCACGCTGTCCCCCATCACTTTCTTCCAGCAGTGAACAAAGCCACCCCCATCCTGCCATGAAAACTCCAGGAAAGAGCTTCGAGGAAATTTGGTGCAATCCCCAGCAAAACTAAAGAAAGACAATTTTAGGATTCTAAGAAAGAGATTGTTATTTTTCTACTTTCTACTATGTGTCCATGCGTATCAGAAGAGCCGTTGACTTGGCTTGCTTTTTTTTTTTTTTTACTCTGTGTTGTCCCAGTGATTTTCCAGAATCGATGTTCACATCCCTTTGTGTGTACAAACTGAAACTCCGCCCCAGAGTTTCCCCCTTGCTAATTGATGCAAGATACTTTGTATCTTTGGAAAGTAGGTGAGCTCCTGGTGGTGAGCTCCCAGCTCTTCTCCTGTCACCTTTGGACTTGCATTCCAGGTTGCCCTGGACCAGGTCCCCCCCGCACCCCCCACCACTGCACCGCAACTGACACCCAGCAAGGGCTGTGCTTTACCCTTGGCTCTTCCCTCCGCAGCCTGGCCACCTGCAGGGGGTTGAATGGTGGCCCCCCAAAAGGTAGGCCCACATCTTAACCCTCAGAACCTGTGAATGTGACCTTATTTGCAAAGGGTCTTTGCAGATGTAACTAAGTTAATGATCTCAAGATGAGATTAGCTGAGGGGGCCCTAGATGCAATGACACAGAGCCCTCAGAAGGGACACAGAAGAGAGACAAAACAGAACACCTCTCAACAGGAGGTGTTCTGACGGAGTCTTGTATTGGCACTACTCTGCCTAATCTGACGCTATTTGTTTAATCCTAGGCCTGATTTATTACTTGTTATTATTTTTTTTATTTGAGTACTGCTTGAGTACGGTGTTTCAAATTCCGTAAGAACACCTCCTGTTGAGAGCGTTCTTGAGCACTGGTGGGCTTCTTTGGCTTTCAGAACCTTAGCTGCCCTGCGCAGCGACACAGCCTGGTGGGTATTATTAGTCCCAGCTGACAGGTGAGGGAATGGAGGCCCAGAGTCAGTACCGCCCTTAGAGCCTTCCGGCAAATGGGGCCCCTGCCTCGGGAGGCCCTGCATTTCTTAGCATTCCCCTCCACATGCCCTAATGCCTGGGACTGACCCTGCCAGCTGTGCCGTCTGGCCGGGGCACCCCAGGGTGGCGCTCCCTCTGAAGGCTCTGGGGGGTGGGGGAGGGTCCTTCCTTGTCTCTTCCCGCCTCCAGTGGCTGCCAGTGCTCAGCCTCTGCCTCTGGCACCACACCCCCTCCGCCCTTCACCCCCGCTTTGTCTCCCCTCCGCTTCTGCCCCTCCTCCCCACTTGTGTGTTCTCTCTCTCTCAAATAAATAAATAAAATCTTTACAAAAATATATTGTTTTTTTGGGCGCCTGGGTGGCTCTGTTGGTTGAGCGACTGCCTTCGGCTCAGGTCATGATGCTGGAGTCCCGGGATCGAGTTCCACATCGGGCTCCCTGCTCGGCGAGGTGTCTGCTTCTCCCTCTGACTGACCCTCTTCCCTCTCGTGCTCTCTGTCTCTCATTCTCTCTCTCTCTCATATAAATAAATAAAATCTTTAAAAAATAAAAATAAAAAAATAAAAATATAGTTGTTTTTTAATATCTTATTTTAAATTTTAATTTTTAATATTAATATTTACATACTTATAATATGTATTAATATAAAACGTATGATATGTTAAATATAAATACTTCTAAATAAATATTTTAAACTATAAATGTTTTAAATACATTGATATATTTAATCTTTTATTTATTTATTTTTTAAGATTGTATTATTTGTTTATTTATTTATTTATTTATTTATTTGGAAGACAGACTGTGTGAGTGGAGGGGAGGGGCAGAGGGAGAGAGAGAGAGAATCTGAAGTAGACTCCAAGCTGAGTGCGGAGCTGGATGGGGGGGGCTCGACCTCACGACCCTGAGATCATGACCTGAGCCAAAAGCAGGAGTCAGATGCTCAACGGACTGAGTCACCCAGGCGCCCCTATTTATTTAATCTTTTTAATACTGCTCTCAGTGTTATGATGCTTGGCTGTTAGGATTTTGCCTGAATTGGGGGAGGGAAATGACCATTTGCTACCATATCTTTAAGGCAGAGAACTCTCTCTCCTGAACTCTCTAGGTATCAGTCTGCGGGGACCACCCCCGAGTGAAGCAAACGGAATTCCCTGCTTCTCCCCAAGCCCCCTCCTCCTCTTGCATCTGGACCTGGGTGAATGGCCTAGCACCCATGTTGGTCAGAAGTCTGGGACCATCCCTGAGCTGGCTCTCACCCCCACGGACAATCTGTCCCCAGGTCCCACTCCAAAATGGCTCTTCAGGTGTCGGTTGCTACCTGCAATACTTCTCTCACCTCAGTAACTCCTTTGGCCCTGCTGCCCCCCAGCCTTTGCCTCCTCCAGCTCATTCAGCGCGAGGCCACAGATTTGCACATAATGCCTCCCCAGCTCAGACTCATCAGCCCCAGGATGGAGAACTTCTGTGAGCTCGCGCCCTCCCCTGCTGGCCTCACCAGTCACTCCAGCCACACCGGACACTAGCGGTCCCTCAAAGTCCCCAGGCTCACGCTCACCCTCGGGCTACAAGCACCTGTAACATCAAGGCAAGTGAAACCAGCAGGAACCTGGAAGGGGAGTGGTACGGGGGCAGAAGAGTTGGGACAGTACCTGGTGGCCCCCGCCAGCCTGCTCTTTCTGCTGCTCTGAGCCTGGCAGCAACCTGTCCCCTTCCAGGCACGCTCCTTTTCCTTGCCACCCCCTGCACATGGGTCTCTGGTCCATCTGGGTCTAGCCTGACCCCAGCCTCCCTCCTCTCTTCCTCCACCCTCCAAGCACAGATATTCCCATCCTCTCAGTCATCCTGCACAGCTTGGGAGGGAAATGAACCCTCACTTCCCTTCCTAGAACTCTGCAACAGTCCCCATCTCCCTTCGGAGGGTGGGTGTGCTCACCCACAAAGCCAGAGGGGTGGGGGGACAAGATTAAAGTCTTCCCTGGCTCCCATATCCTTGAATCAGGGCCTCCGTGGGCAGTGAAGGAAGCGTGGGCAGACAGGCCTGATTCAAATCTTAGGTCAGATCTGGCCGGCTGGGTGAACTTGAGTAAGTTATTTAACCTCTCTGAGATATACTTCCCTAATGAAGATATCTCTTTCTCTCTCTCATAATTCCTGGCTTACAGAGGTTTTCTGGGAAGCAGACAGGATGGATGTGAAAAGTCCAGAACGTCACTGGCACTAACTAAACAACAGCTGGAATTACAATCATTACAATGATTCTGAGCTATTTCAACTCCACAGTTAAGGGGGGACATTTTAAAAGTTCAAAGCCATTTAAGGTAAATCAGGTACAATTCAAACTGCCACTGTCTCCCAGAGCGAATTATTTGCCCTGAAAGGGGTGATTGATCAAGATTATTAACTTGCAGAGGGAAATAAGTTTCAAAGAATGGCAAAAGCACATCTAATCTTAATTAGGTGCCATTTTTCTTCACGCGGAAGGAACGAGTTTCTGGGTTTGCAGGGGCGGGGTCCAGTGCAAGGGGAAAACAGCCCAGAGGCTTCCTGCAGGTTAGGATCGCAGGGAAACTGTAAGTGGGAAGAGACCCCATTCGAAGATACTGCTCTCCCCCGAGGTGTGAACGTACAGGCTGAGCCAGCGCCTTCCTCCCAAGGCTCCCGTGTTCGGAGTCTCCTCCCTGCAGGACAGCCGTGGGTCTCAGGCGCCGTGAAACCCTCTGTCCACAAGGTGCACAGGTGGCAAGCCCACATGTCGCCTGTGGCCTGGAACCCTGAGATGACAGGCTTGGAGCTCTGGCGGTGCGCTCCCAGCACGAGCTGGTGGGCCCCGCCTGCACCCCCACCCCGGCCTCTTCTCAGGAGGGGCTTGTTCATTCCGGACCTCGGCACTGTGTGGGGGAAACAAATCTGGACTCAGGAGACCTTGCCTCTGTGTTCCGGTCCTGCCTCCACCAAGGCCTGCTATGTGGCTTCGGGACAGCCCCCCAGCTTCTCGATGACTCGGTTTCGTCATCTGTAAAATGGTCCAACGAGCATATTTGCACTGCCTGCCTCTGGGAGGCTGTCGGGGGGAGAGCAGCTAGGACAGTGCCAGGAGCAGACATAATTAGTTATTACTGCCGTCCCCTCATATGTATGGGTCTCCAGCCACCCTACAAAAATCCCTTCCTGTCCAGGAATGTATTGAGGGAAAGTTGGGGAAGATCCAGGAATCGTGACATTGTGGAAGACAAAGAGGGTGTTTCAGGGCCGCTGAGGCCCTGGTCCCCATTCCTCTCCCGGCTTTGGGGCCCCAGCCTCCCTGGCCCCCCTGCTTGGCTCCGCGGCTGGGGCTCCCTCTGCCGGCCCGGCCTGAGCCTCTCCTCTCTGCCAGCCTGGCCAGCCTGTGGCTTCACCATGGCTCTAACACCCAGCAGCCCCGAACTGTCCCTAAGCTCCATGCACAGCCATCACCACCTCCTCTGGCCAGCCCTCCCCAGCAGGCACCTCGGGCTCACATCGCAGTCCCAGTGCACTCCCTCCAAACTGCCCCTCCCCAGGCCGTCCTGGCCTGGTTTTTTAAGGTAAAGCCCCAGATGGCCAGGGCCCTGACTCCTCCCCAGCCCCCACATGCAGCCCATCCTGTCTCTAGCAGGACCGTCTCCAGGTTTCTGGGCGCCAGCTCATCCTCCAGCCTCCGGGGGGAGGTGTCCCCAGCACCCTGTGCCAGCCGGCCTGTCTCCCCTCCCCCGATGCGCATCACTCTGCAGGGATGCTGTCTGCCCTCTGCACCCACCCACACCCTCGGCAGTCGAGGCTAACCCGGGCAGGAGCCTGGTGTGTCAAAGGCTCTCCATGACGGCTTATTGGAATGAACCCTGGTCCCATCAGACCCACCCAGCCCTCTGTCATCTCCCTCTGCTCCCCACCAGGCACCCTGAAGTCAGCCCCTAAATCGAGAGACCCCTTGCCTACTGTCTGCTCGTCCCATGCCCTCTGCCTCTAACATTCTCTTTCTCTCCTGTTTGGTTGACTCAGAGCCACTCTTCCGGCACCAGCTCCCATAGCCACCTCCTCGGGCCACCTTTGAGGCCTCCGGGAAGGGGCTGCCCATCCTTCTCAGCACTCAGGTACGGCCTGTGCCTCCTTGTCATCGCCCACCTGTGGCTCAGTTGGCCACACCAACTGTGGCCAGTGTGGACCGCTGGAGGCCAGGCTCTGTAACCCTGGCCAGAGGTGGGGTGGGGGCTCACTATCGTCCAGGGATCACGGAGGGGCTCCCCATGGAAGTGTCATTTAAAATGTGATTTGAAATATGAGAAGATGGGGAGAGTAGTTCTGAGCAAAAGGCAGAAAAG
This sequence comes from Callorhinus ursinus, assembly GCF_003265705.2. NCBI lineage: Eukaryota > Metazoa > Chordata > Mammalia > Carnivora > Otariidae > Callorhinus > Callorhinus ursinus. The sequence goes on along the minus strand of NW_027397110.1, from coordinate 4,276,881 downwards.
GCCCATAGGCAATTGAGAATGAAGTTTGGGGTTTGGGAGCTCAGCACAGAAGACATTGAGGCTGTGGGGTATGCAGTGGGAGGCTCTGGGATCCCAGGAGAGGGAGATCCTGGACTCTCGCGGTCAGGGTGGTGGACCGCCAGGCGTACCAGGGGAGAAGTGTGCTCAGAGTGTCCCTGGGGAGGGATAAGGCTGGCTCCAAGTCTTGCAAGCACCTAGGGCCCTGCAGGGGGCTGGCTTGCAAGTGGGCGTGAGACAGGACAGGCTCTGACTTCTGAGTCCACGATTCAAAGATCCTGCAAGTCCAGATCACTTTCTGCGCCTGGCTGTGACCCAGACTCCATCCCGGCCCCCTCCCCACCATGGAGTAAGCATTAGAGGAGGCCCGGGGAGCATTTACTGGGTTGGGAATGTGTAGACGGGGCTCCTGCAGTAATTCCCAGGGAACTCTGGAGCCCGTACGCCCCACCACACGGCTCTGGTCCAGTGGGAGGCTGTGCTCAAAGGGTAAAATCAGAAATGGTTCCTTAACTTGAAGCTAACCCTGGAATCCCTCAGAGCTCCGCCCTACCCACCAAGTGTCTCCCTGTAGGTCTCGATAGCCAAATGGCATTTTGCCTTTCCTTTCCTTTCTTTCCCTATGACCTATCTGCCACACCAAACCTCAGATGCTAGAGTCCATGAATTCAGGCCAGTGACTTTGCCATGTTTAAAAGGAAATGAAATTGGTTTTTAAATGACACACTTATGGGTTTTCTGACGATCACTCACTAAAGTACATAGCACACATTAGTTTTCTCGGCTTCCAGGAAATAAAAACACCCCAGGGGCCTCTGCTTTGCCGGCTCCCCAAGAGAGATATACAAAGGGAGAGCAAAGGACGCACATTTAGTGTAAAATGCAGGGAGACATAGAGCTGACTGCAACTTTCTGGACGCTGGAGAGGCAGGTGTGCGGTGGGGGGCGGGGGGCCTCCTGAATCCAGACCCGTGGTCCACTCGAGCTGCTCCGTTGCTCAGGGTGCAAAGGGTGTCGGTCAGTGGCTGGATGAGAGGCTGCTGGTCTCGGGGGATGTCAGACCCCACCCTATGCTGAGCCCACCAGCAAGGGCCCTGAGTTGAGTCTGGCTTTTGGCCCTTCTCCAACCTCTTGGCCCCCGAATATGCCTCCTGGCTTTCCCCAGCTGCCCCTAGTTTGCCAGGTCTCTGCACTTTCTCTCCAGTGTTCCATGGTGCTCATTCTTTACCCTCGACAACCCCCCTACCTGCCGTTAAGGCCCAGGTCAGACATCACAGCTCGGTGGCGGGCCCCCACCTTCCTGTATCCACGGGGGACTGGGAAGGGAGGGACAGTGGTGACCACGTGATCCTCCTAACCCTGGAGAGAAGGCAGGTAACTGGGGTGAGAAGTCACCCTGTGGACCAGCCCACCATGGTCAGGGAGGCAGGTCACAGAACACACTTCCAGGCCCAGGGACCATCCCTGGGTGTCAGGGCTATGGCAAGAAGGCCGTCCCTGTGAGCCAGGAAAGCCACGTAGTCTACCCACGCACGCACGGGCGAAGCCATCACCCAGCCAGGAGCCTGGAGTCGCACCCATATTGACTCGTTCCCGACCTCTTTGCCCGAAGTCACTCAGAGTTACATGTGGAGCACGCGGGGGGATCTGCGTGTGCACTTACACATTTCCCAGCTTGTCCTCAATTTTCCACCGTACCTTAAACACATAAGCAAGATGGGAAAGGACCAGCGATATTTTCTCTGCAAACCCTTTCAGCCTGCACCCTTGCAGCTAGTCACGGGAAACTTGAAACAGTTTGAACACCTGGGATTTTCTTCAGCAGACCCTAGCCATTGGTAGATGCACAGGTATCAACATAGAAGGAAGGATTCTGGGCTATCCAAGCCTACAAGGGTTCAACCTCAGGGCTGGTGTGCACCTGGCCAGACCCACCTGTTCAGGTCACATAGAATGACTTGTGGTAACATACTGGCCACACTGACAATCCAATGGAGGAGGCTCACCTGAAGTCTAGTCTCACTGTGCCAAGGGCTGGTTCAGGACTATTCACAACAATCGTCATAGTGGCCGTCTTGTGTAAAGACTTTATTCCAGGGGCACCTGGGTGGCTCAGTCAGTTAAGCATCTGACTCTTGATTTTGGCTCAGGTCATGATCTCGGATCGAGCCCTGCTTCAGGCTCCATGTTCAGAGCAGAGTCTCTCTCTCCTCTGCCTCTCCCTCCCCTCCACCTGCTTGCATACTCACTGTCTCTCTCTCAAATAAATAAAATCTTCTCAAATAAATAAATAAAATCTTTAATTAAAAGGTTTATTTATTTATTTATTTATTTAACAAAAAGACACAACGAGACAGGGAACACAAGCAGGGGCAGTGGGAGAGGGAGAAGCAGGCTTCCCTCCAAGCAGGGAGTCCAATGCAGGGCTCGATCCCAGCACCCTGGGATTATGACCTGAGCCAAAGGCAGACGCTTAACGACTGAGCCACCCAGGCGCCCCAATAAATAAAATCTTTATAAAAAAAAGATTTCATCTATCCCAGCAATGCTATGCAGATGTAGAGGTGATCCCATTGATAGTGAGGAACCTAAGCATCAGAGAGGTTTAGTAACTACCCAAGGACACACAGCTAACAAGAGAGTGGCAAACACAGGAGTGAAATTTTGGTGTGGACCCCTCTGCTCTGCCGCCTTTGTAAACATTATTCGAGACACCCCACCAGAGAAAGGGGAAGGGAGAGAGAGAGGAATAAAATGAAAACCACATAGGTGGGGGCAGGGACGATGTAAGAAGGATACTTCGCTGTTGGGAGACACATAAAACAATGGAAATTTCTGCCAGGGCATCTGGGCACAAGAGTACTACTAGCAGGAACACAGGTCTCCTATCTCCTAAAGATGTTGTTTGGAGAGCTGTCTCCTCAGGAAAATCAGACCAAAAAAAAGAAAAGAAAAAGCATAAAGACCTAAGCTGGGGATTTTATCATGGCATCACCCTGGAAGCTGAGGGAAATGCCATCTTCATATGCCTGATTTATAAACCGTGGTTTTTATTAAGCAAAGAAAAACACCCTGAGATCAGAAATGGTTCCTATGAGACAATCCTTGCATATGGCCTTCCAAAAATAATATAATGACATATAGAAACTCAAGAACCTGCTGAAGAAACCCAACTCCTATATGTAAAATAACAAGGTTAGAAATGTCTCCATCTTCATGGGATGCGTAAAGTCCTTTTAAAGAACATTTTTTTTAAATCAAAGGAGGTGTTTCCATTGGAATTTTCAACAAAGGAGACTCGGGAATGAGAGAAGCGGACAGGAGTAGGTGCTAAGGCATAGAATGTCAATTACAAAGGTCAAAGCAAGGAAGTGTCCAGAACGTAAAGGAGCCTCCTCCCGGTGTGACTGCTGGGCGTTAACTGCAGGTTATGTTTGGAGTCTGTAGAGCTCTGATGGGGGGTTAGCCAGCACCCACATCGTGGCAGGTGAGGCTCCCGCCACCACATGTCCCCAGCGTCCGGAGCGACTCCTGCCCTCCCGGGAGCAAGAGCGGCTTTCTGGGCACCTCCAGCTTCGCTGCCCCGTGAGACCCAGCCGATGGGGGCCAAGCAGGGAAGGGCTCAGGTCAGGAGCCCAGCATGCTCGCCCGCATCCCAGCTCTGGCAGAAGGCGGGGGGGGCGGTTTCCGTGAGCCCAAGCACACTGAGTATGGAAGTGTATGGGCCTCAGTTTCCTTGTCTGTCCAATGCAAGGGATAGCAGCCCCTACCTCCTGGGGGGGTGGTGGTAAGGGTTAACTGAGTATTTCGTACATGGTGCCTGAAATAGTCCTCAGTAACTGCTAGCCGCCACTGTCACCAGCTACTCACCTTCTGAGTAGGGTTCAACATTTATATGTTTTGAAACCGCAGATCGAGGAGAGGTATAGGGACAGCCCCGGGTGTCGCCAGTCCACGCTCAGGGCAGGACACTCTTACTAGCTCCCTGTGTGTCCTCCAGGAGTCTCCATGCATAGAGACTTGGAGAGGAGTATCAGTTCCCCCTGGTATAACGCGGCAACGCACTCACACCAGCTTTCTCTTGCTGTGTAGCGAAGCCCCACAAACTCAGCAGGAATAACACCCGACTTAGTCTCACGGCTCCCAAGGCCCAGCTGCCCTCTGCTCAGGCTTCACCGGCCTCCATCAGCCTGTCCACTGGGCTGGGGTCTCATGGGAGGCCGCGGTCCTCTTCCAGGCTTGTTTGGTGCCTTGTACTTACAGGACTAGGGATCGGCCTCCTTGCTGGGTGTCAGCTGGGGGGCCGCTCTGAGCTCCCAGAGGCCCCTGCAGTTCTGAACACAGGCCCCCTGCACATTGCTATCCCTCAAAGTCAGGGTCTCTTGCTGCCATCTGCTAAAACGGAGTCTGCTGTAAACAGATGTAAACGCCAAATGACGTCACCCGATCACAGGACTGACTCCTGTCATCACTGCCACGTTCTGTTGGTGAGAAGCAAGACACAGGGCCTGCAACACCCAAGGAGAGGGAATTACACAGACGAGCCGGCGGGGGGGGGTCATCTCGGGTGTGTCCATCTGTTGTCACACTGTGGACACTGCTTTACATGCCGAGGCTTTTCTCCTCTACATGTTTTTGGTTGTTCCCCAAACCACACCTACCCTCCAAAGAAAAAGCCTGTGATTGCTGAAGAGAGCCACCAAATACGCCTTCCTGTGCGTGGTCCTTCCAGAGCAAGAATACAGGTCAGCGTGTGTGTGTGTGTGTGTGTGTGTGCACAGTTGTGTGTGTGTTTTGCGGGGGAAGCTCAGCAGTCCCTGAACTTCCAACTTAGAAACTCCAGGACTCTGAACTGCTGGTTCCTGGTCTGGGTTGTAAACACCAGGCCTGTCAGCCCACCTTCTCTCCCCATTTGCAGAGCGTTTTTTAATGCCCTGCTTTGTGTTCTAAAGATACTGACAGATTTAAGTAGAAGGGATGAATCACCGCACGGAAGACATCAGCAACCTATAAATAGTGCAAGCTGTTGACAGCGAGAGTCCTACATGAGAGCTTCACTCCCCCCACCCCGAGCCCCGGTCACCTGTCCATCACAGTGTTAGTCCCTCGGCCACCCCGCAGCCCTGGGTCACCAGCCCCTGGAAGACTGGATGGGTGGTGGCAGCAAAGGAGAAGCCGGCCAGGCCCCCTTGGGAACATACCAGAGGGGTCCTCCTGCTGTCCCCAGGCTGTGTCTTACGAAGCAGGCACTGGGTTCCCCTTCATGGGACATGTTTACACAGAGGGAAGGGGGTGTCCTTGGAGCTGTTCTTCTTTATCTTTTAAATACAAGTTATCAACATGCAGTGAAAGACACAGACCGTAAGAGAACAGGTCTCTGAGTTTTGACAGGTGTGTGTACCCATGTGATCAATAAAGATCTAGAACATTCCTGGCACTCCAGAAAATTCCCTGCTGCCTCTTCAATCCCCTCACCCCACCACTCCTGCAGAGGCAACCACTGCTCTGATTTCTATCCCTAAAGATTAGTTTGCTGGGGGCACCTGGGTGGCTCAGGCGGTTAAGCCTCCCGCTCTTGATCTTGGCTCAGGTCATGATCTCGGGGTCGTGAGATCAAGCCCTGTGTTGGGTTCCACGCTGGGCGTGGAGCTTACTTAAGAAAAAAAAAAAGATTACTTTGCCTGTTCTGGGAACTTTACATCAATGACATAATACAGTCCAGACTCGTTTGCGCCTGGTTTTTTCACTTGACATAATTTCTGGGAGATTCATCCATGTTGTTTTGAGTATATTTAGAGTTCTTTGGAATTACATGAAGATTTTATCATCGACTGCATATAAAGTTCTATCATCTCCTGGTTCTTTAAGTCTAACACCACCAGAGACTTCTGAATCTAAGATTTGAAAGGACCTGAATGCTATGCCAACGGTCAACAGAAAATTTCACCCTGGAGTGCTCCCAGACCTTCAAAATCCAGGTGTCCAGATGGAATTTGTCCTTGTGAAAGAGTCCTGCACCCAAGAATGGCGGTGCCACCCGCCCACCTGGTTCTCAGAGTCAGAGACCTGCACCCGAGTGGCCCCGCCTCCCCTTCTCCCCCATCCACGTGGGTGCCAAGTCCCGGGGGGGGTGGCAGGGGCGGTGGGGGGAGTCAAGGGTTCTAAAAATCTCTCTCTGTATCTCATGTCATCCCCAGGACCCCGGCCAGGCGCAGGGACAGAGACAGCCCAGAGGATGGGCCTGAAACCCCAGCCTAGTGGGGAGGGTGGGCTGGGGAGTGCCTCACAAAGGTGGGTACCTGTATATAGTGAGGCTTGAGGAACTCTCCCAGCTTGGAGAGGTGGATGGACTCAAGAGAACCAGGGAGAAGCAGATGCTGCTGGATGGAGGACGTGGTGGGGAGGGCAGAGGAGGGGAAGAAGGGGGGAGAGAGAAGTGTGGAGTGTGATGCTGGGGTGTCCATCAAGGGCAATCAGGTCACATGGGGGCCACAGGATGAGGGGACACTTTTGGGTGGGGAATCACTGTTGTGGGGGGCTGGAGCCCTCATGAGGGTCTCTCGCATGAATGCATGGAGAGGTCTGAGTGACAGGGATGGATTTAGGATAAATTTAGGCGTCATCAGCAATGGACCAGACAGCAGTTTCTACACAGGCGGGGTGGGTCAGTGGTGAGGGGTGCAAGAGGGACAGTGGGGGATCCCCCGGGGAGGTCACAGAAGAGCTGCCGGGGGGGCTCTGGCTCTGGCTGGGCCACGGGGTGGCCTTGCTACTTCCCCTCCTTCCTGTTGGCCTCCCCAGGTTCCCCAAGCTGCAAGTGAGGGAGGCACTGGGCAAGATGCTCTCCCAAGTCTCTGCCAAATCAGATCTTGAATCTCTATGGCTGGATTTGGTGGGGTGTTTTTTGTTTTGTTTTGTTTTTTTATGAATCCAATAACTCTGAAGCAAAGTACAGCAATATGAAAGTCAAAAGAACCTAAGAAGATCCGGAGTCCTTTATTGATCAAACCCGTAAATCCAAAAGGAATAAATTCATTTTTCCATCAATTACATTGTGGAGACTGCAGTTTTAAAGGGGAAGGAAATCAAGAAACGGAAATCAAGAAATGATGGAAATCAAGAAATGGTGAAGGCTCTCTGTCATGCACACACACACACACACACACACACACACATTCTAATACGACTCAGCCACTTACTAGCAGAAATGATCCCTGAGCTTCAGCTTCCTGGTCAACAGAAGGGGGATCAGAGCAGATACGGAGATCATGGGGTCGTCATTAATCAGACTAACTGAGTGAACCCCGGAAGGCACCTGGAGCATGCCTGACACACTGTAAGAGCTAAGTAAATACTAGCAATCATCAGCCTCAGGGTCCTCACTCTGACCAGAGAGCATCACCAGTGTCCTTAACTCCCGTTCTGTGTGTATCCATTTCCACCACGCCCACTCCTGTCCCCTCCTATCTAGTTAAGAGCTGTATTTTCTCTCCAGACAACCTCTGCTTCCTTCTGGATCATTCCTATAGATTCCTAGGACTGGTTTTAAAGGCTTATTACTAATGACCAGAACCTTAAAACAACCCCATTTACTAGGCAGTGTTTGGGGCCCAGCCCAAATCTTCCTGTTTTCCCCAGGAGGGAGGTTAGGCTGCAGGGTGCAGTTGGGGTGAGCACGCGGGGATCAGCTGTCTCATCTCTGCACGGGGTGGGGGGCGGCGGGGGGGGGGGAAGGATCTCTGTCTGCCTTCCCTGCCGGTGGAGCAAACGGCAGCTAACCTTTTTTCCACTCTGAATCCCTTAGTTACAACTTCTCAATACTTGACCCTTTCTGACTAAGATCAGTGCTGGTCAGAATGCCCTACCCTGCGGAACACCCCGGCTGTGGTTGGCAGGAGGAGGTACTTTGGTCTCCATGAGGATAGTAAATGATGCTGCAGTCAGACCCAAGAGACTAAGTGCCAGTAAGTTCCTGTTGCAGGGTAGGGACCAAAGGACAGCTGCTCAGCGCCCCCTGAGTGACAGGGTGGCCCCCCCATTCCCTTTCATCAGAAAGGATCTCAAGAAAGACAGAACAGTCCATGATCAGGCGGGGAGGGGGGTGCTGTCCAGGCAAATGGGTGGAAACTGATGGACACTTCTTACAAAATTTCACATCCACGATGGAAGGCAGCCTGGAAGGCAGGAATCATATTCTCTGGAGAAATGAGGGCTCGAAGGCTGATGGGTTGTGCGTGGCATATTTTATTTATAGGGTTGACCTGCCAGTAACTTGTGCCAGCCCCTGCCAAGTGGAATTGACGGGGCTCCCTTCACGGAGATCCAGCGAAGGATCTGTTTGTCGGCAGACAACAAACATAGCCACCAGCCACATTCATTCCAGAAGCCTCTCCTCTGGCCACAAATAAACTGTTGCTTCTTCATTCTGCTCACAGACTGCATCCCCCTGGGCCAATGGTTCGTTTTTTTCTTGGAGAGGCGGGAGGTGGGTGTGACATTTTCGGCTGCTATTTTCATGCTTCTTAGTCACTGTGGGCAGCTCACAAGCCAGCGAAAGCCTTCCCACTGCCTGGTGCCAGTTATTCCTGACGCGACGGCAGGCTGACTCTCGAACCGGCTGAAGAAAGTGACAAGCCGCCTGTGCCTTCTCCAGGGCCCGGTGAGGACGGGGTCCATAACAGCTCTTCCCAACGTGAAGAAAGACAAACCCGGGCTCAGTGACAAAGCCAACCCCACAGAGACCCCTGGCCTCTTCAGAGATCCATTATCAGCCCTCTCATTCTTCTGGAACATTCTCTAGAGCCGGAAATAGCAAAGACCAGACCCTGAATATTCAACATAGATGCTGAGAACCCAAACCCTGAGGTTTGTGCCTAAACCCTGTGAGAGGCCCCTCAGGCTCCTACTCTAAGGTATTGATTTTTATTTTGGATACAATTTAACAGCCTTGATCTTCTCGCTAGGGCAGATTCAAAGCAAGGAATGCCTCCCGGCACCGCCTGCTGGGGAAGAGATTAAAGCATCCAGTTGGCGATTACACTAGATGCATCTTAAGGTAACTTCCAACCCCAGTATTGCAAATTTCCATAATCCTCAGCATAAATCACTATGAAAGAAATTTATATAATGGACACAGTTTTACAATTGACTTCTCAGCACCAAGCAAACCAAACATTTCCGCAAATATTTTTTTTGAGGGGGGGAGCTTATGAGCTCCCTCACCCTCTTTCTCCCTGCTCTTTTTTCTTTCTTGTCTTTTTGGGGAAGCAGTTAGGTTCCATGAAGGAAGCCCTGGCATCAGGTGCCAAACCTGATATTAACAGTGTGACTTGGGATATGTCATTTAATCACGCTGGGCTTGTCTGCTTTTCTATAAAACAGAGATCCACATGTTTACCGACATTTACTGAGCAACGACTGTGTGCCGGGAGCCCCTCTAGGCTCTAAGGAATTGCTGAGAAGAGGTTTGATGGGGTTTCACCGCATTCTAGAGAGCATGGGGGCCGGCAGAGGACACAGAGCAGCCGAGTAAGCAGATGAGTGCATGGATTTCAGATAATAGCATGTGTTGTGAAGGGAATAAGCAGGTCAGTGGGGAGGGAGCTACCTTAGATGTTGTGGTCAGGGAGGCAGGGCCACTTGGAACTGTCAGAATGGTCAGCAGGTGTCCACTGCAAGGAGAGTTGGAAAGCCCACACTCCAAGCAGACAGTCAGCAAGCTGAGTGTGAGTGTAGGGTGTTTGAGGAAGAAAAAGGAGTGGGGGGCGGTAACAAAGACTCCCACCTCAAATGGGATCCCCCAATGACGGAATGAGCTGCACAACCTCCAGGACCGATGGATTCAGCAGCTCAGTGGTGCCATCAAAGACCCAGGCTCTTTCCCACCCTTTGCTCTGCCATCCAATGTGCCATTCATTCATTCATTCATTCATTCAATAAATATGTATCAAGCCTCTACTGGGGATAGAACAATGAACACAACAGATTGCTCAGTCATAGAAATTCATTCCTGCAAGGAGAGCTGATCACAAACAAATACAGGATGTGTCAGGGGAGAAGTGTGCTTTGAAGAACAATAAGGCAGGAAGGGTGTTCAAGATGACAGGGAAGGCAGATGTTCTAGAGTGGTCATGAGCGGTCTTGGGACGCCTGAGCAGGGGCCCGAAGGAGGAAGGAAGGATCCATGCACGTGGTTGGGGGAGTTGTTCCTAGGCAGAGGAAAGAGCTTGGGATGTTGGAGAATCCCACAGGCCAGTGTGGTTGGAATACAGGAAGCAACTCTTCCAAAAGGCAATTCCCCAAGGGAAAAAAGGACCATCTGTTTTCCTTTCAATACGAGTGTCTTAGCTCAGGCTGCTCTAACAAAATACCACAGACTGGGGGGCTGAACCCACAGATGTCTATTTTCTCCAGTACTAGGGACTGAGAGTCAGAGAGCAGGGCACCAGCATCCCCTCTGATGCGTGGCATTGGGTGGCACATGATGTCGCTTTGTCTGACTTCTGGTGGGACTCCAATCCCACATGTTACAACCTTCACCACCTCCCAGGTGTCTCATGCACTCTTCTCTTATGTTTTCCATTCTCTTTTCTCTCTCTGGATATTTTATGCAAAGGTGTCTTCCAGCTCATTAATCTTCAGCTACCAACAATTACCTACAAAACCCATCTACTGAGTTCTTAATTTTACGTATTGAGTTTTTCAATTCTAGAATTTTCATTTGATCCATTTTTATAAATTCCTGTTCTCTGTTAAAGATTCTCCACTGTCTGGGGTGCCTGGGTGGCTCAGTCATTAAGCGTCTGCCTTTGGCTCAGGTCATGATCCCGGGGTCCTGGTATCGAGCCCCACGTTGGGCTCCCTGCTCAGTGGGAAGCCGGCATCTCCCTCTCCAGCTCCCCCTGCTTGTGTTCCCTCTTTGGCTGTCTTTTTCTGTGTCAAATAAATAAAATTTTTTAAAAAATTTTTTAAAAAAAGATTCTCCACTGTCACCTCTGTTCTTGAACATACGAATAACTTCTATTGTGATTTTCAGGTCTGACGACTCTAGTTTCTAGTCATCTGTGGGTCTGTTTCTACTGTCATTTTTTTCTTCTGCTTTTGTTTCTTGGTAGACCTTGTGATTTCTTACTGAATGCCAGACATTGTGTAAAAACTTCAAGGACTGGATAATGTTCATCTTCCTCCAGACAGAATTTGCTTTAGATTTTGGCATGTGCTTAGATAGGGATGGAGCTGATTCAAGGCTGTATTTCAGTTTTTGTAAGGCTTGGTCTATTTCAAGTTTACTCTTTCCCTAGGGATGGAGCTGATTCAAGGCTGTATTTCAGTTTGTGTAAGGCTTGGTCTATTTCAAGTTTACTCTTTCCCTAGGGATGGAGCTGATTCAAGGCTGTATTTCAGTTTTTGTAAGGCTTGGTCTATTTCAAGTTTACTCTTTCCCTTGGGCGGAGCCCTGTAGGGTTGGTTCCCAGTAGATTCTCAGTTGCTCATCAGACCGCTCTTCCCTGGTGGGTCCTGAAAACCAATTCTTGTCTTCCAGCACTGAGAAACTGCCAAAATATCTGCTCACCTTCTCAGGCTCTTGGCAGCCACTTTCTGCTCAGTTTCTCATCCTCCTGAGCACAGGTGGCTTACAAATTAGCAAATCGCTTGAGGGGCGCTGCTGCTGTGTGTCTCTTTGCCTCTTTTCTTTCCTGAATCTTGGACCCTCAAGTCCTGGTTGCCTTAGTCGCCTTGATATTTTTTGTCTCCCCAGTTCTGTGAGAATGCTGATAGTTCTGTTAGCCGTCACTCTCTGTTGGCTTCTCAGCTGCTTGCTTCACACTTCTTAGGAATCAGCAAATGTCTTGAGGGAAAGAGGTATAGAACACGAGTCCCCTTCTCTCTGGGATCTTGATCCCTCATGTTCCTATTGCCTTGGTGTATTGTATTAGACCATATCACGTTATGTTATGTTATGTTATGTTTTATGTTATGTTGTTATGTTATGTTATGTTATGTTGTGATGTTATGTTATGTTGTTATGTTATGTTATGTTATGTTATGTTATGTTATGTTATGTTATGTTATGTTATGTTATATTTCATATCCTTGCTCCAGACATGAAAAACTTAGGTGTGTTGTGACTTCTGCAATCTCGTCCCAGTGCATACTGACTTACAATGTCCTTCCCTCCCTCCCCACCTAGTTGGTGCCACAGGTGAGTGCCTCGTGCTGGGCAATAGGATGGGAATGAATAAGAAGGCACTTTCTCTCCCAGACCAAAAACATCTTCCAGCTTCCCAGTCCCCAAACTTCCATCCTTTGGAGAATAGCTCTGTGTCCCCATTAAATTGAAGATGTTTCCTGATAAAAGCCACTAACTGTCATCAGTTTCTGGATGCGGTTTATTACCTCTTTTCAGTGAGACTGCTCACTTTGAAACTAGGCTCTCAAAAGGAAGGGCGTGGAGGGGGGACACAGGCGTGGGGTGCTGTCATGAAGGGGGCAGCCCTGCCCGGGCTCAGGTTTTCAGCATTCCTGCTAAAACTTGCAGGAACTTCCTGAATGGATCCCTTGTTCCTCCAGACCTCCGGTCCCTCCCCAATGAATCTGTTTTCCAGGCTATCTCCAGATTATTCCAAAGTGTGAATCTGTTCATTTTTTTATTATAAAAGTTAAGGCATGCTCATTAAAATAAATAGGGATAACATAAAGAAGAAATTATTCCAAATTCAACCACCCAGACTTCCAGATTTTTAATAACACCTATAGAAAGGACACCAGTTAGCTATTGCCACAAAAGAACACTTTGTAACAAACCACCCTAGAACTTAGTGGCCTAACACAATAGTCGTTTATTTTATGAGCTATAGGTTGCCTAAGGTCTGTCGATCCAGGCGGTGCTCAGCTGGGAGGCTCTGCCGATCTTGGCCATGGAATTCAGTCTGGCACCATATGCATCACTCATCCTCCTCCTGAGACCAGTGGCTAGCCTGAGAATGCTCTTCCCACGGCTCGAACATGGGTACCAGAGACCAAGTGGAAGCACTGTCAGGACCCACCGCCCGGTGCAAACAAGAGCTCCTGTCCTATCTCCTCTGTGGCCCGTTCCTCTCACCCCTCAGGCCCTGCACAGTAGTTAATGCCATCCCTGCATCTTCATGACCTTGCCAGCTGGCACCTCCTTAAATCCTGCTCTGTCCACTCCGTCCTCCGAGGGCGCTTTCCACAGCCATCTGTCCACCCCTCCCCATATTTGTCTCCCCACTTTCCAAAAGGCCAATATGATCATGTTCCCACCTCTGTTACACCCTGTTAGTGCAGCTCCATCGGTTCAGGAGGAGGCCGCACCCTTACCTACCTGCTTTGCCCCCCCCCCCCAGCTCCCCGCTGCCTGGGTGCTGGCTCTCTCCTACCCGACCCACAGTGTCCCTCCGCCCTTCTCCCACCCCATCACTGGGTCAAACTCTTCTTTACCCTCCTGGCCACAACAGTTCAAGCAGTCTTTCATTTTCCCCGGCAACTCCTGCCTGCCCCCTCCGAGGGCTCTCCTCGTCTGTATTCCCCCCTAGACTGTCAGCCCCTTGGGGACAGTGTACATCCCGGTGTTGCTGCAGCCGGTGGGGCGCCAGCCATGTTGGTGCTTCATGGCCCAGTGGGTGGGGAGCCAGGGGATGATGTTGATGGGAGAAGAGATGGAAAGGGAGGGGGAGGAGGGGACACGGAGAGGGGGAGGGGCAGAGAGGCACAGTGGGAGGGGAAGGATGAAGGATGTGAACCACCACTGACAGATGAATGGATCAATCAAGTTTGCTCCTGGAACCCCCTGGCCCGGAGACCTCTGACCACGCACTCCAGCCCCGACACCCGGGAAGGGCCCTTTGGTGGAAATGCAGGGACTGGTGGCAGCAGGTGCTGAAGGTTCTTCTTGGTGGCATCTCACAGCATAGGGCTTTTGGGTCTCCTTGAAGTGGCAGAAGAGGAGAGAGAAGAAAAGCCACCTCTCCACTGGGGGGGTGGTCATTGTATTCTCTCAGGGCAAGAGGGGGCTGAGGGGTAAAACCAGGCAGCTGCCTGGTTCCCAGAGAGCTGACTGCACCACCTCTGCAGGGCCTCGGGGAAGGAAGCCTCTGCTCTAGGACATCAGACCAATTTCCAACCAGACAGTTCTTCTGGAGGCTTCCACAGTCCCAGGGGATCTGCACCCTCGACAAAGCACGAGACTCCCAAACACACAGCTGTCCCTGCCTCCCTCCCAAGTGTTCTCCCGAATGGATAACCCTGCTCCTTTCTTCCGGCCACATCAAGACACAGTCTTAATTAGGTGCTCCTCTTAACATGTCACAGCCCCACCCCCGAATAAGGGGTGACATCCTGTCTTCCCCTGTCCTCCCTCCCGCCGTGTCCCATACACTGGTGGGGGCTGAGGACTAATACCCTAAGCCATGGATCCTGGACGCTCTAGAGTTTCCCTAGCCTCTCACTGTCTTTTCATTCTTTTCTATGTGCCTCGTCTCCAAAACTGCCCAGAGCCAAGCTGTTGATGCTTTCCCCATCGGTTCTGCTCCCCTCCACTCTTCCCACCTGGGGAAATGAAGTGCCACCCCACCAATTACTCACGCCACAGTCATCCCTGACAAAGGCCCTCCTTCCCTTCCATCTCCACCACGTTCAGTATGAATCTGGAATCCACCGGCTTCCCTCCACCCCATGGCCGCCCTTACCCCGATATGTGTCACCATCCTGCTTCCTGTCTTGCCTTCTTGTCCAGTCTAGCCCTGTCCTCTGCAGCCAGAACGGTCTTGTTGAAGGCCCAGCAGGACCTTGGAAGAATCCCCTGCAGATGAGGTCATGCTGTGAAGCTTAGACCTTCTACGAACTCCCAAGGGAGCCCCAATGCCGCCCCCCCCACACACATACACCCTGGGGCCCCCACTCAGACCTCCGTAAACACTGTTCCTTCTGCCCAACCTAACTCAGCTCTTGTCTCTCCATGCACTCACGTGTTCTGCAAATGACTTTCTATATTTTCTTGTTTTGTTTTGTTTTCCCAATTAATCCTTACAATAACCCCGGGCTGGGAGGTGGGCCCTGTGACCATCCCCATTTTGTGGGTGAGGACATGAGGCTGAGTGGTAAAGACACTTAGCAAGGCCGCACGTTAGTAAGGGGTTGAGATGAGATTCAAAAGCCTCACGCGCAATCCTCTGGCTCTAGGGCCCCAGGGCTGATCCACCGTGCGCTAGTCTATGGAGGACACATTGCCACCTGTCAGCCTACTGACCCCCACCCTGTTTTGTTTTACAAACTGTCTTTGAGGCCCTACTATGTGCCTGGCACAGTCATAGACACTGGATAACTTGGATGCCAACCACTCCAACAGACTCTCCCTGACCCCCCAAATGGAAATTGGGTTTTCCTTCTGCACAGGACCTTATGTTCTTGCCCCGTTGCCTTGTCAGTTTGTACCTGGTGCTGATTTGCATAACTGACTGTCTCCCTTCTAGACAGTAAGGCCCAGGAGGACAGATTCAGCACAGCCAGCCCACAGCCAGAGGTCTGGATGCCTGCTACACAGTAGGCACAAAACGAGTGAATGAATGGATGGTCCCATGCACATGACCTTGCAGAAACCCTCAATGTGTGGAATAGATACACTTCAGCTAAGAGGTGGCTTCAAAATTATTTTTGGTAAAATATACCTTATTTTCCACTGAGCCATTGGAAAATCTGAGATCTCATGGTAGAAATTTATGGGGGCCTTGGATCCGTGGGCCTTCCCAAGTGAACGGTTCTCAAGCACTGCATCCTGTCACCAGACCCCTGAGTCACTCCTGGAGGGCTGGAGCCCAGGGCACCTTCTACGGGTTGTGGGCCCAGCCAGGGCTGAGAGCGCCTGCCCTAGCCAAGCAGTCCACGCCTTCTGGCAGTCAGCATACATCACTGGGCATGAGGCAGAGGGGGCAGAAATGAGGCGCCTAGGTGTGCCGACCAGGGCTCAGAGTCCAGCAGCCGAGAGAGACCAGTGAACACTCACTGCTCACTCAGGGCCGTTCCCCCCCTGACACCATGAGCTCAAGCCAGCTCCCTGCACTATGTCTGTTGGGCCCCGCACGGTCTTGTAGCTGCATGAGATTCCTGTCGCCTCTGTAACAAGTTACCACAGACTTGGAGGCTCTGAAGGTCACAAGTCTACCATTAAGGGGTCAGGAGCGCTGTGCTCCTTCTGGGGGCTCCAGGAGAGTCTTTTCTCTGGCCTTTTCCAGTGTTTACAAGAAGTGTCCTGCATTCCTTGCTCACAGCTCTCTCCTTTTCTTAAAGTCAGCCGTATGGGATCTTCCACCCTCTGGTCTTCCATTCTCTCTCCCACCACACCTCCTTCTCCGGCTCCAACCCTCCTGCTTCCCTCCCCCCTTATAAGGAGGCGCCCCTTGTGGGGCACCTGGGTGGCTCAGTTGGTTAAGCAACTGCCTTCGGCTCAGGTCATGATCCTGGAGTCCAGGGATCGAGTCCCGCATCAGGCTCCCTGCTCAGCAGGGAGTCTGCTTCTCCCTCTGACCCTCCCTCCTCTCATGCTCTCTCTCTCTCTATCTCATTCTCTCTCTCAAATAAATAAAATCTTAAAAAAAATAAAATATAAGGACCTTGTGATTGCATTGGGTCCACCGAGATCGCGCAGGATAGTCTCCTCCTTCAGTCAAGAGCCTTAACTGAATCACACCTTCAAGTCCCTTTTGCCTCATAAGCCAACTCCTTCATGGGCTGCAGGGACCAGGGTGTGGATATCCTTGGGAGGGGGCACGATTCTTCTCACCCCAGTGACCTTGTCAAAGAACAGGCCGCTCTGTGCCTCGCTGCTACATCTGGAAGCAGGGGGAGTAATGATAGTAACAGAATTAGTAGTAGTAATAATACCTACCTTCTGGGGGATTGACTTTCTCCACAAGCACATAGAACAACATCTGACTAATAGACACTCAAGTATATGTCGACTTCAATATATTTAAGCAGTAAGATGAACACTGTGCCAAAAGTTTGAGACTGAAAACAAGGCACAGATGTCAGCATATTTTTAAAATGACAAAATCAAAGTAAGAATTTGAGAAAATGTGTAGCTCCACAAAAGACATCAACCTTATAGAAAACCAGCGTGAATTTAGAAACGAGGAAGCCCAAGACATCCCCAAGCAGAGGAAAAGACACTCGAAAGCATTTGCAGTCCAAAAACCACAAGTTAAAATAACAAAAATGGTTCACTTTACACCTTGAGACCAGCAGAAATCGGGTAATGCCAGGGCTGGGAGGGACGGATGCAGGGGCCTCCTCATCTGCTGGACCAGCCAGTCCCCAGGAAGGGTTCCACTCCTGCCCGTCAGGTTACGGCACCACCAGCCTGAGATGCAGCGGTTGCCCCTGAGGACATCTGTCCCCTGAGAATTGTTACACAGATCCACGATGCTCATCTGCCTGGAAGTGGCCCCCCAAGCCTGGGAGGGCGATATGGGCAGACGTGCACTTTGGGGGGTGACTTGGCATCTAGAAGAAAGTCAGACGAGGTGTATTCGTAGGAACGTGGGTGGATGCACAGAATCACCGGGGTTGGTGGAAAAGTGAGAAAGAGAATGGGGTACAGAACACACAGAAGCTTCGAGCTCAGAAGTGGCAATACGCATTTCCCTGGAGAGCAAAGAATGAACACCGAGCATGCTTGCTGATTGGCGGGGATGGCGTTAGCAATGGGGGAGCAAGAGAATGAGTGAATGAGGGAATGAATGGATGGAAGAGAAATACTGGCCTCCGCTGTGGGTGGTGGGCACGTTATCACAGGTTGACGGGCGTAGGGAGGGAGAGTACCCGGCGAGCGCTGACTCTGACCCTGGCAGGGGCCGAGAACAAATGCTTAGGACTGTCAGAGCCTGGGGCGAGGACAGGAGGTCAGAAGCAGAGGGTTCGGGAGGATTGGAGTTGAAGGATGGGGTACAGCAATTCCAGTTTTAGGGAACAAGCTTAGCAAAGGCCGAAGAGAGAAAGCTTGGGATCTGCCCAGAACTGACGCTAACATTTCAGGAGCAGTGGCCAGGAGTAGACACCCCGGGGCGGGCTCATCGTTCCCTACTCAGATAACCCTCCGAGGGAACAGTGATTAACTTCCCCTTCACACCAGCGCCGAGGGAGAGAAGGGAGGCTCAGAGAAACTGAGGAGTTTGCCAAAGGGTCCAGCTGGGAGGGGAGGAGCCAGGGTCTGGGCAGGCCGGCCTCGTTCTAGAACCCACACAGGGCTGCTCCTTGTATCTGCCAGACTGTTAAGCCGATGACTTGGAGTGAAGGACACATGGAAAAGGAGAATGGTCCATGTGGGCTTCTTTAGAGCCCATGTGGGTTTCTGCATGTAGACCAAGCAGCAGATGTGGAATCCTCCCAGTGACACCAGAACACAAGAAAAGGAGCCAGAGCAGACTCTGGTGTCTGATCTGGGACCCAGCTACACCCAGCAACCCACAGGACAGGCCACAGACACTGTGTGGGACGGGAAGACAGGACACTGTGGGACAGGAGGACGGACCACAGGACACTGTGTGGGACAGGGGGCCGGGAGGACGGACGATGGGGCGGCCCGTGGGCCGGGAGGACGGACGATGGGGCGGGCCCGTGGGCCGGGAGGACGGACGATGGGGCGGGCCCGTGGGCCGGGAGGACGGACGATGGGGCACTGATGATGAAGAATGAGCTCACAGTTGGGAATGGGCTTCCACAGGTCACCTAAGAGCATCATCTCCTCTCTTTTCCTTTCTATGATGTCACAGAAAGTCACGTGGGTTTGGAGTCCAGCCACCTGGGATGGAGAGAGGAGGGTGTTGGATCTATAAGACCTGGGGATCTTTTCCGTGGAGCTGAGTCCAGCTGAGAGTCCTGGAGAATAACCCTCCTTGTAACATGATCCCTGTCCCAGGGCGAGAGGCTCACACCGGCCCCAGGTGAGCTTTCTGTCACACCGCCTTCTCTCCCCGACAGCCATCTTGAAACCAGCTCAGCTCCCACTTGTCATGCTGCTTTTTACTTGGCTCCAACTTGCATGAGAGCCTGACGGTGGCATTTAATTGTTTTCCTGCACACGAGTGGGTATTAACAATTGCTACGATGTCATTTCCTGCTGGGGACAGAGCGTGGTGGAGCTGCCTGAAGAAGCTGCCTGCTGGCATCATTGCAGGAAGCTGGGAGGGAGTCCTGCACAGGTGAATCTGAGACACAAAAGCCCCACCCCTGACCTCAAGGGCCTTCCGCTTTGAGGCTCCTGTCCCCCAGTCCTGCCATGGACCAGCAGGTTACATTTGGGCGAGGTATGCTGTGCCTCCAGCCTCGGTTTCCTCCTGTGAAAACTAGGAGCAGTAATCCAAAATGGGACTGGGGGCTGGGGATGGGGCAGGACTGGGAGGCGGATGGTACAGGCAGAAGCTGGGCCGAGTGAGGACCAACAGGAAGGCTGAGACCGGGTGGCCGAGGCCCTGGCCAGAGTCCAGCCCACAGAGGGCCATCCCACAGGCCATACTGCCACTGCATATCTGAACCTAGGGACCCCAGGGGCTCTAATCCATCCCCACCTCCCAGTTCTCCATGGGCACAGAGCAGGGATGGGTGGGACTGGCAAGCGGGTCTAACAGGTGTCCCAGCCCCACAGCTGTGCTCCATACCGCCTTGGGTGCTGCACCAAACTTACTCGAGGGTGTCCCCCCTCCCCACTGCGCTCCCCAGCTATGGAAGCAGAATCTCCCTGGGGGGCCTTGGGCATCGGCCACGTCCAGGCAGTGGGACCCTAACTGTGGTGGGAGAAGCATTCACAGGTCTCAGGCATCCTGCCAACACAGTTCCCAGTGAGGCTGTCAGCAGATCTCGGGGCATCACCCTCAAGCCTGTCCCCGACGAGGGCCACCACTGCCTCTCTCCACTTCTACCTGGTCCAGAGCATGTCCCCAGATCAGCTCCCGGGACTCCTGCTGTCACCCCAAGAACTCACACACGCTGGGGTGAGTGCAAAGGGCTCAGCACCTCAGAGAACCGTTTGGAAGTGTCCCCTAAAGTCAAACATATGCCTCGCCGGGACCCGCAGTCCCACTCTTAGTTCATGCTCAGAAGCAGGCGCACATGTCTCCAAATATAGGTATGTTGGTGGCACTTTACTCACAAGAGCCAAAACAGGAAGCAGCCGAAATGCGCACCCACAGGATGATGGACAAACAGAATGTGGTATGTGTGTACAGGGGAACGCTACACGGGAGCACAACAGAATGATCTGCTGCTCCGGGCAAGACCCTGGATGAATCTCACAGGCATTATGCTGAGTGAAAGAAGCCAACTTGAAAGGCCGCACGATTCCATTTACAGAAAATACAAACAGGTCAAACTGATCCACGGTGACAGGTTAAGAACAGCGGCGCCTTTGTGGGAAGGGTGGTGACCAGGAGGGGGATGAACCATCTCTCTGGGCGCTGGAAATGTTCTCGATCTTACGCTGATGGTGATTAGAAGGGTGTACTCAGGGGCGCCTGGGTGGCTCAGGTGGTTAAGCGTCCGACTCTTGATTTCGGCTCAGGTCATGATCACAGGGTCCTGGGATCCAGCCACATATCGGGCTCCACGCTCAGCAAGAAATCTGCTTGTCCCTCTCCCTCTGCTCGCCCACCCCCACCCCACTCTGTCTCTCAAATAAATAAATAAATAAATAAATAAATAAATAAATAAATAAAATCTTTTAAAAAAGAAGGGTGTATTCACATGTCAAAATCCATCAACCTCTAGATTAAAGAGTAGTGCATTCTATGTACCTCCCAGTACGTATAACATACGTGGATGGCTCCTCTTGCCAACATAGTGAGGTCCAAACTGTGCACCTGCTTCTCCACGGTCCAGCCTTTGCCCATCTTTCCAACCTCATCTTTCACTCCCTCCCTGCCTGATATGATGCCCCAGCCACCTTGGCTCCACGTACACCTTCTGCTCGTCCACACCGGCCTGGCCTTGCACACATTGCTCCCGGCTTGGAATCCTTCCCCGTTTCCAGCTGGAAGTGTCTCTCCCCCTCCTCGCCCCTCCCCCTCCTCTCTCTGTCTCTCTGTGTCCCTCTCGGTGTACACACATCTGGGAGATGGGCTAGGGTTAGGGTTAGGGTCAGGCTTAGGCTTAGGGCCTAACAGAGCCTCAGAGAAATGAGTGGCTTGTGCTAAGAAGCAGGTCAAGGTGGGATTCATGCCCAGGTGAGCCTAACACGTAGGTGTTGAGCGCGTGTTCCTGCTAGGCGTGCAGACAATGACAAGTGCCCATCCTTGTCTTCTGAGAGCTTCCAGGCTGGAGGGCAGGCAAACCACCAAACGGAAAATGTTCGTGCACAGAAAGCGCATGAACTCCGGACTGGTCTCCGTCCTACCGTTGGACAAATCCCTTCAGCGCTCCAAGTCTCTGTTTATCTGTGAAATGGTGATAATACCTCCCTGCATCTCATTATCAGGTGGTGGGCACGTGACAAATGACGGCAACATCATTTCCCATTTTTAATTTTTTTAGTTTCTTTTTTTAATTTATTTTTATTAACATATAATGTATTATTTCATGGGTACAGGTCTGTGATTCATCAGTCTTACACAATTCATAGCACTCACCATAGCACACACCCTCCCCAATGTCCATCACCCAGCCACCCCTTCCCTCCGACCCCCCTTGACTCCAGCAACCTTCAGTTTGTTTCCTGAGATTGAAGAGTCTCTTATGGTTTGTCTCTCTATCTGGTTTCGCCTTGTTTCATTTTCTCCTCTCTTCCCCTAGGATCCTCTGCCTTGTTTCTCCATATATCAGTGAGATCATATGATAATTGTCTTTCTCTGATTGACTTATTTCGCTTAGCATAATACCCTCTAGTTCCAACCACATCATTGCAAATGGCAAGATTTCATTTTTTGATGGCTGCATAATATTCCATTGTGTGTGTGAGTGTGTGTGTGTATGTATGTATATATATATGGGAGTTTGGGATATTTATATACATACCACATCTTCTTTATCCATTTATCAGTCGGGGGACATCTGGGCTCTTTCCATAGTTTCGCTGCCCATCTTTCTGATGGTGAATATCCTCCAGATCCATCAAATTGTCCAAGGCCAAGGTCACATGCCACCTCCTCTCTGAAGACATCTTTAACTTGCCTCCCTTTCCAGACCTTGATGGTCACCCTCCTCCTCATCAGGATAATAATGAAATAACAAAGCTGTCCTGAATGGAGATTTTACTATGTGTTAAGGGTGATGCAAAGCATTTACATGCATTCTCACATCTAATCCCCATCATGACCCTCTAAGGTGGGAACTGTTGTCCCTACTTTTTAGCTAGGAAACTGAGGTTTATTGCTATTACATGGCAAGCCCAGGTTAACTGCTTGTGAGTGGGAGGCCAAGGTTCAGCCCCTGAATCATGGGCTCAGAATCTCAGCCGCGAGCTACACCACCCCAAGCACCTCTCTTTCTTCCAGGATCGAGCAACCTCACATGGGACAGGTCATTCAGTCACATCGATATACGTCGGGTTGGAGCTTTACTGTTTATAACACACACCCCTCCTCCTACAGGTGAGCAAACTGAGGTTCTTTACTTCTCCTTTTAATGAGTAATCCTTGCATGCCTACAAATGCCAGGATGTGGCAGGGAACAGCATTAGCTGGGGGCCCATTCTCCTGGGACTTAGAGTTTAATGGGGAGCTGGGGGTACCTATGGCAAGCCAACAAACACCACCTGATGAGGTTTGGGGGAGAAGATCAAACAGGTGAGAGAGAGTGTGTGTGTGCACCTGGGGACAGCTTTAGCTGGGAGCCTCTGGGAACAGCATTAGTGGGGAGCTGAGTGACCAGAGGGAGGACCTAGAGCAAGGGCATGAAAGGGGGAGGGCCCAGCAAGTGCAAAGGCCCAAGGGAGGGGGCAATGTGGCCTGTTTGAGGGAGGGCCAGACAGATGACAGACACGTGGACTTGGAAGCACCTTCCTGGAGAACAGTGGAGTGGGGTGAGTTCCAGGAGCAGGGACTGAGGCTTCACGGGCATGACTGGGAGTTTGGATTTTTAGCCTAAGTTAGAAGGAAAGAACTGGAAGGTTTCAAGCAGGAGTGATAAGATCACGTTTATGCTTCAAAGAGGACCTTTCGAGGGCATACCTTGAGCCCGGGACACAGGCCTGGCCCAGGCAAGAGCTTGTTTTCTCCAGCACCTACAACTGGACTGGTAGGCACCCAATTCTATTAACTGACTCACTGACTTGATCTATTCTGAGCAAACAGATGCATTCTTTCCAGCTCCCTGTTGGCCAGGGAATCACATGGAGATCAAAGGATCTAAAAGCTTTGGAGCAGACATGAGTTCCAATCCAGGCTTACCACATTCGACCTGTGTGCCTTGGGACAAGTCTCCTAACCTTTCTGATCCTCGGAGTAAATAAGGAATAAATAAGGCCCATCTCACCAGGTTGTATAGGAGTAAATGAAATAATGTTTATTAAGAGCCCAGTCCTGCCTTGCACACAAAGGTGTTAAAGTGAGCTAAGAAGATCAATATTGATCACCAGAGCAAGGCTTTTTAAAAAGTTCGGAAGCTATGTCTTGCTCTACATTCCCTACATTTGTCACATCGAGAATTTAGAAATTATTAGTCACATTGGCAGCAATCTCCCTTCCCAGCCCACTGGCACATCGGAAGGGTGTGATGGCACGCGACTGTGCATGCTTTAAGGGGGGGGCAGCAGAAGCACATGCCCACCTCCCGGGTCATGCAAGCCGTTCTCCCCCCGCGTCGGGAATCAGCAGCGGCTACAAACACTTCTTCCCAGAAAGGATGCTCATCCTTTGTTCTATGAGTTGACTCACGGGCCCTACGGTATTTCCCTCTATAATTCTTAGCAATGGCTTCGCAAAGCCTTGGAGAAAGAAGCAGTTCGCTTCTCAGTTTGCTCTGGGGGGCCCCTCCGCCCTGCCTGCATGCACACCCTTTGCAGTGGGACGTTGCTGCTCCTTCAACCAAGGGATACATCCTTTGCAGCCTCTCCCTGGGATGATCTAGGCGGGACATGGGATGGCCTTGACCAAGAGAATGTGTGCCTGTTCTGAGCGTGCAGGAACCCTGCTACTCCCAGGAACCTGCCAGGGCTAGCCTGACGGAGACACTCTACTCCCCTGAGAACATCCTTGAGTGTTGGTCCTGCGTCCCTAAGTGCAGCCCCAGCTCAGGGCAGGACGGGCCGAGGGATCAAGCTGGGAGGGCTGCCTGTACCTTGCAGATGAGCACGGGGTTGTTTTCCCTGTGGACAAGGAGACTGTGCAGTTAAGAACATTCCTTCTAGAACACGGAGCGGCAGAGGCGCGCCCAGGAGTCCAGCTGAGAGGGCTGTTGGACTGAGCTAAGCCAGACTTGATGGGGTGCTTACAGATCATGAGGACCTTACACTAAGGCACGAACAGCAGGAGGGAGGGATGGGGAGAGGCAGAGGTCACCAAGTTGTCACAGAGCTCGGGGACAGACTGGTTGGGGAGCAGGCAAGGGCGGGGTTTGGGGGCCTTTGGGCCAGGGCACGTGGAGAGACCCAGACAGGGCCCATCTCTAGGAGGAACAACCAAGGGGGATGACCTGCCATCTCGAGTTGGGACCCTCAGTCCCGGGAGTCTGCGTGGTTCACTATCCTGTGTCCCCTTCCCCACCTGGAGCAGAGTCTGTCTCTAAGGAGACACTGTTCATTTGCCCGAGACATACTAATTGGTATTTAAAAGCAATTACTCTGTGCCAGGCATGTTCTATTGCTTTATATATATTTACTCTTCCATCCTCAAGTGAGCCCTGTGAGGATTGTATTATCATTGTCCCCATTTTACAAACAAGGAGAACTGAGGCACAGAGGTTGGATACGTTGCCTGCCGTTCCAAATCGAGTAAGGGCCAGAGCCAGGATTCAACCCGGAGTGGGCCCCCAGAGCGGGCCCTCTCCGCTTGGCCGTTCCCTGTGGTGGAGCTGTGGGGGGCACGGCGGGAGGAGGAGTGGCATCCCTGGCCTCCACCCGCCACGCTGTTCCCTGCCCCATCCCTGCCGTGACAACCAGAACCGTCTCCAGACAGGCCTCCGGGGCCCGAGAGGCAACAACGGCCCCCCAGGGAACCCGCTGCAGAGTCTCATCTCTGCTTTTCTTTCTCCAACCCTCTTCCTTTGAGCAGAAGAGAGAGGCTCCCATGAGCCTTAAGGAGCATCTGCAAAGGAGAGAGTTCATGTGGAAATGGGTCTGAAGAGGGGCCGAGAAACCAGCCAAATGCTGACTCGACTCAGAAATAAAGGTTTCAGTGCACACCGTGTTACCGAAGGCCACGACTTCCTGAGTAAGACAACCAGTTGGAATCAGACCTTTCAGAGGCTGAAGGGAACTTGCCCAGGACGTAACAGCAACCTCTGAAGGCCCCTTTCTTGGAAATAGTTGCAAGCACGGTTTACGATGCAGGGTGACGCCAAGGACTGGAACTCTCTTAGTGCCAACACGACAGGGAAACACGGCAGAGAGGCTCCAAGCTCCCCGTAAGGGAAGGAGACGCAGGGAGGACGGCTGATGGACGGCGTGTGACTCATGTGATGCTTTCCAGCAGCAGCTCGATAAATATTGATGAGCGAACAAGACAGGAATTCAGGGACATCGGTTCACAGAGGTCTGAGCGGGGCCCGCGGGACCATTCACCCAGCCGCGCCTCTGAGCCCCCCACGAGCCCCGTCTGTCACACTCGCTGTCTAGGGACAGGTGCACCCGGAGTCGGAGCTGGGTGTGGCCTTAGGAGTCCGTGAGTGACCTTGTCAAGAAGGGTGGGAGGTGACTGTTTAAAAGGACTGTAGCCTCCCTGTTCCCGCTTTCTACCTAGTAACAGCTTGTTCCTCGATGCCTTTGTCACCTCTGTCACTGCCGTATTGCAGGACTCAACCAGTATGACCAAGAGAATGCAAAATACCTCATTAGCAATTACACAGATGACACGTTGAACGGATAACATTTTGGATGTGTGGCGTTAAATAAGATAAAGATTACAATGAATTCCACCTGATTATTTTTCTTTTTTGATTTGGCTACCACACAATTTTAGATGGCAGACAGGGCTCAAATGACCTTTCCACGGGACCATGCAGGGGTAGAGGGTCAACGCTGTTCTTGCCTGAAATTTAGTGACAGAAGACAAAACCTTTCCCCCCACAATTAAGGCTGACGGCCAACTCTGGCTAGGGGAGAAGGCTAATTAGCAAGTGTGCAAGCCTGAGAGTTGGAATTTTGTCTCTATTCCTGCGGTCAGTTCGCACAGTTTGTCTGCACGCTCCTCTCCTGGGTTCCTGAGACGCCCTGGCTGGAGGTGAGCTGGAGTGTTTGCATTTCCGGAGCCTGCGAAGATCTGCCCCCAGCTCTGGTAGGGACTTCGGCTCCGCTGGTGTTTTCCTAGGTTTGCCCTTGCGAACCAAGTGATCCCTCTACTAAGTTAACAAAAGCTCCTCATTCACAATAAAAGTGGAAACAAAGCAACAACAAGAGTAGAAGGAGCCCTCCAGGATGCAAATGATTTCCCTACTGCTCTCTACTGAGACGGTCATCTCTTTGGTTCTAGTGCCAACCACATGCACACACACACTCACTCCCTCCTAGAAGAAATATGTGAAATTCATGCTTTCAGAAATAATCTACACAGTGTTTTTTTTGTTTTTTGTTTTTTGTTTTTTTTTAGTTTGCATCAAAATACCTTGCCCTGCAAAACTTGGGTCCCAATCAATAAAACTAATGTCCGGTTCCGGAGAAATCTATGGCTGCTAATTAAAATCACCTTCATTGAAACAAACTATAAAGGATTTACCTCTTGACTCTGCTAGTCATTGCTGATGGATTTTTCCTTTTAATTTATTCTAAAACCCTATCTTCCTGCCGCCAATGGTTTTGTGGGACCCTTGAGTGATCTGGTTTCCTTGAACACATACACACACGCATGCGTACAAACATGCTCACACACACAGAGTGGACTCCCACAGCTCAGGCAGTGTGTCTGGGGATGCACTCCTGAGCACACCACTTGACACTTCCTGATGGGACACGGGTGCTGGGTGTGGAGGCTGAGAGGTAAAGTTTGGATCAGGCACAAAGTTCGAGTCAGCACAAAGCAAGCCTGTGGGGAGAAAAGTCACATCAACAAACAGGTGGAGAGACAATGCTGTGTAGATGGGGCAGCCCTGGGTTTCGTTCTACTTGTCTTTGCCTCTAACTCACTGGTGACCTTGGACCAGTCCCTAACTCTGGCACTTCCTTTCCCAGCCAGAGAGCTGGTCTCGAGGACCCACTGGATCCCTGCAAGCATTGATACTGTATGTTTGCTTCCTTCTCATTCGGTCAGCAAGTGCATTCCTACAGTGTACGAGGCATTGCCGTCGGCATTGAGAACACTCAGGCACTGGTGGCTTGTGGGTAACACGGTGCAGCAGAGACAGACCTGTGAACACAGAGTCTACACAGAGTCTAAGGACACCAAAGGAACTTGAGCTGATGGAAGACAAGGCAGGAGCTAGGTGAAGGAGGATGAAAAGCATCCCAGGCAAGGGGACCAGCAGCTCCCTCCAGGATGGTCACTTTGGATCCAGAGAGTTTAGCACAGAGCAGGCCCCTGTGAAGATGTTAAATAAGTGAACATGAGGGTCCAGAGGCAAGAAACAGCATGGGGAGTTCAGGGAGATGTGAATCGTTTTGCTAGGCTGGGGAGAGAAGACAGCATATATGGGAAGGATGGGAACAGGGTAAGAGAAGTGGGCAGGAGTCAAACCATGAGCTTTGTATCTGAAGCTAAAAAATGTGAACGTTAACCACTGTTGAATGGTTAAAATGGGCAAGATGCACGCAGAAAGACACTTGTGAAGTGCTTGCATTATTTCTTCTTGTATGGTTGGTAGAATTTACTGGTAAAGCTCTCTGGGCACAATATTGTCTTCATGAAGAGGACTTTACTTACAGGGGCGCCTGGGTGGCTCAGTCGGCTAGGCATTGGACTTTGGCTCAGGTCATGATCTCAGGGTCCTGGGTCCTAGGATCAAGCCCCATGTCAGGCTCTGAGCTCAGTGGGGAGTCTGTTTGTCCCTCTCCTTCTGCCTCTCCCCCTGCTCATGCTCTCTCTCTCTCTCAAATAAATAACATCTTAAAAAAGAGAGAGAGAACGTTACTTACAAATTATTTATAATTTTAGATTTTCTATTTCTCCTTCTGTCAGTTTGGTTAAGTTGTACATTTCCAAGGGATTTTTCTCTTCCTTCTAAATATTAACATTAATATTAAAATATTGCATTTTGCTTACAATACCCTCTCTAACCCCCTCTTTCTTCTTTACACTAGGAATTTGTGCCTTTTCTCTTTTTTCCTGTTTCAGCATCACCAACCACCATTTCCTGGTCTTCTCCAAGACTCACTCTTAGTTTTGTTGATCATCACTAATATGCATTTACCTTCTACTTTATTACTTTCTGCTCTCATCTTTATTTTTTCCTTCCTTCTATTAGGGGAGGGCAGATTAATTTGTTCTTTTTTTCTAAGTTCTGGAGATCCTAGCTTAGCTCATTGATTTTTAGCCTTTCTTTGTTTCTTTTTTTTTTTTTTAAGATTTTATTTATTTGAGAGACAGAGCATGAGAGGGAAGAGGGTCAGAGGGAGAAGCAGCTCCCCGCCGAGCCGGGAGCCCGATGCGGGACTCGATCCCAGGACTCCAGGATCGTGACCTGAGCCGAAGGCAGTCGCTTAACCAACTGAGCCACCCAGGCGCCCCAGCCTTTCTTTGTTTCTAAGAGATGCAGTGGGGGTTATAAATTTCCCTTTAGGCATAGTGTAAGCTGTACCCCACAACTTGAGATAATTTGTCTTCGGTATCATTCCTTTCAAAGTATTCAGTTCAAAACATTTTGACGGCATTCAGTTCAAATCCTCTCTTCTCTCCCTGGGGCCCTGACTGTGTACGTACGTCAGGCTTTCTCAGCACCTCTCCTGTGCTTCCTCACCCTTTCTTTTGTATCTGTGGATTCTGTTCTCGTAACTCTCAATTCTTTATTCCGGATGCTTTCCTATGACCTACTTTTGACTCACTGAGTCTCCTTTTAGCAATGTCCATTCGCTGTGAAACCCTTCTGTTTTTAATTTGGGGTATTGTCTTTTTCAGACATAGAATTTCAATTTGGTTCTTTTTTTTTTATAGTTTCTAAGGATTTGCCATAACTCAACTCATTCTTTTTTGTCTTTGAACATGGCTGTTTTAAAAAGTCTACATCTGTTCATTCCATTAGCTGGAGGCCTTGTGAGTCTGTTTCTATTATTTATTGTTTCTCTTGGGTTTTGATGATGTCTTATTTCCTTGTGTGCTTTGATATTTCGGATGAGTGTCAGACTCAATCATTCTATGAAGAATTACAGAAATAATTTGAGGGCTAAAATGACATATTCTTACAGGGAGGATTTACTTTGGCTTCTGGTAGGCCCTTAGGGCCTCTGGAAATCCCAGTTTGCTTTAATCCAATTATAGGGATTAAGATTATTTGAAGCTGAGTAATGAGTATGAGATCAGGAGATGGCCTTAAAAAACCTATCTGCTCTCTCTGCTCTATACCAGAGATCAGAGCAAAACAGGCAGTCAGTCCAAGGTCCAGTGCACTGACATGCTGCAGCCAGACAGACCCTCTGTCACAGAAAAAACATTCTAGAGGAAGTCAGTGTTCCTTGCTTGGTTTACCCCTCTCTGCACTATAATCCCAACCCGCCATATGTAGAAAATAATACGTCATCTCACAAATACATATTTGTGAGATGACACAAGGAGTTTTTTCAGAGTGACTGAATCCAAACTCTGAAAACTGCAAACATTTATTCCCAAATGCACCATGAATAATAGTCTTGCTGAAGAACCACCAATGAGTCTTCATTATTTGATCCAAAGAAAACATTCCAAAATAATGTAATAATTATTCTTGACATTGTAATAATCTTACAAATCCTCTATTTTATCTAAGACATATTACATAAACATGTATTGTATAATCCTGTATTTCCATATGAATTGTCCCATTTGATCCTCACAACAACTGTGACACAGAGACAGGAAAGAATTTCTCAGTCACCTGCCCCCTTCCCTCCCACTGCCCGGGACACAGAGTGTTTTAGATACAAAGGAGCAGGGCTAGAAGTGACTCCCTTGACCGAGGTCATATAGCAAATGGGCAGAGGGCCCCTGGCTTCCAACTCAGAGTTGGTGCTTCTTCCGTGACACTACTATGGGGCCCTCTCGTGACAGCACATCCTCACAGCTGTGAGGACCCACAGATAATCCAGGAAAGTCACAACTGCAAAAGACTATCCAAAAAGCCCCCCCTTCTGGGGATTGGGATGTGGAGACTTTCTCAGCCTGAGGTGGCACCTTTCTGTTCATTGCTGCCTCGGCTGAAGGATGGGATTCTGATGGCAGTGGGTCCCCCTGATTCTCTCCTGTGTTCAACACATTTTTGTTGAGCACCTCCTCTGTGCCAAGGTCGAGCTGCCTGAAACTCATCCATGAACAATGACAACAGAACCCCTGCCTTCCCTGCGGCCTCAGCTTTCCCGGCCAGAAGGCTGGTTTAGTGGCCCAGATTTGGGAGCCAGATGTCCTGGCCTGAGTCCTGGTGCCTCCACAGAGAGCAAGCCACTGGACTGCCCTTTCATGTTGAAGGTGTGCAGTTCATGGGGTCATGGGAGGCTGGCATGAGCTAATGGTGGTAATGCACATAGCAGGCATCCATTCATCTGAGTTATTTTATGACTGTTTAAATCACTCCTGTGCCACCCTGAGATCCAGCCCTACAAGGCTGCTCGCCATTCCCAAACCCACCAGACCTTTCCTACCCTTTCCACGTCACTCCTTCTACCTGGACGTCCCTCCCCTGGCCCAATCTCTCCACTTCCCAAAACTCCTTACCCTCCAAGTCTCCTCCTCCATGAAGCCACCCTTAGATCCCCAATTGGAGTGAATTCTCTGTGCTCAGCACCCAGACGACTCAGGGTATATGGGTTTTTGGGTTCTTGCTGCCTTCAGCCTGACTTCCAGCTATTTGCATAGGCAGGACTGGCTGCGCTGGGAGCCCAAAGCATGGCTCAAGGCTGAGCACAGGACCGTCCAGGGGCAGGGACGAGAGCACAGGGGAATGAGCATGTGGGTGCTCCTGTGAGGCCTCCTGGGGGCTCAGCCGCGGGCTGGATGTGAGGGTCGAGGTGACTGTCCTCCATGGCATCAACCGCCCAGCTCAGAAGTGCTCCCGCAGAGTGTGTGAAATCCTTGTGTGGGTCACAATCAGCAGGGAGGAGGAGGAAATACACAGGGGAAGGAGGAGGCGGAGATGGAGCAGACACAGAATAGAACAGAACAGAGTAGACTAGAAAGTACTGGAGCAAGTCATTCATAATGAGAGTAGGTATTGCTCCATGAAGCGTGTGTGTGTGTGGCTGAGGCTTGGTCACCATGGGAACTGAGTTTGTCAGTATGAGTTGAGGTTGCCCCCACAGAGCACAGGGAGCAGGCTGCTTTGCTAGGGGATGAGAGGCCATCTCCCGGTCCCATGACCACAGCTCCAGGTGGGCGCCAACCGCATCCCACCCCCAGCAGCTACCAGACTGGACCACACCCCGGCTGTCACTGCAACTGTCCCCTCCACGAAGGCAGCAGGAAAGGTTGGAGACAAAGCCCCCGATAGGGAAGTTGGACAGAGACAGAGCTGAGTGTAAACCCCCAGTGATGCTGGACGGATGCTTCATTCCTTGGGCCCCGGCTTCTGCATTCGAAACAATGAAACTGAGGGCGTCTGTCCTGGGGCGCCTCATGGGGCACCTCACCTAAGAAGGCATCAAAGGGTTAAAAATCAGAGGTACCCCTTTCCTGGCCTGGCAGGCAAAATACAGGATGCCCGGTTAGTGTTTTACATCATCTAAACAACAAATTCTGTGTGGGATAAATATGTCTCCAATGTTGTATTGGACATAATTATACTAAAGTATTTGCTGTTTATCTGAAATTTAAATGGAACTGAGCATTCTGTGTTTTTATTCGCTAAATCTGGCAAGCCCCCCACCCCCCCGCCCAGCCTGCGAAGGCTCCTAGTGCACACCTTGCACACCAATGCCACTTGGAACATCTGCAGCAGATTGGCTACTAGGGCATTCAGCAACATCTAGTCGTTCCTTTACTTCCTGAGTGGAGCGGACACCGGCATCCAGAAGGGAATGAGGGCAGCAGGTGCTTGCCCCGCCCAGCTGCCGGCCAGCAGGGAAAAGAAGGCACGTGAAGTCCCTATGGGTTTGGACTGTACTCACTTCTAAAAGGGTGAGATTTGGGGCGCCTGGGTGGCTCAGCCGTTGGGCGTCTGCCTTCGGCTCAGGTCATGGTCCCAGGGTCCTGGGATCGAGCCCCGCATCGGGCTCCCTGCTCAGGCAGGAGCCTGCTTCTCCCTCTCCCACTCCCCCTGCTTGTGTTCCCTCTCTGTCTCTCTCTCTGTGTCAAATAAATAAATAAATAAATCTTGAAAAAAAAAAATAAATAAAAGTGTGAGATTTCTGAGAGCCCCACTTACCCAGGCTGCGGCCGTGCGTTTGGAACACGGACCAAGCCTCCTGGGCCTCTGCAGGGCCTGGGACCAAGATGGCACAGGCAGCCCTCTTCACCTACTGGTCAGGGCCTGTCCCTCAAGAGGGTGGGCGGGAGAATCTAGAGACACTCACGTGAAAACCAACGGGGCTAGAAAACCAAGGGGGGTCAGAGAGGCGCCTGGGGCCACCACCCCGACAGGAATGCAGGGAGCCCCAACCGGAACCCAGGGGGGCTGGGGCCTCCACCAGAGGAGAGGGGTCAGGCTCACCCTCCACCCACAGGGGCTCAGAGCCTCAGCAGACTTAGCAAATAAAAATACAGGCCCAGATAAATTTGAATTTCAGATAAACGAATTTTTTTTTTTTTTTGTACAAGAATGTCTTAAATACTGCATGGGATATACTTATGCTAAAAAAAAGTATTCATTGTTGGGGCACCTGGGTGACTCAGTCCGATAAGAGTCCAACTCTTGATTTTGGCTCAGGTCATGATGTCAGGGTCCTGAGATCGTGGGGCTCCGCACTCAGCGGGGAGTTTGCTTGAGATTCTCTCTCCCTCTGCCCCTCCCCCTACTTCTGTGTGCACCCATGCCCTCTCTCTCTCTCAAATGAATAAATAAATAATTATTTATTACTTATCTAGAATTCAAAGTTAACCGGGCATCCTGCGTTTACTCGGCAACGCTAACAAGGAAGGAGCCGGGGACTAAATGCCTAGATCCCCCCCTCTCATCCCTGCATCTCCCATTGTCCCAACCCAAGGAGAAGCCAGAGAGAAAAGGAAGCCTGGTGTGATGCCATCCACAGAGATCAGGATTCAAGGACACTGCGAAGGAGAGGCCGGGAAGTGGGGCTAGAGAACACACAACATACCGTAAGGAGAGGGGCTGCTGGGAGACAGCCCATGATGGAGATTGGAGTGTTGGGAGAATGAGGAAGACATCTGTGGCACGTGGCACCCCCATCCCGCCAGCTGGCTTAGCTGCTCTGACCTCAGTTCCCTTATCAACAGGAGGGGGAGTGTATGAGATGAGATGTATTTCTAAGATTCCTCCCAATTTTCATGTTGTTTGATTTGTAAATTGCAACAACCCCCATAAAACCCCGGGGCCCTATTGTTAAAAAAAATCCGTGGGAATCACAGATTCCCGCACATAGATTCCAGCAGCCCCCAACCCTCAGCAGAGAGAATCCAACCAGCCTCGCCTCAAGGGAGGTTCGAGACTAGGACTCCAGGACAATGACCAGAATCAACCCGCAGCCGAATCCGACCCAGGACCCCCTGTTTAGGAGTGAAAGAAAGTGCGGGAATGTTAAACGGTGTAGCCGCTACGAGAAACATTATGGCAGTATCTCAAAAAATTACACACAGAATTAGCGTATGACCCAGCAACCCTACTTCTGGGGATGTACCCACAAGAATTGAGAGCAGGAACTCAAGCCGATATGTGCACACCCATGTTCATGGCAGCCTGATTCCCAATAGCCAAAGGGTGGAAGCAACCCAGTTGTCCATCAACAGATGAGTGGGCAAACGCAACTGGTCCACCCTTACAACGGTGTTTGATTCAGCCTTAAAAAGGAAGGGCATTTCGGGGGCGCCTGGGTGGCTCAGAAGGTTAAGCGTCTGCCTTCGGCTCAGGTCATGATCCTAGGGTCCTGGGATCGAGTCCCGCATCGGGCTCCCTGCTCCTTGGGAGCCTGCTTCTCCCTCTGCCTCTCTCTCTCTCTCTCTGTCTCTCATGAATAAATAAATAAAATCTTAAAAAAAAAAAAAGAAACAATGCATGCAGAAAAAAATCAAGTGGTATCTTTAAAAAAAAAAAAAAGGAAGGGCATTTCGGTACAATCTACAACACGGGAGAGCCTTGAGGACATGATGTGGGGGGAAATAAGCCAGCCACAAAAGAACAAACACTTCATGCTTCCACCATATGAAGTTTCTAGAGTCCTCAGACTGAGAAACAAAAAGTAGACCCTAGGCGCCGGGGGCTGAGGGAGGGAGGAACAGGGAGTTAGTATTGGATGGGGAAAGCAGTTCAATTTAGGAAGACAAAAAGTTCTGGAAATGAACAGTGGTGGTGGTTATACAGCAATGTGAACGTACTGAATTACACACTTAAAATGGTTCAAGTGGTCAATGCAATGATACGTGTATTTTATGCGAGTTTATTTTAAAGATTGTACTTATTTATGAGAGAGAGAGCGAGAGAGCCAGCAAGCGCACACGAGCCAGGGAGGGGGGAGGGACAGAGAGAGAAGCAGACTCCCCGCTGATCGGGGAGCCCGATGCGGGACTCGATCCCAGGACTCTGAGACCATGACCTGAGCTGAAGGCAGATGCTTCACCGACTGAGCCACCCAGGCGCCCCATCAGAGTTTTTCAACAAAGAATGAAAGAAAGCATATCTTCTGCTTTAGAATAGTGTTCATCTAAAAAGTTAAAGTGAAAGAAGGGTTTTAGCAAAGGAGTGCTTTTCAGTTATCTGGAAAATTAACTTATAGCAAAAGCAGCATTTTCTCATGATGCTGGGTAATAGCAGTGTTATGGTAACTGGGTTTGCATCATTAGAAATGTTCTTAGAAATTAATCATGGAACTCAGTTTGTAGCCGGGGCACTATCATGGTGTCAACACCCCAGGACTCTGCCATGTTAATATAACCACGGCTTATCAGACTTCGAGACACCAAGAACAATGAGCAGCCCTTGGTCCCTTCCAGATCTTTATACCCGTTTGTCTTCTGATATCTTATTCTTTTCTTGCCTAATCTTTGCTGAGAAGTGGGGAGTTCAGAATAGCTTTCATTAATTTACATGCTCATCTCCGTGGAAAGAAGGAGATCTTCTTAATTTGTCTGCTCATTACAAGGAGTTTAGAGGGAGCCCTTCCTCCCACAGAGGGCTCCACTCTTCTGGAGCAGGATCAGCTGGGAGCTGGAGTCTTCCCAATGGAGTTAAACAATTTCCCTGAATTCCTACCGGGCCCCGCTGTGCTGGGCAAAGCAAGCAGGGCGTGCGCAGGGGAGAGAGAACCCGTTCTTACCTCTGAGAAATTTCTAATCTGGTGATGGATAAATCACGATAAAATAAGGAAGACCATTTTAATTCATACCCTTATCATGGGGATTGAAGGAAGAGATATATCCAGCTAACGGGATCAGCAAGGTGCTCACAACTTCGCAAGAGAACCTACAAGACTGAACACATGAAGAGATGGTCAATATCAGTAGTCATCAGGGAAACGCAGACTGAAACCACCATGAGACACCTCTACACACAAGAGAATGGCTAAATTGTTTGTCTAAGTGTAAAACCGTGAACCAAGAAGTGGTGAGAACAGAGCTGACCTGAATCACTCACGCATTGGAAGCGTGAGTTCTAACTGCTCGGCGGAGTGCGAACAGTACAACCACACAGGAAACCAGAGTATCTGGGGAAGTGAAACACACACCTACCATACAACCCAGGAATTTCACTTCTGGGCACAAACTTGAGAGAAACGAAAGCTTCTGCCCGGACAAAGACTTGCGCACAAATGCTCAGAGCAGCATTATTCATGATCGCCCCAAGCTGAAAACCCAAGTGTCCAACAAAGGGGACATGGATGATAAGAAGACAGCTTATCATGCCCTGGAATAATATGCAGGAACTAAAAAGAAATTAATTACGACACACACAGAGACGGGAATCTCCAAGTCCTTATGCTGAGTGCCAGAGGCTGGACACAAAAGAGTTTACGCCCCAGTTCCTTTTGTATGCAGCCCTACAAAATGCAAACAGGCATCTGTTGGGAGACAGAGGCCCTGGCGAAGTGGGGGGCAGAGAGGACGGGGAAGGGGGGACCCAGGAAATCTGGGGTGACGACAGTGGTCTGCATCTTCGCTGCTGCGCTAATTCTCACAAAGGGAAACACGTCACAACTCATCAAATTCTATCGTTCAAATGGGTGCGGCTTACTGCATATAAATCACACCTCAATAATGTGACTATAGGGAAGTTTATAAAGCCGCAAGAGCAGAGGAAGAAAAGCAAACAAAAGATGGCAATAGAGTTCTTTAAACAGCTTTCTTGAGGTCTAATTGATCTGCTAAAACCCGTACATATTCGATATATACAATATGACGAGTTTGGTGTCAACACAGTTTTTCAAAAGAAAGAAAGAGTTCATTCACGAGGGTGAGCATCTGGGCTGGGCCTGGAAAATGGGTGCGCAGAGTAGGGAAGAGGTTGTTCCAGAAGTGGAGGGGGCAGGAGAGTCCTCGGAGTGCTCTGCACTCTACCGGTGGGGGTTGGTCCTTTGGGCTGGAAGATGGGGGGCCTTGCCCCCGCATGGGAGATGGTGTGCTTGTATCCCGCCCCCCAAATCTGTATCCTGAAACCCTAACCGCCAGTGTGGCTGTATTGAGAGACGGGGCTTCTAAGGGAGTAATTCAGGTTAAAATGAGGTCATAAGGCCAGGGCCCTAACCTGATAGGATTAGTGTCTCTATGAGACCCCAGAGAGCTGGCTCTGTCTCTGTCTCCACTTAACAATTTCCCCACCCCTCCCGCCCTGTGAGGACACAGCGAGAAGGGGGCCGTCTGTAAGCCAGAGGAGGGCTCTCGCCAGGACCCCACCATGCTGTCCTCTGACCTCAGGCTTCCAGCCTCCAGAAGGAAATGTCTGCCGTTTAAGCCCCCCAGCCCTCTGAGGCTGCAGTGGCCCGGGTCCCCAGTGCCTTCCACCGCCCAAGCCAACGGGTGTGCTGATGTCCCTCGACGTTAAATTCCATCACGCACGGTGACTCTCAGACTACCCTCCAGCCCTGGCTTCTACCCGTCTGGCAGCTCCATCCCCTTGACGGCCCAGCAGGCACCCCCACCCCAAACTCTCCACCTCAACCCTCTCCAGTCTCCAAAGTCCCGCGAGGGACAGTTCAGCCTTCCAGCTGCTGGGCCAGGTACAAAGCTTGGAGTCCTCATGACTCCTTTCTCGTTCCCACATCCAATCCATCAGCAATGCAGGTGGCTCTGTCTTTGTCAAGCGTCCAGACTGACCTCTCCTCCCCTTCTCCACCACCACCACTGGACCCAGAGACCACGGGACTGTTTGAATTTCCTCCTGATGACCGCCCTGCTTTCTCCCTCCCCCTCATCTCTACACCTGAGCCAGAGTGGTTCTACACCAGGTTGGGACCTGATTCAAACCCCGCAACAGTTCCCAGAGGCCCTCGGTGAGAGCGGAGCCCGCACGATGGCCAGCAAGGCCCCGCCCTCACCGGTCCTCCCCGCCTCCTCCTTCCCCTTCCTGGTTCCCAAATCCACCCACCCTCTCCCTCCTCCATCACTCTCAGCGCTCTGGGCCCAGGTGAGTGCCCTCACCTCCCAGCCGGCCTCCTTCCTCCTGCCCCCCTTCTTCTGGCCCACCCTCAGGGCTCCATCTATCACCCACCGGAAATGCCTGACCCCTCCCACACCCCCCCCTTCAAGCCCCGCGGGCTTTTCCAGGACACACGAAGCAAAGCCCAGACATCTCAGCTGCAGCAGCTACGGCTTCCCCACCCGGGGATGCGTCCACCTTGCTTCCTGTCCCATCCTGCAGGGCCCCACTGGAGAAGGGGTGAGCCACCCTCGAGGACTCAGCCAGCCCTCACGGCCCCACACCCCTGGGATGCCGGAGGGAGGGGAGCAGGCTTACCTTCAGTAGCCCGGGAGGCTGACCTAGAGCCTGCGTAGCTGTGATAACCATCAAAGACGCCCTGACTGCTGCGTTCTTCTAGGGTCTCCTGGCTGCCCATCCACCTCACCGACAGCCAATATTGAACTGGATGACAAGCACCAGAGAAATCTCATGAAACTGGTTTCACAAGTAGAAGTTCGAAGAAGACATTTATGATCTAATACTCCCTGCGCCTCCCCTGCCCCTTGAGCATGACTAAGCATGGAACCACCAGCTTCACACAGCAAAACAGCAGCTCTTTCTGCCCAGGGCTCCTGTCCCCACGCTATTCAAATAAACTCACTAAGCTGCATCACACAACATCTCAAGAATTCTCTCTTTCTTGACCCTTGCGCTCCACGATCCCACAATAAGACCACACACTGTTCCAGCTGCCCCGGGGGAGAAAGCTCTTCACCCTTCTTTGTCCTAATTCCTGGTTGGCCTTCGAGGCTCAGCTCTGGGATCACTTTCTTCTGGAAGCTTTCCTTAATTAAATGAGACTATTTAGCCAAACATTCCTTGAGCATCTCATGAGTGCCCAGCAGTGCCTTGCAGTGCTGGGGAGGGCTGTTTCAAAGGGCTTAGAGCCGGCGTACCCTGTCCCACTCATTCGAAGCTTGGGATGGGGGTCCCTGGATAGCAGGTGTCTTCTGACAAATTCCCTGGGGAGGGGGTTGATATATCCCTGTCCCCTATGTTTGGAGAACAGCTGGTGTCTCAGGTGGTTAAGAGCCCCTTCCAGCTGGAAGGGGTCTCGGCCCACCTAACCCAGGGGTTCTCCGCCTCCCACATTAGAATCACCTGAGGAGCTTTGACAAAGTGCCTGGAGGTTCTGATTCAACCAGCATTGCTGTGTTCTCTCCCCAGCGGGTCTTCACCCTCTCCCAGAACTGAGAACCACAGGTCAATCCAACCCTTCGATTTTACAGGTAGAGGAACATCTGATGGGGTGCCAGGGGAGCCTAGATGAGGCGTTCAGGTCACACAGAGGAGGATTTCCTGACACCCCATCTGCTGTTTTTTCCGATGTGCCAGTGTCTTCCCAACACCATTACCCCCTTTAAGAAGGATGGTGTGGGCTTCCCCAACTAAAGACATTACAAACTCAGAAACGCCAAGTTTCAAGGCAGTGTGATCCCAGATATGGAGCTCTGAAGGGCGATCGCCCCCCAACGCCCACCCCCACCCAGGCAGGAGGAACAAAAGAGGGCTTTCTCCCCCGGAAACAAAACTGAACTACTCTCCCGCGCCATCTAGTGGCACCGAGAGGTAGCGGGGAAGGACGAAACTGATGGGTTCAACGCCAACTGGAGTGTCCACCATGGACCTGGGCCAGGAGTCCACTGGACACAGAGGGAAGCCCTCAGGCCAGACGCTCCATGGACGCAGATGGCTACAGAACTGCCACCCAGGAGATGAGGCTTGAGGAGAGCTGGGAAACACATTTTCCTGAGAAAGAAAAAAGTGAGGTGTGGCAGCTCCTCAAAAAAAATTAAACACAGAGTTACCATATGACCCAGCAATCCCGCTTCTGGGGATGTAGGCCCCAAAGAACCGAAAGCAGAAACTCGAACAGATATTTGTATGCACGTGTTCATCGCAGCTCTATTCATAACAGCCTAAAGGTGGAAATAACCCAATGTCCACCAATGGATGAATGGATAAACAAAATGTGAAATGTACACACAGTGTACGTACACACAGGGAAATGTGATTCCACCTTAAAAAGGAAGGAGATTCGGACACAGGCTACACCATGGATGAACCCTGAGGACGTTATGCTCAGTGAAATAAGCCAGACACCCACGCACAAAAATACTGCATGATTCCATTTATATGGTACATAGAGGAGTCGAATTCATGGAGAAAGAAAGTATACTGGTGGTTGTTAGGGTCTGGCAGAGGGGGATGGGGACTTCGCATGTCATGGGGACAGAGTTTCAGTCTGGGAAGATGGAAAAGTTCTGGAGACGGATGGTTGCACAACACTGTGAATATACTTAACATCTCCGAACTCTACACTTGAAATGATTAAAAAGGGGGGGGTTATGTCATTTATATTTTGCCACAATGAGAGAGAGAGAGAGAGAGAGAGAGAGAGAGAGGGTTAGGTGTAAGAGCCAAAGTGCTCAGTCAGGCTGAGTTGAGCCTCGCTCCCCCGAACAGGATAGTCATTGGTTCTTCACCCATTCATGTACTCATTCATCAGCATATAGTGACATGACCACAGGCCAAGGGTTGTTCTAGGCACTGGAGAGCCAGTATCAAAACCAGACAGACACAACGGCCCACCGTGGTAGAGCCTACAGTCCAATAACAACCACTAAATAAACCAGAGGGAGAAATGAGGATGCTGCTTTAGAAAAATGAAGTGAGGCCAGGGCTGGGGGCTATTATCCTATTAGGCAGGGAAGGGAAGGCCTTTCTGACACAGTGACATTTGAAAAAGGACCCTGAAGACAGTGAAGGAGTACGTGGCGTCGGGGGAAGGGAGTCGAGGCAAAGGGCTGGAGTGGGGTGGATTGGGGGAGCAGTGGGGCAGAGAGCAGGCCCCGGGGTCAGATCACACCGGGCCTTGCTCACCATTGTGAGGATGCTGGCCTTCCCCACAAATGAGATGGGAGCCGTGGGGTGGGGGAGTTTGGGCAAAGGAGGGTCTTGGGACGTAGCAGGATCATTGGGCTGCTGTGGGGGAGCAGACCAGGGAGGGCAGGGGGAGCAGAAAGACCAGGTGGGAGGCTGTCTTTGAAATCCAGGCAGGAGACAACGAGAGCGTGAAGGAGGAGGCAGATAAAGGGGCCAATGAGGAGAGCTCTGATTTTGGATCTGTGTCAGAAGAGCCAAGGGATTTCCTGATGGCTTGTGTGTGGGTGAGAGGAAGAGATGAGTCAAGGGTGACTCCCACATGTTTGGCTTTTGTCCTAAGTATCTAGAAGGTTGGGGCCATCCATTTACTGAGATGGGAAGACAGAGAAAAATACCCTCTGGACACACTAAGTATGAGATGGCTACACGATGTCCATGGGGGATGTGGAGGAGACACAGGAGTCAGGCGCCTGGGGAGAAGCCCAGGCTGTGATGGGCTGGCAGATGCAGCCACAGTGAGATCACACGGGGAATGAGTGTGGATGCCGAGGAATGAGCTGGCAGCCAGAGGTTGCAGAGATGGAGAGGAATCCATAAAGGAGGGCACCAGGGAAGAGAAGGAGAGCAGGAGAGTGGGGTGTCCTAGAAGCCAAGAGAAGAATAAGGTTTCACGGAGAGAGTGGCTGCTTTGAGTCAAATGCTGCTGTTGGGTCAAGTTGATGAGGACCTGGCAACTGACCATCAGATGTGGCAACATGGAGGTCACTGACCTTGATGAGTGGGTTAGACCTTGACAGATGGGGATTGGAGTCAGATGTTGTAACTGTGTCATCCCTGTGTTGTTGAGAACCAAAATTCTTGGTGGGGGAGAAAAGAGATGCATGGAAAAGAGCAAGAAAGAAGGAAAGGAGGGAGGAAGGAGGGAGGGAGGAAGGAAGGAGGGAGGGAGAGAGGGAGGGAAGGAAGGAAGGAAGCAAACAAGCAAGCAGACAAAGACAACAGCACCAAGAGTCCTGCCAAAAGCTGGGACACCAGGTGTCTGGTGCCACCGTGCCGCAAACAGAGCAGACAGAGGAACATGCTGGATGGCACCACAAGAAGGCATTTCACACCATCTATAGACAGCAGGAAACTCCACAGGCCAAACAGCCTCAGTCCTTAGCAGATAAATTGTAAAGGAAAAAGAAAAACCTTAAAAAAAAAAAAAAAGAAAGAAAGAAAAGCAGGTAGGGAGAGCTTGTCAATTTAAAGAACTGAAAAACATATTTAAAAATTAGCTAGGCAAAAGCAAACTGTGGCGTTCAGGGATGCACCCTCGTATGATAAAATGATCAAGAAATATGAGAAAAGTCAGGCAAGGGGCGCCTGGGTGGCTCAGCTGAAGTCGTTGCCTTCGGCTCAGGTCATGGTCCCGGGGTCCTGGGATCGAGCCCCGCATCGGGCTCCCTGCTCGGCGGGAAGCCTGCTTCTCCCTCTCCCGCTCCCCCTGCTTGTGTTCCCTCTCTCGCTGTGTTTCTATGTGTCAAATAAATAAATAAAATCTTAAAAAAAAAAAAAAAAGGCAGGCTAACCCACCCCTAGCCCCCAGAGGGGAAGGGAGAGGGAGCGTTGGCAAGGTTCTGTGTTTTGACCTGTGTGGGGGTTAAAAGGGTATTGGGTTTTCTTGTTGCTGTGATTTATGAAGGTGCACGTTTGTTTTGTTTCTTCCTGTATACCGCCCCTTGGAGGGCATTGTGGAAACATGACGTGTGTTCTTGTTACCACTTTGATGGGGTTACCTCAGGCCTTTTGTGGCTGGGACCAGGTTTGCTAGATGTCCTTCAGTGCACAAGGATAATCTCACACAAAAAAAGAATGGTCCCACGTCTCATACATTTTTTTCAAATGTCCTGGCGGGCATTAATGCAGGTGGGGAAAAGTGTTTATAATTATCTGAGACTAAACGTTCACATATGCACCCGGAGGTTTTTACATCTTGATTACAAGCCACTAAGCAATGGGAGGGAAGACTGTTTCTGTGTCCTTGCTGGAACTTTACCAAATGTTGACCGTTTCGAAAGATCCTGCCGCTGCCTACAGCGAGCCTGTGGCACCCATCACTGTCACCTGCCTGGAACGGTTCACATCCATAGCTGTCCCATTCCTGACAATTCTCCAAACACTGTGTGGGCGTGAGCTTCTGCTGCTCCATTAAATCTTTTGGTGGAGTCAAACCGAAGTGTTTATATGCTGGAATATGCATTTTATTATCAATCACTTTCACTTCTCCCTCATATTATAGTTCGGGCATTACACTTTTTTCCCCTTCAGAATTGTGTTACGAGAAAGTGGTATCTGTGAATTTCATCTCAGCATACTACA
Organism: Callorhinus ursinus; assembly: GCF_003265705.2. Lineage (NCBI taxonomy): Eukaryota > Metazoa > Chordata > Mammalia > Carnivora > Otariidae > Callorhinus > Callorhinus ursinus. The sequence continues at coordinate 4,233,564 of NW_027397110.1, read as the reverse complement.
GGGGCATGACAAAATATTTTTTACCTGACTGATCCCACTTACATAAAGTATCTAAAGTAGTCAAATTCATAGAAACAGAAAATAGGGTGGTGGTTCCCAGGGGCGGGGGAGGGGGAAGGAAAAGGAGTTGTTGTTGAATGTATATAGAGTTTCAGTTCTGCCTGATGAAAAGTTCTGGAGATCTGCTTCACGACAATGTGAATATATTTAACACTATTGGGCTATGCACTTAAAAATGGCTAAGATGGTAATTTTTTATTTTATCATTTTTATTGAAATATCATTGAAAGATGGTAATTTTTGTGTTATGTGTTTTCTAACCTCCTTTAAAAATATTATTAAAAGGAGGTATTGATTCCGATTTGTTGAGAACAATGATCTTTATAAATGTCTACATGCCAAAACAACTGTAATAAAGTTACCATTTGATCCAGCCATTCCAATCCTTGGTATATCCCCAAAAGAACTGAAGGCGGGGATTCGAACAGATACTCATAACCCAGGTTCACAGCAGCATTGTTCATAATAATCAAAAGGTGGAAAGATCCCAGCTGTCCACCAACAAATGAATGCATACACAACATATGGTCTAGGTCTACAATGCAATATTATTCAGCCCAAAAAAGAAATACAATCCTGACATGCTACAACGTGGAGAAACTTTGAAGACATATGCTAAGTGAAATAAGCCAGATACAAAAGGACAGGTTTGGTATGACTACACTTACATGAGGTCCCTATTTGGCAAATTCATAGAGACAGAGAGGAGACCAGACGGGGCTGGGGAAGGGGAGATGGGAAGTTGTGTCCTGGGGACAGGGTTTCTGTTTGGGAAGATGAAAAAGTTTCTGGAGATGGATGGTGGTGATGGTTGTACAGCAATGGGATTGTCAATGCCACCGAATTGTACACTTAAAAATGCCTAAAACGTAGGGGAGGAGGAGGGGGATGGGTGAAACAGGTGAAGGGAATTAAGAGACACTTACTGTGATGAGCACCGAGTATTGCGTAGAATTGTTGAATCACTATATTGTACACCTGAAATGAATATCACACTGTGTTCACTCCAATAAAAATTTTAAGTAACAAAAAAGGACATAAATAATGGAAGAACCCTGTTAGTAGAGATCTTAAGAATCCCAAAATCATATTCATATCAAGAGTGCATCGCCTGGGCGGCTCAGTCGTTAAGCGTCTGCCTTCGGCTCAGGTCATGATCCCAGGGTCCTGGGATCGAGCCCCGCATCGGGCTCCCTGCTCGGCGGGAAGCCTGCTTCTCCCTCTCCCGCTCCCCCTGCTTGTGTTCCCTCTCTCGCTGTGTCTCTCTCTGTCAAATAAATAAATAAAAATCTTTAAAAAAAAAAAAAGGGCATCCATACGATATCACCATGTAATTCTGTTACTGGTAAAAAATAAGCTGTATACATTTTCTTAGGGAAAAAATGGTTACAATGTTAAAATTTGTGTTCTGTATGTTTTATCACAATATAAAGGAGGGGGGAACATTATTGGAAAACTATCCAAAACTGTCTTCACCAGAACAGTATCTCCACTTTTATTTTCTCTCATCTTAATAGACACACGCTCCATCTTCTGCATAAGAATCACCTACAGAATTGGTCAAAATGCAGATTCCTGAGCTCCTCCCAATGTTCCGATATGGGTGGCCCATAAGTCACTCCTGGAGGAAGTCCCTCGTGGACTCTCTGGTCTGCTGTAGGCAACTGGCTGAGTCTCGTGCCTGGGAGCACCCACCTGTCCCCACGCTGTGGCAGGTGGCAAGGGGGGGCGGCGAGAGAAGGATGGCGTGGAATGGCTGCATGCCAACACTCAAGACTTCTCACTCTGTCCCGCCCATGCGTTCATGCATTCATTCAGTGAGTCTCCAGCGCCTACCATGTGACTACTCGTGGGACTGGGGTAGGTCACAGCCTGTCCTACTTCAGTCTCCTGATCTAAATAACAGGAATGACATCAACTGGCTTTGCACATCGTTTTGTTAGACTGTTGGACACAGATAAAGGAGTTAGAACAGGGTGGCGCATGGCCCACAGAGAGTGCTCAGTGGGTAATGGCTGTACTCTCTAAAGGGGAGCATCGGGGGAGTGGGTGTATTTCCTCAAGACGTGGGTCTGAGCTTAGACCTCAGAGCAGAGTGGCGTGTGGTTGTGTGCTTATGATACCGTAAACACTTTTATGGCCCTCCCTCTGCTCCTTACACACATTACAAAGGGCTGACCGAAAACGGGTGGGGGTTGGGTGTCAGCCAGACAGAAACTTGTGTTGGAAATACAGAAAAATACTCAGTGATATTTATGAGCCCATTACGTGCAGACTGGAGTTCCAGGAAAAGTCAGCGCCCATATTCGTCGTGCCAGATTTCCAGAAGGAATGGCATGATGAGACTCCTCTCCCCCAACCACCACCCCAGCCCCCTCCTCCTACCTCTACAAGCTCTCAATGGACTGTTTAGACCTTAACAACTCTGGAGAGCTATTATGATCTATCAGGTGAAAAAAATCATTTACTTTACAAAGTGGTGTGTGTGATTTTCACCATCGACTGTAATAGCAACAGAGAATCATTTCAGCTGGCTGAGTGCATAATCTGTGTGCTAAACTTCTCTAAGCATGGATTTACACAATGGAGGAAAATAGCCCCCTGGGACCCACTCAGCGCCGTGGAATAAACAGCATGTGTTTCATAGATGGGCTGAGTATGTGCCAGAACCATTGCGCAGGACTCAAACCGTGGTCAATCTGGAAGACCATCGAACACTCAGAAACTGCCTTTGAAAATCCTTTTGTGGTAAGGCAGGGGGGCTCCAGGGATCACACACCCAACCAGCAAAGAGACTAAATGTTCTCATGTGCCACCAGCCAGCAGAAGGGAAAAAGGAGAGGAGCCAGCCCAAGGACCTAGGTGCCCCTTGCTTTTCCCTCCTCCATCACACTGGCGGGAGGTGATACGGCTCCTCCCCAGCTTCCAGCTCCCTTCTCACCTCCCTCCCTGGCTCCCCAGATCACAGCCACATTGGCCTCCCCACTTCCTTGCTTTTTACTGACCATGCCCTTTCCCACCTCAGGGCCTTTGCACTTGCTTCTGGAAGCACTCTCAAGTTGCCCCTCTCCCAGCCTCCCCTTCTGTTGCTCCATCTTATCATCTGCTTCCTTGCTTCATAGAAGCTAGTCATCTGGAGTTTTATGTCTCTTCATGTATCACAGCACTTCTCCCAACCACAGTCAAATCTCTGGGTTCAGGAACCTCTTCCGTCTTGTTCCCACCACTTCCCCAGGGCCCAGTGCAGTGTCTGGCATACAGCTGGAGCTCAATAAATATTTGTTCAGTGAACGAAAAACCTGAACACTGATCACATCTTGTTATCTTTACAGCACCTATCACTGTCTGACATAAGCTTGTTCGTTTATTTATTTATTTACCGGTTGACTGGGGCTCTCCCCCAACTGGGATGGATACCCTACAAAGGCCGGCATCCTCTCCGGCTTGGCCCCCACTTCACCCACAGCACCCGGAGCAGTACCAGGCACAGAGCAGAACATTTATGGATCGTTGCTGGACATTGCATGGCTGTTGATGACATTTCATCATTGTATCAAATTCTTGAAAAAAAAAATTTTTATATCAGATACTGTTCAAAAATTCAACATATTTTGTGGTGTGGTTTGATCACATAGACACACACACACATGCGTGCATGCACACAATCCTCTCATTAACCTGCACTGTGGGTTTTGACCAAGTATTTAGTCCTTTTGGGCCAAAGGTAGCATCTACCTAATGAGATGCTTACGCTAGCCAGCTTCAGAGAGTTCCTCCAGCTCCGGTCTCCTACTATGCCAAAGATTCTGCTCGATGGTACATGGGCTTAAGCCATACTCTGTGTCCAGCATACTGACTTCAGTCTCTGGCTGGATACAGGTACTTCCTGGGTACTTGGCGCTAGGTACCCCCTTGGTGCCTGTCCCACCAAGATACTTCCAAAGAGATACTCTGGAAGCTCCACAACTCATCCTGGAGCCAGAAGCCCTGCAGCTCACTGAGTGAGGAAGACGGACCCTGCCCTCAGACTGCCACCATGGAAATCAATTGGTCCAGACTGCTCCCTGTTTAATAACTTGACGGGCACAGGTGACCTGTCTGAGGCCTTCCTGAACACACCTGTTTGGCTTGTGGTCTGGCTGGTTCCATCCTGCAGCCAGTCACTATGGAAGTCAACAGCTCCACAATGCAGGAAACCCAGCCAATTATTGGACAGGTTGAAAATACCGGCCTGGCTGGTAACCTTCAGTCTTTTGTGTCTCAATCTAAAAAGTCCAACCCAATCCCTAGGTAGCCACTGAGCACCTATGGCATGATTGATGCTGAAGGCTTAGTCTTTGCTCTCCTGAACTCAACATCCAGGCAGGGAGATGAAACATATATGAAAAGTTGCATTAAAATGCAAGAGATTTAAAAAGAAAGAAAGAAAGAGAGAGAGAGAAAGAGAGAAAGAAAGGAAAAAGAGAGAAAGAGAGAGAGAAAGAAAGAAAGGAAGAAAAGAAAAGAAAAGAAAAGAAAAGAAAAGAAAAGAAAAGAAAAGAAAGGAAGGACGGAAGGAAGGAAGGAAGGAAGAAAAGAAAGAAACCCAGCAACTCAGTAGAAAATGAGCAAAGAGTATGAAAAAGCAGTCCCCAGAAGAGGAAACTCAAATGGCCATAAATATAAGGGATGCTCAACCCCACTGATAATCAAGGGATCTGCAAAGGTGTGACACCAATCGGAGTAACAACGAAGTCTGAAAACACCAGAGAATGCGGGCTACCCTTCGGTGTAGGCGCGAGACTGGTTCAATGCGCTGCGGCATCACTAACATCACTGGAGGGCTGTGTGCCCTTCAACCTTGCGATTCCACCAGAGAGAAACGTGCCCATGCTCCCAGGGAGACACAAAAAGGACGTTCACTGCAGCACTATTTTCACATTTGCATGAAGAAAGACCCGAGTCTCTGAGGGGTCGTCCTCCATGTGATGGGATTCTAGACAGCGATTTAAACAAATGAACCACATCTGCACGGATCCACGTGGCCAGTCCTCTGAGCAAGCTGAGTGACAAAAGCAAGTTCCAGAACAATGGAATCAGTATAATACCATTTTTGCACAACTTAAAACACAGAATCAATGGCATGTCATGTTTATGACACCTTCATGTGCAGGAGAGTGACCAAAACATGCATGGAAGTATATCGTGGGCAGAAGAAGGAAGGGGCTAAGGGGGGAACATTAGTTATATCACTAATGGTTTATGTCCTTAAAAATTCAGCAGAGAGATTGGAAACAGGACAAAAGATCTACACTGGGTGCTGATTATGTGGCTGTCTATTGGGAAAGGTCATTGAGAAGATGTGACCACTAGTTGACCCGTGAGCCGAACCCAGGTGATCACATACCTTCCCCTGTCCTTGGAATGGGGGTTCTGCTTGACCTTCCCCCTCTCAGAGGCTGCTCCAAGGACACAGCCTTGAGGAAGTGATGTGGTGTTGAGAACACCTGCACAGTATGCGTGACTCAACCCAGTTAAGGTCTCTTTCTATATAAAGGTTTAAGATCTGGCCGGCGGGGATCAACTCGTCTTGCTTCCACCCAAGTCCAGCCTCAGATATAAGATCCTTTTGCTCATGAAAACTGTCACCTGCCAACCTGGTGTGGCCTGGCTCTTTCTTCTGTCCCCTGGCCCTCTGGGTACAGGGGGCCATTTTCAGATTCCACCCGGGGAAGCTCCCGAAAGGGTCGTGAACCAACAGCATCTCTTTTGTTACCGTTGGTATTCTTCCATATATTTTAAGAATTTCAAACACTTTTAAAATAAAAAAAGTAAATAATTCTCCTGAAAAATATAAGAGAAATATTGCCCCTTAATACAACAGCAAGAAGCCTGAATAGGGCAGTGGGAATCCTTTATCAAATAGACTCTTGGCATAAGTAGCTAGCTGCATCATGAAGTAGATTGTGAATATAGTGGGCTGGGCAGGCTTGATGGGAGAGGTCGAATCCAGGCTGGATCATGAAGAATGGCGTCCAGCACGGGTTCTCTGGAAGCAGACGCTGAGATGGAATTTGGGGTGCCAGATGTTTCTTAAGGATCCACATTGTGAGGGGCACCTGCGTGGCTCAATTGGTTAAGCATCTGCCTTCAGCTCAGGTCATGATCTCAGGGTCCTGGGATTGAGCCCCACATCGGGCTCTGCGCTCAGCACGGAGTCTGCTTCAGATTCTCTCTAGCTCTCCTTCTGCCCTCCCACACATGCTCTCTATCTAGGAGGCATGAATAAATCTTTTTTTTTTTTTTAAAAAAGGATCCACTCTGTGAAAACAAGGAGGGGCAGGGACTGGACAGAAGACATAGCACTACGTAGGCCCAATAACCGAGGCCAGCTGGACTCAAGTGAGGAGCACTGGGGCCTCCACTATCTACTGTTATCAGGCCTTTGTGCCCCAGCTCCTGGGTCACCGAATGCGGGCTGCCCTGGAAAGGGTGTGACCTTGGCAAGGTGGGTCTCTGAGATACCGACACTCGGAGGCTATCTGTGGACCACGCTCCCTGTGCTCCTTTGCCTGTCTTCACGGCCTCGTTCCATGCCTGCCACACAGACAACACCTTCTAAAGAGACTTTTTTTTTTTTTAAGTAGTTTTAGGCTCACAGTAAAGTTGAACAGAAAGTACAGAGCTTTCCCACGCATAGCCTCCTCCATTATCACCATCCTGCCCCCGAATGGCGCATTACTTACAATTAATGAACCTACCCTGACACGTCATTATCCACAGGTGACGTGAGGGTTCAGTCTTGGTCTTGTGCATTCTATGGGTTTGGACAAGAGCATAATGACACGTATCCACCCTTACAGGATTATACGGAGTGGTCTCACTGCCCGAAAAATCCACTGTGCTCTGCCTATTCACCCCCACTCCTCCAACCCTTGGCAACCACAGGTATCTTTAGGGTCCCCACAGTTTGCCTTTTCCAGAATGCCACAGAATTGGAATTCTGGTGCCTCTGTGTCTTCACGTGGCTTCATAGCTCATGTCTTTTAGCGCTGAATAATACAGGCGTCCTCCACTTTTTGGAAGTTTGCGTTACACCACGTTGCTTTTATGAAAGGCCTATATTAGTACCTGTTTTTGCTAACTGAAAGAAAGCTGAAGATGACTGCCGCTTTTACCAAGAGGAAGAAGGAGGAGAAGGAGGAGAAGAAGGGAAAATAGGGTTTGGTGTTGTTTATTGAGACAGTGCACGCCCTGAGCAGCAGGAATGGGGCCCCCAAGCTCCCGCCCCGGGACCACACTCAGCATCTCAACATCAAGCTGCCAGAGCTTTGAACTGTGAGTATCAGTGCTGTATCTTGAGTTATTTTGTACATTTGTTGTCCAGATGTGTCCTAAGTTATCAGGAATGCCTAAGGAAGGTTATTTTTGGGATCTGGGGATGCTCAATTTTTTTTCCATCTGAATTAGTGATAATTGCTTTATTGCTTCAGCCCATTTTGGCTTCCACAAGTTTTCATTGGAACGCCCTCCTTTCAGAGAGCAGGGGAACCCTGCATTCCATTGTCTGGATGCACAGTTTATTTATCCATTCCCTGAAGAACGTCTTGGCTGCTTCCCAGTGTTGGTGACGATGAATAAAGCTGCTGTAAACATCCGTGAGCAGATTTTTGTGTAGACAGAGTTCTCAACTCCTTTGTGTAAGTACCGATTGCTGGATCGCATGGGAAAAGTACCCTTAGCTTTGTCAGAAACCACCTGGCTGTCTCCTCCAGAGGCTGCAGGGTTCTGCGTTCCCACCAGCAGTGAATGAGAGATGGTGTTGCTCCACATCCTCGCCAGCACTGGGGGTGGTCTTCTCTCTTTGTGGATCTCAAAGTAGCTCCAGGGCAGTGCTCTCTCTCACGGCAGGGTGCACATGGTGCTCTCTGCATGGGGTCATAGGATGGTGGCAGCTGTCTCCCAAGAAAGTCCCAGCCATCCTCCCCCTTCCTCCCTCTCCCTTCTTGGATCTCCTTCCTCACGCCTTCATGGGTTTAGGGGCCAAGAGCCATGCAAGTAGTCCCCGAAACTGTCCTTATAAATTCTGCAGAGTGCGATCTAACGTGAGACTTTCATGATCTACTGCATCTTAGTGTCGCCCTCGAAATTTCAGTGTCAGCGATATGCTCTGCAGTTACAGCCACCCTGGATTGTCCTGCAAGATAACATGAGAGAGGAGAATCTGGGTCCAGGTGCCACGGTTTCCACTGACCATCCAACTGCACGGTTGCAAAGAAATGCAAACAGCAGAGAATCACTGATACGTATTTGGTCCCCGTGGACAGAAAGGAAACCATTCATCACATCGGTTTCCACCTTTCTCTTATTTATACCATACACCTTTCTCCCACGAACATTATATGTGATTTTTCTCACATTTGTTCCCCTTGTGGAAATAGGATTCAGTTTATTTTTGTGTTAATGAGAAGAGCCTCTTTCTATTCAAGGGCATGCCTTGTTCATTAAGATATTTAAGAGTCAGTGCTCAATAATCCATCCTTTCCTGTATTCCTTGTCTTAGTTTAGTGACCCTGAGAAGCAGACCCTAAAATAGGGACCCAAGTGCCCATAGTTTATTAGGGAGCTGTATTAGCTTCCCAGGGCTGTGGCTTATAACAAAAGAAATGAAGAAATGTATTCTGTCAAGGTTCTGGAGGTTAAAGTCTGAACTCAAGCTGTCAGCAGGGTTGTGCTCTCTCCGAAGCCTCTGGGGGAGTATCTGCTTCATGTCTTCCTCTTCACTTCTAGTGGTTTCTGGTGATCTTTGCTGATCCTTGGCTTCTAGATAAATCACTCCAATCTCTCCTTCCACCTTCCCAGGACCTTCTCCCTGTGTGTCCCTCTGTGTCTCTTCCCTTCTTCTTAAGAGGACACCCTAATTCAGTATGACCTCATCTTAACTTGATTACATCTGCAAAGACCCTATATCCGAATCAGGTCAGAGTCACAAGGATCGAGATTCAGGGCTTCAACATATCTTTGAGGGGTGGGGCACAATTTGACCCATAACAGAAGGTGACTGATCCCTGGGAACTCTGATGGGATGGGCTGGGATGTGAGGGAGGGAAGGGAAGGACCAGTACAGAGTGTTATCTAGCAAGTTACCCATTGGGTACCTGGAGCTCAACCCAGCTATGCTTTTCTACCTCTTCACCATCCAACATCAGCCGAGGGCTGCTTCTGAGGCATTAACTCTCCTACACTTCTGGCTTGGTTTGCCCCATGTCCCAGCCCCATATGTCCCAGAGCCAGAAGAAAATCCTCAGGACAAGGGTCCCTGGTGCTTGTGGTAAGCAGCTCTCAACGTGTAGAGATGAGGGCTGAGGGACTGTGTTGGCCACAAACCACAACAAACTCAGTCTAATTCTATTTAGTGAAAATCCAAATGAAAATATGAGAAATCTGACCCACTTCAGTTCCACCCGAGGTCTTTAATCCTTAACTATCAACCCAAAATGCTAGATGTGGACACTCATGAGGTATGATGCCCAAAGATTCTGATGCAGTGAGGTCCTGCTACGCAAGTGAGCCAACCACATCCCACAGAGGATGCCCTCCGAGCATTTGTTGGTATATGGGCTGTTTCTACCACCTCACCCTCTCCTCTTCCTTTTGGGTTGAAAGAGCCAAAGCCCTGGATCAAGAGTTGGAAATCGCATACCTATCCTGCCACCTGGTTTATTTTACCCCTTGTGCGGACGCACAGTCAGCATCTCCCTTCTTGGCGCGTGAGAGAGAAAACCAGCTGGGTCTTGGCATAGCTCATTTCAACAGCTGCTGACCACTCTGCCAACAGATCCAATCTGACTCTTAGCTCTTACGCTGACAAACCCCAAGGTGCTGGAATTAGTGTAACGTGCTTCCTTCAAAAGTGATTAGCGCAAACTTACTCACTAGGGGAAAGCAACAAGAAGGAAGAGAGAGGAAAATCTGAGTATCTTGGGCACTTCCCTGGAGACACAATTAGTGCATCTTGGCAATCGCTCGTTTTTAGCTCTGTCATAATTCTCAGCAGCAAGCAGTGCTACTAAGAATGAAGGAACAGCTATTAATTCATACACAGACTAATCAAGTAATGGTAAGAAGTAGAAAGGAATCAGCTTGGGGGAGGGAAAGCAGAAATCATTCCATTCATTGAGTCCCACCGTAATTGTGCCATCTGGTTGTCGAGTTTAAGGGAGGTCCACCTGCTGACCAACGGCTTGGGCATGCTGCCACTCTCTGGTCCCAGGGCCATACGGGACCATCCTTTTCTGGGGGAAGCCTTCCCAAGCAGGTGCAGCCCAGAGGCACCTCTCTGTTCTCAGAATTCTGAGACCTGTCGCTTACAGGTTTATTGCATTCCACGAAGCACACAGCTCAAGCTGTTGCTTTCCATCATGCTAAACTCATACTGCCGGCTGCCTCCTACTGTCACTTTTTAAATATTCCCAAGGAGACTATGAACATGAGGGTAGAGACCCTAGCCCTCCCCCACATGTCCAGAATCGAGTCCTGATTTCAATAAAGCTACTTAAGAAATCATTACTACTTTCGTTGAGATGTATTTCCTTCCTGCAGAAAAGACACTCATCAGCCCCCTGAGCGGGAACTTGTAGATCCTGACCATGAGCCTCAGGTCATTCAGAGCTGAGGCCTTGGAACAGCGATCTACCAGTAATCAGAGATGGGGGAGGGAGGGAGGCAGGGCCCTCTACAATCTCGGGGTCACTGAGGCTCCGGAACCCAACGGTGACTCAGTAAGAGTGATCGTGGTGAAGGTGTTGGGAGCTAGACCATCCTTGTTGGAAGTCGGTGTCTTCTTTCAAATATTCATACCACTTCACTAGTCTCATTGGGACTTTACTGAGAATAACTGCTTTGCCTTCTTGTTCTAGCGCTTCTTGATATAATGAAGGTTCAATACAGAAATCCTGAGTGATCCTCATTTAGGCCACGGAGACAAGCCTGGGTGTGTGTATACATGTCTCTTCCATCAGGGATTGTCCTAGTGAGGGGACAATTCATTCATTCACCCATCAAATATGTCCTGAACCCGACAATGGGTAAAGTATGGCACTGGACACCGTCTGGGGAAGGGTGGGCTGTAGTGGGTGCAAAGGAGGATAGACAGATGAATCAGAGCTCAAGTCCACCCTCCGGACACTTAGAGTATGGGGGAGGGGGAAATGAAATCAGCAGGTAGATAACTACAATTCAAGAGTGACAAGAGGTGTAAGAAGTTCCAAGAAAGTTCTTGGAAGCACTGAGCCAGTGTGAAAGTACCTGAAATACAAAGGCTTTGTGTTGACACCCTCCCTCTCAGAATTTCCACCAGGGAGTGTAGAAACTAGAGAATCAATCCTCAGGCACCAGTGAGTGTCCACTTAGGGCCCCTTAGTCATTGCCTTCATCAATTTACATACATGTGTCCATTTATGTTATATTCTAATATGTTGTATTTGCTGATTTATATACATTGTGTTACTGATTGAAGGGTGTGGTGGGTAGGTATTGTGGGCATATCATGTAAAAATCACTGGACCGTGACAAGGAGAATTCCTTGAAGAAGATGCAAATGTGCCAATGCTCGGATGGCCTAAAGTGATTCTTCTCTTCCCCAGAGGGGGAGAGCGGTATGCCGGGACTTTGGTTCTGGCCTCCATGAAGCAGATTCAGGGCTACTCTGGGGCCAAGCCCCAGAAAGCAAGACTGTGTGGCTCAGAGTGCGGGCTCTGGAAGCCAGAGTATGCTCAGACTCGGCCTCGGACGCTCAGCAGCTTTGTGACGGGGCAAGCTGCTCAGGCTCTCGGGCCTCAGTCTCCTTACTCTTTTAGGTTGTTGGGGGGATTAAAGGAGCAAACATGGAGGGGGGGGAGGGTTATGTAATGTGACCTAGTTATCATCTTCCTCCTCCTCAAGACCACGTGACCGATTCTGTCCTGATTCCTCCCAGCAGGAGGGATTTTAGGCAGGTCAGGAGGGAGGGGAGAATCCCGCAACAACCAACCTGAGTCCGAGCTGATTCCATTTATTTACTTTTTATTTATCTGAGTGAGAGAGAGCACGAGTGGGGGGAGGGGCAGAGGGACAAGCAGACTCCCCGCTGAGCACAGAGCCCCACTCAGAGCTTGATCCCATGACCCTGAGATCATGACCGGAGCTGAAACCAAGAGTCAGACGCTTAACCAACTGAGCCACCCAAGCGCCCCATTTTAAACGAGGGCTGGTTAATAATTTCCCAGAACCCTGTAGAGGAGGTGTGTGAGACTGTTCTTTCCTTTATCTAGAAGACAGCAAACTCAGGAGCTTGGCTGTCTTCAGTCTTCAGTGGCAGGAGCAGGGGCTGCAGTGTGGGGCAGGGAGAGGGATGCTCAGGAACAGACTCTTCAGGGCTCTTCATGTGAGATTCAAGAAGCCGCTGATGGACGACTTTCCCACCTTCCATTCCTGGTGCTTTTTGCCCTCCTTGCAGCCTGTGGCTGACCCGTGCACCAACGCTCAGCTGACAGGATCTGGCTTTAAAGGAGGGAGAGGTGATTGGATTTTCCTGGCAGCAAGTGTGAGCTCTGACTGGCTTAGATGGGAAAGCAATGGAAAAGAAAGAAAAAAGGAGGGAAATTTGGTGGTGGTGTGAATGGGGAAAACATTTTGAAATAAAATCTAAATGCCTGCTCTGGTCGCAAAGGAAAGAAAAATGGCTTATGAAAGTCAAATACATTTCTTTCTATATTGAAGACTGCCATACATTCAACTTGCAAAGATTGTTAAAGAAACAAATATTCAGTAACAACTGTTAAAGATAGTAAGGCACACTGTATGCATGAGTGGGGTCCACTGCTATGAGATTTTGCTGTGCCGGAGAGAGCCTGGGCTCAGCTTGGAATACAGCATGGGCAGGTGGGGGTTTCTGGCCAGGGAGCAGGTGGGGGTCAGTAGATGGAAAATTACTGAGAGGGAATAACAGGGGTGGCAGAGACAGTGGCGGCGGGGGGGGGGGGGGTGTTGGGCTAAACCAACCTGACAGAGTTCTTTGCTAAAGACAGGTCAGGGTGACCAGACCTCACCTGGGGTGTGGTGGAGGATGAGGAACCTGAGCAGATATCGAGGGTGATCAGATGTGGGAGGGTGGGGGACTCTGGTTAAACCGACTTAGCAGGGTGCTTGCTTAAAACCAGGCTTTACAAAAAAGTGCACAAACAGGTGGGCCTAGGAGAAGTTTCAGGAAGGCTGACTAAAAGAATCTTTGTCATGATAAAATGTTTTCTTTTTAAACAATGTAACATTGAGACCTTATGAGACAAACTATATTTTACAACGAAGTAACCCACAAGTGATTCAAGGAAAGATAAACTAGTTTCAAAAGCATCTTGAACTAAATTTGTTCAGAGGTATACTATTATACCCTGTGTTACTTAAGTAATTTTTAAAAATTTTAACTTTTTTTGAGAGAGAGAGTTCGCACGCAAGCATGGGGGGAGGGGCAAGGGGAGAAAGAGAATCTCAAGCAGATTCTATGCTGAGCACGGTGCCCCACATGGGCCTCAATATTACGATCCCGAGATCATGACCTGAGCCGAAATCAAGAGTCAGACACCTAACCGACTGAGCCACTCAGGCGCCCCTAAAAATTTTAACTTTCTCAAATGAGGAAGTATAAAAGAATGCACAGAAATAAAGAAGACACAAAAGAACAAATATTGTATGATTCCACTTAGGCAGGTACTTAGTAGAGGTTACCAGGGGCTAGGGAGAGGAGAAATGGGAAGTTACTGTTTAATGGTAAAGAGTTTCTGTTTGGGGTGATGAAAAAGTTCTGGAAATGGATAAAGTGATCAATTTTATGCTATATACATTTTAACGCAATTTAAAAAATCAATTTAAAAAAGAATGTATAAGTCCAGTTGCAGATACAGCACTATTGAACCACCAGGCCAATTTGCTCCCTTAGAGTTGTGCAGTGCACAACCTGTACATGGCAGCCCTGTCCAGGCACTCTGTTTCCTGACAAAAAGATAACGGTACTTGTATTGGGTATTTTTTTTTTCTTTTAGGTAATGCACAAACATTCCTTCTCAGTTGACTTCTGTTTAAAAAGGAAAGAAAGGAAGAGAAAAAGTCCATCAGTGCACCAAAAAAGCACAAGAGTTACACATTCAGAGAAAATAGGTGGGAGGGGAAGCAAGTCAGGGAATCTTTAAGCAGAGGTGATGGAAAGAAGTGGTTGGATACAGCAGGCTTTATTCTGGACATAGAGTCAACCAGAACTCTTCTATTTAAATGTGGGGTCTGAGAGAAAGGGAAGAATCAGAGATGATCTAAGCTCATGGTGGTGTCATCCAGAGAGATGGGATGCTGGGGATCAATGGCTGGGTTTGGGTGGAATTTCATTTGAGATGTGTTCAGACATCCAAATGGAAATGATGAGAAAGCAGTTGGATATAAGAGTCTGGAGTTCATGAGAAAGGTCAGGACAGAAGATGTATTTCGAGTCAAAGTTGGGAGTTTCAAGAATACATGAGAAGCCCTGGACAGTGTAGACAGGAAAAGAGGAAAGAGCAGACTAGAGAGGCTTGGAGAATGCCAACACTTGGAGATCTGGTCGAAGTTGAGAAGGGGCAGACTCTAAGGCAGATGGCAATCAAGACAAATTCCCTGGGTTATCACAGTAGACTACAGATGTTAAGTATTCCTTTTTTTTTTTTTTTTTTAGTTTCATTTATTTAAGTAATCTTTACACCCAACGTGGGGCTCAAACTCATGTGAGATCAAGAGTCACATGCTTTTCCAAACTGAGCCAGCCAGGTGCCCCCAGAATTAAGTATTTCAAGGACAGAGTGGTCAACCATGGCAAAGGATGCTGACAGACTCGCAGCTTTGGCGGGGGGGGGGGGGATGAAGTAGTCTTCATTTAATTGTATCTATGTTCTCCATAAAATATGAGGCAGTAATCAGCTGAGTAGTATTACCATTATGCAGATACCGAGGGCACTGTGGAGATACCATTAACTGAGAGTGGAGGGCTGCAGGGGGGCAGCAGACAAAGGAGGTCAAGTCAACGGTGGATATCAGGCTTTGGGGCTTCGAGTTTGGAAGTTTGAGACACCTGTTAGGCATCCAAATACCGATGCTGTGTACACACTGGAGTTTAGGGGAGAAGTTCAGGCTGAAGATTAAAATCTCATACCATCTTCTCTATAAGCCTTTTGTTAAGATATCCCACACAGATTCCTAAATTAAAACAAATCCTTTGTGGCCCAGTTTGGGATGCAGAAAATAACTATAACTAAAAACCAAGAAGGATTAAAACAGAGAGACCAGCTTTGCAGCGGAGGCAGAGGGTTAACAGGCTGGATTATAAAGGGTAAGCAGGAGCATGCCAGCGGAAGGGATGCCAGGAGGAAAGCGAGTGAACTGCCCTCGTTGAAAAGATGAGAATGACACTAAACCAGGATTGCCCCAGAAAAGTGGTGACTTGACCAGTCATTTTCCCGAGACGTGGTTTATGAGCTGGAGCTCACGCATGATGTTGTGATGGGGAGCATCGCCTGCAGAGTGAGTTTCCTGGGCTTGCATTCCAGACCCGCCGTTTCTTTTAGCCTCAGACAGTAATTCAATGTCTGCACCTCCATCCCCCCATCTGTTAAAATGGAAGCACACAGCTGCGCCCACTCCCTGGGGTTCCTGTGGGGATGAAATGCTACCACTGCCTGGCCCCGAGTCCGTGCTCCACAAAGGTTAGCTCTGGTCATGGTGGTTTGTCTCCCAACTCCTCTCTGACTCCACGAGAGCCTGAGATCCACTCCCACTTGCATCATGGCTTATAGTACAGCGTCTGGCACAAGTCAGCCATCAGCAAGAGTTTGGGGTGTTGAACAGAAAGTGGCTCCCGTGGCTCCCTCCCATGGCGCTGAGGAAGGGAGTGGTACTACTTACTCTTCCTGCACCTGTGAGCATCCCTCCCCCTCCCTCCTGCTCTCCTGGGGTAAGCGTCCCCAGGTGCCCTGGGGTCCAGCCCCCACCTTTGCAAGAACTGCATTCTATTCATGCTCTCCCTTCTTTATCTTCAACCCCTTCTTAGATTCTTCCCTGATGCACACTAACAAGCTCAGGGCTCCTCCACTTTTAAGAACAAAAGCAAAAACAAAAACCCCACTCCTGCACAGTGCTGCCCCTCCAGCTGTTTCCCAATCTCTACCCATCTGTTCTCGGCCAAACCTCTGTAAAGTTGTCTACGCTAGCTCTAGCTTTCGGCAGCTTCTCTACTCCTCATCTCTCAATCCATTGCAAAGCGCTACAGTCAACCTTACCTTTTCCAAAATGACTTTTTTTTTTTTTTTTTTTTAGTGTCACCCGGGACCAACTATTTTGCTAGATCCAACTGATGTTGTATAATTTTCATCTAAGGTAATCCTTCTGCACATTCAAGATCCCTAACCACGCTCTTTCTGAGAACACCAGACGCCTTCTCCTAGCTTTCTGCCCACATCCCAGGCTGGCGGTCCTCAGCCTCCCTGGCTGGTTTACCAAGGATTCTTAGTGCCATTGGAGCTTCTCAAGAATGTGCCTTCTCTCCCTGAATTCCACCCCTAGGCAATTCATCCCCTCCGGGGCTTCATTTACTCCTTGGACACCTATGACTTCTAGCTCTAACCTCCTCTTTGAACTGCAGACCCACATAGATGTACCACAGGGACCTCACACCAGTATATTCAAAACTGAACTCACTGTCTCCATCCCCTCCCCAGACTCAAGCCACTCCGATGTTCCCTTTAATGTAAGCAGAAAACTGGGGGTCATCCTTAACTTTCCTGTCCTGCAACCCTCACATTTTACCGATTCTACCTCAAATCAGATTAAATGTCTATCAAATCCACCCACTTCCCTCCACCGTCCTTGCTGGGGGAATGAGGCACTGTCCACAGGACCCCACTGGGAGAGGACAATTGGAAGCTCCATGCCTGGTCTCTCTGGACCGTCTGCTACACCTATTACCTTTGCTGATTTGGTTTTTTTAAAGATTTATTTATTTATTTTAGAGATTGGGTGAGGGGCAGAGGGGGAGGGAGAGAAGAGAATCCTCAAGCTGACTCCCTACTGAGTGCAGGGCCCAACATGGGGCTGGATCCCTGGACCCCAAGGTCATGACCTGGGCGGAAATCAAGAGCTGGCCGCCCAACCAACTGAGCCACCCAGGCACTCCACCTTTGCCAATTTTAATCTGTATCCTTTCATGGTAACAAACTGTGACCATGAGCATAGGCACTTTTCTGAGTTCTGTGACTCAAGTGAATTTTGACCGAGACTAGTCTTGGGGACCTCCAGCGTTGACTCCATCAACGAGGAGTCAAATGCTAAGAATCATGATTATAGTCTTGGATGTAAAAGAAAGCAAAGAAATGGGAGTAATCTCAGTTTCTGGTAAGACTAGATCTGTATCCTCAAACCCTAGGCCATGCTGATAGTTGTCTTTGGGCTGGGATGGGGGGATGGAATGAGTAGCTGGAGAGTAGAAGCTACTGGAAAGTGACATCACATGTTGAGTATGAGAACTTTAGAGCTGAAAGGCACCTTGGGGAGAGTGTCTCATTCAAAGTCCCTCCCGTGGCAGAGAAGGCAATGGAAGGAAGTCTGGGGACATAAAACGAATTGACCCAGGTCACGAGACTGGGTTCAAATACATCGAATGTTGATTGAACATCAGGTGCCAGGTACCAGACCAGATTTGAAGGAATTAGTTCCCTGGGTTCAAGCAATGCTTATACGAGACTTGTTGGGGGGGGGGGGTTGGCAAGGACTGGAGGACACCCAAGTTAGTCTCGGGCCACTGGGTAGGTGCTAAATGAGTGAAGGCAGTCCCCATGCACAACAGGTGGTTCTCAGAGTTTGCTGCTGTCAGCCTGCAATGTCCCTGCACTGTGCAAAGCAGACAGGAAGGAGCTGTACTCTCCATTACTGTAGGATGGGAGCTGGGCATGCAGGGGCCAATAAGAGGCGGGAAAGAGATTCCATGGGAGAGACACCTGACTCTGGAAGCTGCCCCAGGGGCCCAGATCTCCCTTCCAGCGCCCAGTTCTCCAAGACGGTGCATCTTTTAGCACCTTCTCTTTCATAATGAATTAAATCTACCCCCATCCTCCTGACACACACATCTCAGGATCAGAAATAACGTGTCCTAAAAGGACTGCAAAAACATTTTGTTACCTTTATTTAGAAATTACATCCATTTGGAAGAGAGCCTCAAGTACTCTCTGAGAAAGTGGGATTATAAGGTAATTTAAGAAAAATTTTTCTTTTTAAGATTTTATTTATTTGAGAGAGAGAAAGAGATAGAGAGAGCATGAGAGGGGGGAGGGTCAGAGGGAGAAGCAGACTCCCTGCTGAGCAGGGAGCCCGATGCGGGACTCGATCCTGGGACTCCAGGATCATGACCTGAGCCGAAGGCAGTCGCTTAACCAACTGAGCCACCCAGACGCCCAAGAAAAATTTTTCAATAAAGGCTTCCCCCAATTTTTTTCTGAGCAAGGAAGATGAAAAACAGAAATTAGTATCTGTGAAGTGTACGAAATGTCCAGGCATACGCTAGACCCTTTGATCTCAATGACAGGTGACCTGGGAACATTTGGGAGGTAGACAGCAGCGTCTTCATTTAACAGATGGAAAACATAAAATAATAAAATAATAATAATAATAATAATCAGGGACTCAGGAAGATGAAGTAACTTCACTGCTAAGTAATAATAACACTGGAATTGAGCTTAGCTCAGTCCAACTAAGAGCACTGAGCCTTTTCCTCTTAGGAAAAATTTCTTCAGCTCCAACTTACAGGTCAACTCTGGTTAATGAATGCTGTGTCACAGAAAGATCTGGCTAAGGCCCCAGTAAGGAAAGCAAAAATTTCATTATATCAGCTCCATCTCCTCTGCCCAAGGCTTCAGAAAGCACATGGTTTGATAAGAAATCAGTGCTTTTGTCTAGAATTATTCTACATGAATGTAGGAAAAACAAGGCTAGTCCACCTACCTGGTATGATACAGCCCTCAATTTCTCCTGGCCCTCCAACTTAATGTCCTCATTAAGAAAGAAGGCCACAGGATTCTTCTTCAACATGATGTTAGTGTCATAGGTAGAGAGGCATTGGGTAGCTGAGGCTCCTGCTGACACTGTGCTTATAATAACAGCACAAAGTCCTGGCTGCTTGAAACAGACTCTAAAATATGGTGGCTTACTTATTTCCCAGGCACCTAACAGTCCCAAGGTCCAGGATTATGACCCAGCCCCTTTCCGGCTCATTGCAGTGCTGACCCCAAGCATGTGGTCTTCCTCCCAGGGTAAAATGTAGGTGGTGAGCACACTCACACTGCAGCTTTCAAGAAGGGCAAGGAGCCCCATTCCAGGGCCAGGGCTCATAGCTTCTACGTCAGGAACAATCTAGAAGTTGTACTAGTGTCTGCACATGTCCCAGCATGTGGCCACCAGGTTGCACCAGTAACAAAGGAGATGGGAAGTGTCAACAAACCCCATGGCATGTTGATTCCTGCAGAGGATGCGGAGAACGGATTTTGGGGACCAAGTGGTGCCCTTGGCCACAGTCACGGTTGCAGCCTGAGCCTGTGCTTTGCTTTACAGGTAACAGGTGCTTTTGCATCTAATGTTTCATTCCATCCAGTGACAAGCCTTTGAGTAATAACATTTCCCTCATGTCATGTGTGAGAAAATGGGGCCACAGGGGTTATGGGGCTGGGCCAAGGCACAACCACAGAGTATTAAATGCCCAGTGAGAATGACCCCAGTGGTGATAAAACACTGGTAGAGTCAAAAAGAAAAACCTGTTCCATCTGCTCCGGCCACACTTATTAAGCAATTAATAAGAACCAAGGAACTGAGGAAACGGGAACAACAGGGGAGGTCCTTGCCCGCAGAGGCTTCGTGGCAGGTGGGGAATTCAACAGGGATCGTGGGACGGTGTGGTTAGAAGGCCTGCAGGACACGGTGACAGCCATGGACAGAGAATGGGCATTAAAACATAGAGAAGACAGTGATGATTCCTGGGGGGTGACGGAAAGGTAAATGCTTTTTCCTATGAGTGGGAAAAACAGTAAGTCTAAAAGTCTCTAGCAGAAGGTGGAGAACCTGAGAAGCTGCCCAGCATTCATGCATCCACAACCAGGAAATGAGAGTTCACATCCCATAGGACAAGTCTGGGCCACAGGACGTGGAGCACCAGTAAGCAAGTGCTCCCTCTCTGTCCAGAGTTGTACCATCTGAGGTCCACTCTACACGCTGCTAGGAGGTACCAGGGGGTCGAGCCTGTGATGGTTAGTTTTACGTGTCAACTTGGAGGGTGTTTTGGATGAGATTAATATTAAAACAGTGAACTTTAAGTAAAGAAGAATGTCGTCCATAATGTGGGTGGGCCTCATCCAATCAGTTGAAGGTCCACATAGAACAAAGACTGACCTCCTGGAGCAAGAAGGAATTCTCCAGCAGACTGTCTTTGGACTTCATCTGTACCATCGGCTCTCCTGAGTCTCCAGCCTGCCAGCCCACACAGAGCTTCCATAATCATAAGCCAATTACTTAAAATCAATCTCTTCATTCTGCTTGCTTCTCTGGAGAACAACTGAATAACACAGAGACCCAGTGATAAACTGGAGAGTGCAAACTTGTATTGGCTCACCTCCTTTCCTGCTGCAATCTCCCCGTCTCTGCAATCACTCACTTTCAAAATAAACTACAAAGATATGTACACACCCTTGTCTCCGGCTTGCATTCTGGATGCTCCCCACCCAGTCCGCATATGTAATACTAAGGGCAATCAATATACAAGGACATTGATGGCTCATGGGGGGTCGTGACCTCACTCCCGCTATACAAGGGAAGAGTCCGGGCGCTTCCAGGCGTGTGTGTGTGTGTGTGTGTGTGTGTGTGTGTGTGTGTGTGTGCGCGCGCGCGCGCACAGGGGGCCTGAAGTGCTCATGGGTGCAAGCTAGGTCTCTGCGGGGACAGAAGCAGGAGCCATGGGTGGGACCACCAGCACCCACAGGTCACCTTTGAAGCAGACCAGAATGAGAACATCACCATGGTGAAGGGCATCCGGTTTTTGGAAAATGTGATCGATTGTATTAGGGACAGCTCCCCATCTGGTTTGAAGTCTCAGCAGTATTCTGGTGCTCCTGGTGCCTCTGTTTCTGACAAAGAAGTGAAAAGAAGAGTAGCTGAAGGGCTGGCATTAGAGAAAGTCAGGAAAGACCCTGAAATTCAGAAACAACTAAAGCCAAGGCAAAGAGCTGGACCAAGGGAGGGCTTGTGCCAATGAGCAGTTAACCAGAGGTATTCCTCGACAGAGAGGGGATCAAGGGAAGAGGCACGAGCCAAGGCAAAGCACCCACTAAGCAGCTGGAAGAGAAAGCTGGAGTGATAAAGAAGCAGGATGCAATTTATGGAGAGCAGCTCGGAATTCCACAAAGTCACCACTGAACAGTATCGGAAAGCTGCTGGGGAGGGGAAGTGAGGTTGAACCAGTGTGTTTCATCCTGTCTGGGCTGATCTGCAGGCCCAGGTTCTCCAGTGGTACTGCCAGAACACCCAGCAGGCAGACGCTCAGCATTGGCCAACCACTACATGCGCTGTGTCCATTAGGCCACACAGAGCATGCTTGAGAAGGGAGCATCAAGTCAGCTTCTAGAACAAGCAAAAGCCCTCAATGGTAATTCTGGAGGCAGAACATTTTTTTCCCCTAGGAAGAAAGGAACCCCTTTAAAGAGAAGACGATTAGAGAGAGGCACCAGAGAGCAGATCCAGCAGGGGTGTATCTCAGTTTGATGAGCTGCAGTTTGAAAAGCTGAGGCCTAGGTCAGGTATCAGTCAGCAAGGACACACTGCCGTGTTAGTCAGCACTGTTTGTGATGATGGAAAGGGAGAGGTAGCCCTCTCTACCTTTTTAACTTCCTTTTCAACTTTCTCTTCTTACCAAGTCCATGGTTGGGGGTGAACCCTCACTCCAGCAAAGCTGGGGTCGGGATGGGGGCTAAGGTAATTGGCGTGGTTGGTGGGGGGGGGCACCAAACCTTGATCTCAGCCCAGTGGTACTGGATGGAGTTGCCTAGGCTGTGGTGTGTTGGTTTTCTCTCTCTCTTTTCTCCTTGACTATCTAAGGAGCTACTTCATTTTAACTGATGCTGATCATGCAAGCAAGGAGACAAAAAGGAGAGAAAGTGCACCTCTTTCACTATAGTAGTGTTTATGATTACAAGTCGAATAAGGCATTTTTTATCAACACGAAGGCAGTCTTGGCTTGTACAACCTCTTCTCTACCGTGAATACTGACATCTTTACTTCACTCACTATCAATAGTTTCCAACAGGGATAAGAAAAGAGAGACAGCCTTATGTGTTTTCTACTTCCAAGTATCAGGAGGCCCAGAATACTAGCCAGGATGCTAGAGCACAATAGAATAAACGCTACTGAACAGCTCCTGCTGCCCTAATGAGATGGACTTCTCTCCACTGAAGAACCACATCCTTTCACACCCCCACATTGCTTAGCACATGGGAAGTGCCTGAAAGCAGTTGCTGAGCTGGATCACATATTTTAAAATTTGCCTGTGTGTTGTCATGATGTAGATAGAGTTTTATTTTTCAAATGATTTGGCATTTGGTGACTCCAAATACAGAGGATTTGGCTAAGAACTAGGCTCTAGTGCCCCATGGGCCTGGATTCGAGCTCAGATCCTCTCTTAACTAACTGGCTGTGGCACAGCATAGTCCCTATGGTAAAGTTTACAACTGGATTTTTCTGCTGAGAGAAAATAAAGGTCCATCTAGAATTCCCTTTCCAGCTAAATGTCAATACAACGATGAAGAGAAGAGGGTTTTATGTTCTTTTTTTCTTAAGAGACTAAAAAAATCCCGCTATAAAGATTTTTTTAAAAGATTTTATTTATTTATTTGAGAGAGAGAATGAGAGATAGAGAGCACAAGAGGGAAGAGGGTCAGAGGGAGAAGCAGACTCCCTGCCGAGCAGGAAGCCCGATGATGTGGGACTCGATCCCGGGACTCCAGGATCATGACCTGAGCCGAAGGCAGTCGCCCAACCGACTGAGCCACCCAGGTGCCCTTGCTATAAAGATTTTCACTGGAAGAAATACTATAGGATTTATTTCAGAAAGAAAACATTTCTAAGGGAGAAATGTAAGAAAAACTGTTGGGCAAAGTAATTGTAACTATGTGACAAATCTAAATCAGCGCTATTTAAAACAATAGCACACAGGGGAGCCTGGGCGGCTTGGTCACTTGGGCATCAGACTCTTGATTTCGGCTCAGGTCATGGTCTCGGGGTCATGAGGTCGAGCCCCATGTTGGGCTCTGTGCTGAGCGTGGAGCCTAAGATTCTCTCCTTCTCCTTCCACCCCTCCCCCTGCCGCTTGAGCTCGCACTCTCTAAAAACAAGAGCACTAGGAAGTGATTTAAAGACTACAAAAATGAAATGGAAGTAAAATAAAGGACAACAATGGAATAAAGATAGGAGGGGTGTTTGGATTAAAGCATTTTAAGGTTTTGGTATTATTCAAGACTAAAGGAGAGATAGTAGTTAATTTCAGATAAGTCAAAATGAATGTTAAGTATGGAAACAGAACAAAACCGCAAACCTTTAATGTGCGGGGGGATGTGGAGGAAGGGATAAAAACTCAATCAATCCAACCAAAGATAAGAAGAGTTTCTGGGGCGCCTGGGTGGCTCAGTCGGTTAAGCCTCTGCTTTCAGCTCAGGTCACGATCCCGGGCTTCTGGGATCGAGTCCCATGTTGGGTTCTCTGCTTGGCAGGGAGTCTGCTTCTCCCTCTGCCTCTGCCTCTCCCCACCGATTGTGTTCTGTCTCTCGCTCTCTCAAATAAATAAAGTCTTTTTTTTAAAAAGGAGATTTTAAAAATCAAATAAAAAACATAAAAAGCAGAAAGTACAAAAGTAGGTGGCAGAAATGAACACATAACTACAGTCACTATAACTGCACACGGAGTAAAGTTACCACTGGAAGACAAGATCACAGATGAGGCAGAAATAAGAAAAATGCATCAGGGGGCACCTGGGTGGCTCAGTCTGTTAAGCGTCTGCCTTCGGCTCAGGTCATGATCCCAGGGTCCTGGGTTCGAGCCCTGCATCGGGCTCCCTGCTCAGTGGGGAGCCCGCTTCTCCCTCTCCTCCCTGCTTGTACTCTCTCACTGTCTCTCCTTCTCTCTCTCAAATAAATAAAATCTTAAAAAAAAAAGAAAAAGGAAAATGCACCTGTATGATATTTATAAGAAACATACCAAAGCTGAAGCATCTTTCAGACTGAGACTAGAGGGAAGGGAAAATGGTTTACTAGGCAAATATTATCCAAAAGAAAGCTGGTGCAGTTATTTTAGTATCAGAAAAAACTAAAAGACAGAAAGTATCATTAGAGATAAGAGGCAATGATAAAAGGAACATTTTCTCACAAAGGTATAAAATTTCTGAAACTGTTTTGAACCCAACAACATAATCTCAAAACATATAAACCCCCAATTGACAGAATTATAAGGAGAGATTGACAAATCCACAAAGTGGGAGAATACACCATCTTTCCAAGGACATCTTGAACATTTATGAATACTGATCATATCCTAAGGTATAAGGCAAGACTCAACAAATACAAAAAAAATCAATATAATAAAGACAAATTCCTGAACTATCATAAAAATAGCAATCAGTAACAAAAACTAAGCAAAAAATGTCTATACAGTTATAATTTTTGAAAATTAATTTCAAAATAATTCATGGGTCAAAGAACTCAGAAACTATAACTTAGGACGGAGTAATATTTTTACACTTCCTCTCCACTGTTCTACTCCACCCCATTTTGACCAGTGCTGTTGAAGACAAAACACTGACATTGACACACACACACACACACACACACACACACACACACACACACACACACACACAGTATGTTGGAAATGAAGAAACAAAACAGTCATTATCTGCAGAGGCTCCAAAATTGAAAATCAAAGAAGATCAAGCACAAGCCATTGCTAGAAGAGAGTTCAGTAAGATTGCAGGATATAAGATTATTATCCAAAAGTTAATTATTTGTCTATATGCCCACAACAAATAGCTGGAAACTAATTTCTAAAGAGGTATATTTTATAATAGTTACAAAGTATTTAAGGTGTCTAGGAACAAATCAAACAAAAGATGTGTAAAATCATAAAACTTTTTGAGCAACAAATGGATGAGGAAACCTGATATTTTAGAGATGGGAATTCTCCTCAAACTAATATTAAATGTTAATATTAAATGCAATCTCACACAAAAATCTCAACAGGGCTTTTTGAAGAACTTGTAAACTGATTCCAAAATGTATGTGTAAGTGCAAAGGGCCAAGGATAACCTAGAATGCTTTGAATAATGCAGGGAGACTTACTTTGCTGGTTATCAAGACTTACTATGGAGTCGTTATAACTAAGTTACTGGTATGAGATAACATTGTGAATCAGAATACAGAGAGCTGAAACAGACTTGTGCATATATGAAACACAATACATACCAAGCTGGTATTACAAAAAGAAAAAGATTTAATAAATGAGGCTTGAGATAGTTGGTTCCTGCAGCAGCTTGTACACAGCTGGTGAGAGCTAGGGAGGGCATAAAGGACCCTATTTTCCAAATCCAAATACTGGTGATCAGAGCTCTGGTCACTGACTGCTGCTTCTGATCAGAGGTGCCGACAGAAATGAGCAACCATTGCTGTTGCCCCTCCCCACATTGTTGCAAGCCCCTCCCCCTCAGGATGAAGTGACTTCTGGGGATCTAAAGGGCCAATGCCCCTTTCTCCTCCCCCACCTTTATTGTTCTCTTTTTTCCCCTATTGGGAGCCAGACATTAAAGACCAGGACATTCAAAAACACTTGCATATAAGGGAAAAACTAGAAAGTGATCCATGCACGCCCAGGGAAAGGCTTGGAAAAGACCCAAGAAGACCTTAAGTTTACACCTCAAGTTGATCTTCAGCACAGAGACAGCCTACAATTAAAAAAATGGTAACAAAAAACACCAAACCCTGGGAAAGAGAGAGAATTTGATTTCCAGTATTACCACATTATTAGAGTCAAATGTCCAGTTTTCAAAAACACAAAAACCACAAGGCATGCAAAGAAGCAGGAAAGTATGGCCCATTCAAAGGGAAAAAACAAAACAGAAACTGTCCCTGAAAAAGACCAGCCAGTAGATCTACTAGACAAAGACTTTAAAACAACAGTCTTTAAGCTGTTCAAAGAACTGAAGATGTAAAGAAAGTCAAGAAAATGATGTAGGAACAAAATGGAAATATGAATAAAGGAATAGTAACCCTAAAAAGAAACCAAAAAGAAATTCTGGAACTGAAAAGTATGATAACTGAAGTGGAAAATTCATGGGGCACCTGGCTGCCTCAGTCAGCGGAGCATTCAACTCTTGATCTTGGAGTTGTGAGTTTCAGCCCCATGTTCAGTGTAGAGATCACTTAAAAATAAAATCTTAAAAAAAAATCTATGAAATGGAAAATTCACTACAAAGATTCAAAGAGATTTGAGCAAGCAGAAGAAAGCATCCCTGAATCTGAAGCTAGGACAGAAGAGAAAATGATCAAATCTCAGGAATAGAAAGAAAAAGAGATTGAAAAAAAAAAAAACGAGCAGAGCCTAATAGACCTGTAGGACACCAGCAAGGTCCCCAACATACATATTGTGGGAGTCCCACGGTAGGAGAAAGGGACAGAGAGAATATTTAAGAAATAATGGCTGAAAACTTCCTAAACCTGATCAAAGACATGAATATAAACATTCAAGAACCTCAATGAAGTCCAAGTAAGATGAATTCAAAGACACCCATACCAACACAATATAATTAAACTTGTGAAAGACAAAGAGCAAATCTTGAAAGTAATAAGAGAGAAGCAAATCATTACATACAAGGGATCCTTGATAAGATTATCAGCAGATTTATTATCAGAAATTTTGGAGGCCTTAAGACAGGGGGCCAATATATTCAAAATACTAAATGAAAATTAAAAAAAACCCTGTCAACCAAGAATCCTATATCCTTCAAAAGTGAGAAAGTAAGACATTCCCAGATAAATAAAATTTGATGGAGTTCATTACCACTAGACCTGCCCTGCAAGAAATGCTCAAGAGAGTCCTGAGAGGTGAAGTAAAAGAACACCAGACAGTAACTCAAAGCTGTATAGAGAAATAAGTATCTCAATAAACGTAAATACATGGGCAATTGTTTAAAAGCTAGTATTGTAGCAATGGTTTATAAATGCATTTTTTTGTTTTCTCCATGATTTAAGAGACATACATTAAAAGAATTATCAGTCTAAAAGCTAGTATTATTGTAACTTTGGTTTATAACTCCAAATTTTTTTCTACATAATTTAAGAGATGCATTTATAAGAATTACTAATTTATGTTTGGGCATACAATGCATAAAGATATAATTTGAGGGACATCAACAACCAAAAGGGGTGCGGACGGAGCTGTAAAGCAGCAGAGCTTTTGGGGCCCTGGGTAGCACAGTCGGCTCGGGTCATGGTCCCAGGGTCCTGGGATCGAGCCCCGCATCAGGCTCCCTGCTCAGCGGGGAGTCTGCTTCTCCCTCTCCCTCTGCTGCTCCCCTGCTTCTGCTCTCTCACTTGCACTCTTTCTCTGAAATAAATAAATAAATAATCCTAAAAAAGAAGCAGAGCTTTTGTATGTTATTGAAGTGAAGCTGGTATAAATTCAAATTACAGTGTTATAACTTTAGGATGTGAAATGTAATCTCCATAGTAACCACAAAAAAAAATAGCCCTAGAATATACACAAAAGGAAATGAGAAAGGAATTTAAACATTTCACTACAAAAAAATCAACACAAAAGAAAGTAGTAATGGAAATGCGGGATAAAAAAGCTGTAAGATGTACAGAAAAGAAATAGTAAAGTGACCAAAGTCCTTCTTATCAGTAATTAACTGTAAATTAAATAAACAAATATCAGAAGACTGAGTTTGGCACAATGAATAAAAATGCATGACCCAACTACGTGCTATCTATGAGACACACTTTAGATCCAAACACACAAACAGACTGAAAATGAGAGGGTGGGAAGAGATATTCCATGCAAATAGTAACCAGAAGCAAGCAAGGGTGTCTCTACTAATATCAGGGAGAACAGACTTTAAATCAAAAAAGGATACAAAAGACAAAGAAGGACATTATATATTAATAAAAGGCTTAAAACAAGATATAACAATTATAAACATTTATATACCTAAACATTTGTCCATTTCATCTAGGTTATATAATTTCTTAGCATATACTTATTCATTATATTCCTCAGAGTCCTTTTTATTGCTTGAAGTCTGTTGTGATGTTTCCTCTTTCATTTCTGATTTAACAGTTTGAGTGTTCTCTTTTCTCCTTGGTCAGTGTAGCTAAAATTTTGTTAATTTTATCTTTTCAAAAAATCAATTTTTGGTTTTCTTGACTTTATTATATTTCTTTTCTCTATTTCATTTATTCCCACTTTTTATTTCTTAGAGTTTTGTTCATTGATTTGAGATCTTTTCTTTTTTAATATATTTTTTAAAGATTTTATTTATTTATTTGACAGAGACAGAGATAGTGAGAGAGGGAACACAAGCAGCGGGAGTGGGAGAGGGAGAAGCAGGCTTCCGCGGAGCAGGGAGCCTGATGTGGGGCTCGATCCCAGGACCCTGGGATCATGACCTGAGCCAAAGGCAGACGCTTAACAACTGAGCCACCCAGGTGCCCCTGAGATTTCTAATACAAATTTTGTTCTATGCATGGCATTTGCTGCTTTTCTTAAGTTCTGGTATATTGGCTTCATTTTCTTTCATCTCTATGTATTTCCTAGTTTCTCTGGTGACTTTCTTTGACTATTCATCATTTATGAGTATGCTGTTTCAATTTCATATTTTTTTAAATTCCCCAAATTTCCTTCCTTTATTGATCTCTCATCTCATTCCATTGTGGTTTGAGAACATACTTTGTATGATTTCAACCGTTTTAACTTTAGGAGGCTTTATGACCTAACATATGGTCTATCCTGCACAATGTGCCATGTGCACTTGAGAAGAATGTGTATTCTGTTGTTGGGTGAAGTGGTCTAAAGATACCAGCTAAAGGTTTAGCTGGCTTAGAGTGTTGTTTAAGTCATCTGTTTCCTTGGGGATCTTCTGCCAAGGTGTTCTGTTCATTATTGACAGTGGGATATTGAAGTCTGTAACTATTATTGCCGAATTGTCTATTTCTCTCTTCAATTGTCACTTTTGTTTCATGTACTTTGGTCTTTTTTTTTTTTTTTTTTAAGGAAGGTTAGTTGATTTTTGGAGGTTCTCAATCCACCATTCCAAAAGTGCTTCTACCTTTGATATCTTATTTGGTTTTTTTTTAAGATTTTATTTATTTTTATTATTCTCCATCAGCACACACCACCCACAGAGGAAAGGCCATGAGGACTCAGTGAGAAGGCAGCCGTCTACTGGCCAGGAACAGACCCTGCTAGAGCTTGATCTGGGAGTTTCCACCTCTAAAACAGTGAGAAAATAAGTATCTGTTGTTTAAGCTACCCCACCCATTTTGTTATGGCAGACTCCTATACCATGTTTGTCTCTAGAGAGAGGCAGATGAATCAGAGCCCTAGGCTTCAGGAGCACATCATCTAGTAAGAAGAGGCATCTCATGAGGATACAACGTGATCAGTGCTTCTAACTCAGCCTGGGAGTTTTGAAAGGCTCCACAAAGCACACATCTGAGCAAGGTTTTCAAAGAGGTCTAATCAGGAGAAGAAACGGCAACCCAGGGAGAACCTCCAGCAAGGACTGAGATTTTAAAAGGCAGATGTAGCTGTTGAACACTGAGAGGCCAGAGGGTGCAGAAGGCATGGCAGGGCGCATTGGGAGAGGAGACTGAACAGATGCACTGGGGACAAGATACGAAGGTCCCTGAGTGCCAAGACCAAAGAACCTACCTTTCAATATAAGAAGATATCAATCAACATATTCATTTACTAGGACTGTCAGAATAAAATACTACAGACTGGGTATCTTAACAACACAAATGTATTTTCTCACTCTAGAGGTGAGAAATTTGAAATCAAGGTGTCAGCAAGGTTGGTTTCCTCTGAGGTATCTCTCCATAGCTTGCAGATGGCTGCCTTCTCCCTGTATCCTCACGTGGTCATCCCTCTGTATATGCATCTGTGTCCAAATCTCTTCTTGTAAAGATGGCGTTCATACTGGATTAGGGCCCACCCTCATGACCTCATTTTAATTTAATTACCTCTTTAAAGATGCTATGTCCAAATGTGGCCGCATTTTGAGTTATGGGGGTTACTACTTCAACATAGGAATCGCGGGGAGGACACATCAGTCCAGAACAAACAAGCAGCACAGGAAGAACACAAGTGAGTTTAGGACATCACCTGCTAGAGGACCGATTCCTTTTATGGCATTTGTTCACTTTCTCCCAAGTGGATTCCCAGGTTTTGAAAGATTTCATCTGCCAACCTACGCTTATTAACTTATAAATTCTTCATTTATAAAAATCAAAGACAGCGAGTCCGTCAGATCTGAGCCGTAGGCCACATTGAGAACTACCATACTGACCTGATAACATCTCAACCAAGAGGGAAATCTGACATTTACGTTAACCTATGAAGACTTGTTGTGGGGTGTGTGTGTGTGGCTAGAGACAGACTTTCCGGAGCGTAAGGAGTGCTGAAGTGTGCGCTCCTGCACACACAGATGCCCTGAGTGTGTCTCCATCGTAGCACTTAGTAGAGTATTGCAATTCCGTGGTTATGTGACTGCACCCCCCCTCTAGATTCTGAATCCCTGCCAACAGGGACCCTGTCTCCCTCATTCTACAACGTCAGCAGTGCCCCCGATTGTCTTAAATGGATTAAACCCATTACCACATCTTTAAGACCTCTGGAGAGCACAAGACCACAAGTTGGAAACCACTGCTCTAGGATCTTAAATGTACACGGAAGACTCTACATTCATATGTTCTTACCCCCCCCACCCCCCATACACACTCTCACTTTAAATTCCAACACACCGCAGATAAAGATGCCATGGAGTATGGTGCTGATAGTGCTGTGGGATTCTGAGCAGGGGCGGACCAAAAGCTGGGGCACTCGAGGGGCAGGAGGCTGGGTGGCTCAACTGGTTGGGCATAGGACTCTTGATTTCGGCTCAGGTCATGATCTCAGGGTTGTGGAATCAATCCCCAAGCCCTGCGTTGGGCTCTGTGCTCAGTGGGGAGTCCTCTTGAGATTCTCTCTCTCCCTCTAATCTCTGCCTCCCCCCCCCCAGGCTCTCTCTCTCTCTCTCAAATAAATAAATAAATCTTTAAAAAAAAAAAAAAAAAGCTGGGACACTCAGGAAAGGCAGGAGAAGCTGAGATGGACTTTGACAGATAAGGCAGAATCTGGAGTAGGAAAAGAAGTGCGGGACACATTCAGGTGAGGAAATAAGAGAAAATTCAGGGATGGAAAGATGTATGGTTTTCAGCAGGTAAAAAAATGTTTACAAGTCTATCCTTATTTGTAAAAAATAATATGCAACTAAAGCTAATTTGATTTTTAAAATCAAAGTTCATTTAGTGATAATGTACATTTTATAACAGCAGTAAAATTTTTAAATCAAAGTTAGATATACAGAGAAAACTTACAAATGATAAGGGTACAGCTAAATGATTATCAGAAAGGAAAAATACCCACACAACCCCTTCTGAGATCAAGAAATAGCACATTATTCTCTACCTCCTTTTGCATTTTTGAATATTAATCCACAGGATGTATTAGAAATATAAACAGAAATGAAAAAGAAACAAATACCTAGTAGGGGGACATATTCTGTCTCCTGGGTCCATCGTAGTAGGTTGAACAATGGCCACCCAAAGATAGTAACTTTTAATCCCAGGAACTTGTAAATGTTACTCTATTTGGAAAAGAGGACCCAGGCACATCTTTTGAGGGCCACTATTCAACCTACTACAGCACTGAAAGAGATATATTCATGTTAGTCTGTCACCAAAATCATCCATGGGCAAGTTACTAACAGAGGTTTACACTTGCCAAGTTGAGGGCCAGATCTTGGACGCTGGTGGTAGCCTTCTTCCCTGATGTGAAAATGTTGGGGTTCGGGAGCAAACAAGTAAAAAATTCTTGAGATGTCTTTGGTGCAAAAAGGCGGTTTTATTAAAGCACACAGGACAGGACCTGTGGGCAGGGGGAGCTGCACTGGGGTCCTGAGGAGTGGCTGATTATCTGCTTCCAAGTTGGGAGGGGGTTAGGGATAGTGTAAGTCTCTAAGGAATCTGGAAGCAAGGTTTCCAGGACCTTGAGGGTCTAACTGTTGTTAGGAAAAGGTCATTTACTACTGTCTAGTAAAACCCTAGTCATGAGACCCTTCAGATGTTTATCGGTGGGTCATATACTTGGGGGATGACTGCTAACATGTATCTTCGGGGGGATAGAGATAAGGGAAGTTTCCAAAGGAAATTTTATATGTTAAAGTAGACTTACAGGATCCTGGAGGTTGGGAGTTGGGTTAAGATAAAGTTGCCTTTTGCCCTTAGCAAAGTATTAACGTTGAGGCAGCTAAGTTCCTAGAGGAAGGTCACTCTGCCTGTCTCAAGGACTGGTCAGTGGGCTGTAAGTTGTAAGGAAATTTAATTCTTTTTCTTTTGCCTCAATGTCATGCCCCATCACGAACCATCCCTGTCACCTCTTTCAATCAAAATATTTCCATTTTACAGATGAATAAACTGAGCTTCAAAAGGTGTGACTATAGCTGCAGGTCGCACGTGCTGAGAGCAGAACTGGATTCGGACTCTGCTGTGCTTATGGAACTCTACCCTCTCAACTCGATCCCACTGCCTCCTTCACTTCCTCCAGGACCATTTCAAAGTCCCTCACTTCGGAGTCAGACAGATTGGAACACAATAAACACACGATGAGACTTGCCTCGAATCTGTGAAAAAATCTGTCTATCCTCTTGAGTTTTCCCTTCTCTGTCTGAGCACCCTTGAGCTCTTCAGCCCTCACTGAGATTGCAGGGGCTGTACCCTTTGCCACTACAGTCGCATCCTCTAAGTCCGCCGCTTCGTGTCCATGCGATTCTTCAGAGAAGGTTTCCTAGAACTGACACTCGTAAGAACTTTTACTGAGTGCTCAGGCGCCAGGCTCTGCTCTCAGCACTACAATCATGTAACCTCAATATAAGCTCAACCACCCCATTAGATAGATTACCATAATTATTCCCCATTCTGGAAATGAGGAAACAGACACGGAAATTAAATACCTGCTCAAGGCCAGAACTATGAAATGAAAGCTGCTATTAAAATGTAGGCAGCCTGGGGCGCCTGGGTGGCTCAGATGGTTAAGCGTCTGCCTTCGGGTCAGGTCATGATTCCAGGGTGGTGGGATCGAACCCCACATCGGGCTCCTGGCTCAGCGGGGAGCCTGCTTCTCCTTCTCCCTCTGCCTCTCTCCCTGCTCAGGCTCTCTCCTCTCTCTCTCTCTCTCTGTATCTCTGTGTCTCAGATGAATAAATAAAATCTTTAAAAAAAAAATAAAAAAATAAAATAAAATGTAGGCAGCCTGTCTCCAGAGCCCTGCGTTCTTAACCTCTACCCTCTCTGCTGCCTCTCCCCAAGCCTACTCAGAGTAAGAAGAGACCAACTCCACTGTTTCAAACATTATACTCCAAGTAACGCAACCTAAGATCACATGGCAGTTACACCACATACGGGCATTTGTACATTGCTAAATGCATGTGCACCTGTCCCTCTCTTCTTCCTGACCAAAAGAGTCCCCTAAAGCCACAGACCTGGAGAAAAGTATGTGGCAGGGGCGGCAGGTAAGGGGTGGACAGGCAGAAAGGAGGCTAGAATAAGAGACGGCCAGACACAAAAGCAGACAAGGGATCCAAGGGTAAAGCAGCAAGCAGGTGGACATGGAGGAGCAGTGTCAGTCCAGCTGCAGGAAGACTATGGGCTGGTTTAGGACAAATCTCACAAATACCGTGTTTGCATTACATTATTCCTAACAGCCCTCAAAGGCAGGTCAGACACTATCCTCCCAGCATCTGGAAAAGCACCTGCACACAATGAACCCTTTAGACGTGGAGGGGAATGGAAGAACAAGTTGGGTCTCTTCAAAGATATGGTGGATCTGTTCTTGTGCAGTCTCTCCACCTTCGTCTCAAAGACCCATACACCTTAATTACTTCACTGTTCCATTGCCAGCCCTGCCCCCTTTCCACTCACACAAAATCCACTGTGGCCACTCAGCCTCAATGCTGTGAACGTGCCCTTGATGGCTTCTGCCCACGGGGATCTCTGGCTTCGGAACTCACAACAATTTGTGCCTCTGCCACCACTGGGCCGTGACATCTCCCCATGATTTTCTTTCATTATTTAATTGTCAGCTAATTTCATTCCCAGAAAAATGATACAACATGCTACTTCATATAATTCACAGTACTTTGAGCAGGTTTTTAAACATACTTTATACTGCTACTGTTTTCTCAGTGACTGTAAAGCCTCAAGAGAAAACAAATAAGAGCTCTAGAAAATTCAGCAGTTTGTTTTAATCCTTTTGCACTGATGCCTGAGATATGAAAAATAAAAAAACATAAGAGGTGAAATGTTGGGAGTGCCCAATGCAGTGGAATCTCTAGGACAAAACAGGTCAGGCACTGCTCCGTGTTGAGAGAATCCAGCTAAATCTCAGTTTAATAATTAATTGTGTTATGAAGCCAAATGTGTTGATATTGACAAAGGTCTAATCTGGAATCTGTAAAGGGGAATAGGGAGTCCCTGACCCTTGGGCAGTGTTTGAAAAGCCTACTGGAAATCATAAATCTAACCATAAAACTACTCCAGCTAAAACATCACAGTTCTTTGCTTTTAGCTGGAACTGTAAGAACTTGGTGCAGTTATATTAGTTATGGTGTGGAAGCCAAAACCTCTGAACGTTAGTTATGTTTTTGATTAGGAAAGGGAAACCGAATTATCATTTCATAACTAAAATCTTTTAAAACAAGAATCCCGCTGGAAAAAATAATTAAAACCTTTCATAGTGTTTGTGGTGGGGAGGGGCAAAAGCTCCAGGGAACTTAAAAACAGGGGCTATTGTCTCAGTAACAACGGCCCATTTATTAAGCCCTTTCTGTGTGCTGTACACTCCTGCTCTCATTTAATCCTTACCACCTTACGAAGGTACTATTTTTACCTTCAGTTTACAGATGAGGAAAGTGAGCTCAAAGAGTTCAATAGCTTGTCCAAGGCCACCCAGCTGGCAAGTGGCACGTTCAAGAATCAAACTCCAATTAATTCCAGAGCTTATGTGCTTCATCGCCCTATTATATTATTTCATTCATTCCCCTGTCCTCTCTGTTTGGATAACCTCTGTCTTCCCAACAACTAAAGGAGGAGGACTTTCCCCTAGGTTCAAGCTCAGGTGGGAAGCAGCATGGGAGGAAATAAGACTCTTGGGGGGGGGGTGCCTGTTGTAGACACATCGTGGCCTGGATTTCCAGATCTCAGACTAGTCTGGGGAAATGTATATCTTCCCAAGAACTCTTGAGTTTTGGGGCACAACGATTTAAGAATTCCATGCTCTATGGTCTGGTGATAAGGACCTGAAATTCTTCATTCTGCTGCCTGTAGTACCTACCTTCTCATGACCGTGGATGTCATTTTATCAATACTGCGAGGCGCCCACATGGAGAACTGGAGAAGAGGATGAGAAAAGCAGCGTGTGACATTCTTTTCAGCACTGCCTGGTATCTACCCTTTTGTGCCAACCTTTTTTCTTTTTTCTTTAGATAAAAGATACTCTAGGACAGGGCACGGATTCTCTTCAACAAATGATCCACAATAAAGAGTAAAGCGCCAAGTGCATTTCTAGACTTAAAGAGGTCACTCCAGATACAAAGGAGGTGGCGGCTTCTGCGAGTTGGGAACTCTGGCAGTCGTAGTCCATGCCTGCAGTCCTACTGCAGGGCGGACGGTACAACCTCTGTTTTAATTCCTTAACATTAGGAGCAAGCGCTCCTGTAGGCTTCCCATGGTTCTGTGCTTTCTGGGAAGTCCTAACAGAGAATGATGCCAATCTCAAAGTTCAAGCCTACCTGAACCAAAGGCCCGGACGCAGCTGGAATTCGACAGATTTTATCTTGTAATTTTCTTCACCAGGTTCAACTAGGCTTGAATTATCCAAGATATTCATGACTTGATCACAGTGGCAAAGCTGACCCAATGGTGGTTCCTGTCAGTGGGTGGAACTCTAGCGGGAAAAGGGCAAGATGACATCGCCGTGAACTCATCCTGAATTAGGTAAAGTAGGTAAACCAGCATCTCTGGGTACTGATTTACTGAACATGAGGAAGAAAATGATCCAGCTCGGGCAACCATAAAAATCCTCATAGGTTAAGCAAAGTGAAAGGGATTTTTGAAAGGTCGACTTCAGAAATACTGTCTCACGCCTTTGGGGAACTATTCCGTAAATTTTACAAAGAGCTTCACTAAATACATAGCCACATTCAATGGAGGCAGAGAGCTCAGCATGCAAACTGCCTCTATTCTCCTGAGTTATAGACAGTTTAAAGCTATCATTTCAGTTAGCACTGAATTCCACCATATAATGTGCAAGTCTGCTACAGTGCTATTGTACACATACATCTTTTATTTGCATTAGAAAGGCATCAATCACCTCATGCTACAATATGTAATTAAGAAGTAAATGTACTACTTGGCTTAGCCTCACAAGATAAATGTTGTATTACTGCAAGAACAGAAGCTGTGATTTTTAACTAGCCACATTTCGATGATAAATACAGTTGACCCTTGAACAACATGGGAGTTAGGGTCACCGGCACTGCCCACCCCACTAGCCAAAAATCCAAGTATAACTTTTGACTCCCCCAAAACTTAACTACTAATAGCCTACTGTTAATTAGAAGTCTTACTGAAAACATAAACAATTAACATATCTTGTATGTTATATGCATTATACACTGTACTTTTACAATAAAGTGAGCTAGAGAAAAGGTTAACAAAATCATCAGGAAAATATATTTACAATACTATACTGCATCTATTGAAAAAATCCACATATAAGTCGACTCACACAGTTCAAGCCTGTGTTGTTCAAGGGTCAACTGCATATACGTGATAGGTTACCACGACTTACCTATCTGTGCCCCTTATGTGGTTAACAACCTAAATATTATATAGCAAGTAATCTAGAATTTATACTTTGGTGTTAAAAAAAATTACCCCTCAATTTATAAGAAGGCACTAGAAACATTTTGGAATGAATGAGCTTCACACAGAGAGAACCAAATATGGAGATTCACAAGCTATTGGTCAGAACGGAGCTCAGGAAAAGTCTGGGATAGTATTTCCTTCTCTCAATGAAGAAAAAGAAGGGTTCGTTCTTCTGGTAACGAGTTGGGTGCCTATACTGTACTATGGATGGTGAAGCCAGAGGAGAGACTGGGGGTTGGGAGGGAGAACAGGAAGGAAGGTGGCTGGAAAGGTACTGGGAAGTATGGAAAAGCTGACCTGGGGCAGGTGGAAGAGTGGCCGCCTGGGGCTCGGCACCGAACAGCTGTGGAGTCCCCAACCGTAGGCATCCAGTGGTTGTGGAAAGGGACCCTGGGCTGGAGGTGAGGCCCAGGCCCTGGCACGAACCAGATGGATGGCTCTGGCGAGTCACGCATCACCCAGAAGGGGCTGTACTAGGTTCTCTTCTTACTGACAAAAACAAAACCACTGAAGAGCATGCCATTAAAGACCATGCAATAACACATGGTTCCTAGTTACGAATACAGTGCGAGTTCGCATTATTCCATCCACTTCACAAGGACAACGCCAAAGAAACAACTCATCCGGTTCCCTGGCCGGACACTGCTTTTCCTATCCACCCTCAGAAAAAAACAAACACACACACACCCGGCCACACCTACGTTCTGGATTCTTGTCTTGGGGGAAGTCACCATCACAGCAGGCAATAAACCCGGCTTTGTTTTAAATGTCCAACGCGGGCGCCACCTGTTTTTAACCCTTACACGTGCAACCCAGCTGCATAAGGAGTCCTCAACACAGTGGCCCAAAGACGGGCCTTTCGGGACGGCTCCTCAACACGTGAGCTTATACGCACCCTGGTGCTCCACACGCACGGATGCACACACCTTCCTGGGGTTTTCAAACCCTGAATATCCACAACCCCCCTCCGCCCACGCCGTTGCTCTAAGAATGCTCCTTTTCTGAAGCAAGTGTCCTAATTGGTTCCTGCCGGCCTGCTTCCCTTAGCGCCACGGTGGACAGCGTGGCGAGCCGCTGGCCAGGGCAGGCGCACGCCGCCGAACCGCTCCCTCCCCGGCACCCGCGGCGCTACGCCGTCGTTTTCCGACACAAGCACGAGAACCCACGCAGCAGTCCCGCGGCGCGACAGCGCGTCCGCGGACCCCCTCTCTGTGGATCCCAACTAGTGGCGCGATTTTGAACACGTTCCTCCGCCTCTCCGGCGCCCACTGCGGAAAGCAACTGCGAGCTGGATGTCCAGTGGGTCCGTGCGTCCACCTCCACGACTGAGGCCGGTCCTCGGCGCTCCGCAGTCCCAGGCCTCCCTGCCCTCGGCGGCCAGGCACGTCGCGGGCCATCAGGGCAGGGTCGCCAGGGGGGCGCAGCTCTTGGGGACAGGATGGCGACGCCGAGCATCCCAATGTCACTCACGGTTCCCGACCACCGCCGGTCTCTTCTCAGTACCTCGCACGTAGCCCCGGCCCCGCTCACTGGCTGACCGTGCCGTCACTAGCGCTTCGCAAACCCGCTTTGCCCAGCACCACCGATCCCAGCGGCACCGTCTCCTCAGACGCGTCCGGCCGCCGACACGTGACCACCGCGCGCAAACTCCCGCCGCGGGCGCCGGCTTCCCCGCGAAGGCCCGCGCGTGCGTGTGTGCACGCATGCGCGCGCATGCGCGAGACGGGCGCGCTCCTCCCGGCGACGGTTTCCAGGCAGGCCCGGCGCCTGCGCTGCGTGACGGTCCACCGCCCGCGGAGGGAGGTACTGCTCGCCGTGGCTCCGGCGCGCTTGCGCAGTAGCTGGACGCGGGCGTTTCTTTCCTCCCTTTTTATAGAGTCGGTTTGGGGGGGGGGGGGGGAGGGTTAGATTGGAGTTATAAAATGGCGGCCTGGAGCGCTTTCGGCGCTGTTCCTCCGGCGGTCTCTGGTTGAGCTCCCTGTTCTCCCTCACTGCCGAACACAGAGAGGCGAGGCCCCTGGAGGACATGGTGTTTGAGACCCAAGGCTTGCTGACCACCAAGTTCTTCAAGAATCTCGGCGCACCGGAAGCGACCAGGCGCGCTCAGCCCAGCGAGCAGCGGCCGCTTCACACCCGAGGCCCGCGGCTGCAACATCGCACCTGCTCGCGGTCGCTCACCCGGCTTTCGCCGCACCCACAGCCCAGCGAGTGCCGCGGCGGCCGCCCGGGAGGTGAGAGGCGGGCGGGCAGCGTGGCAGGCGAAGGGGCCGATCCCGGGGAGGGGCGCCGGGGTCCCGGCACCGGGTTGGGCCTGGAAGGGGGAGCCGGGCTGCGGGGCCCGGGCTTGGGGAGGAGGAACCCGGGGTCAGGCAGGGTACGGTACCTGGGCCTGAAAGGGGGATCCTGGGCTGGAGGAGCCGGGGTCAGGGTGCGGGACTCGAACCTGGAAGGGGGGGTACCCTGGGCTGGAGAAGCTGGAGTGAGCGGCCCGGGCCTGGGGAGGAGGAAGCCGGGGTCAGGGTGCGGGACTCGGGCCTGGAGGGGGGACCCTGGGCTGGAGGAGCCGGGGTGAGCGGCCCGGGCCTGGGGAGGAGGAAGCCGGAGTCCGGTTGCGGGCCTCGGGCCTGGAGGGGGGACCCTGGGCTGGAGGAGCTGGGGTCAGGGTGCGGGACTCGAACTTGGAAGCGGGGGGACCCTGAGCTGGAGGAGAGAGGTGAGGAATCCGGGCCGCGCGGGCTGCTGGGGGTCAGTGGGGAGGGTGGGGCGGGATGGCTGCAGCGGCGCGTAGTCGGGTGCTGTTTGTGAAGCTGGGCGCTGGGCCGACCTGTCGTGGCTGCGGCGCCCAATTTGGGTAAGGCTCGCCCGGGTGCGGGCCCCCCGCGGCCCCCGCGGAGGCAGAGGCCGGATTGGGCAGGGGCCATTCCAGCTTGGCGGTCTCGGTTTACTTCCTAGCGCTTCCTCTCGGTGCTCCTTTCTCCTTGGCCGTCTCCACTCGCTCCCTATACTACCCCTTCGGCGTGGCTTCACTTTCGTATTGCAACCCGGGGCTGTTGATCGCCCCTTTCCTCTGTTCCGCGGAGAAGAAATTTTGAGACTTCGTTTTCCCCTGGCGTTCCAGTCTCCGGGGTCCGCCCCTTGTTCTTTTCTTTTTTTCTGTCAAGTATGGTCACATCTATTTTCATCTTAGGGTAAACTGATGTTGACTGAGGTTCAACCCCGAGGATGAGGCAGCACCTGGTGGCAGAGATCACATAACTCTTAGCAGACACAATTTCTTCAATTATGAAAACTCTCAGTTTCCTACCAGTGTTTCATACCTAGGAATCATTTTAAAATCGGGTGCCCTTTTGACCACAAGCCCCACATTTTTAAAATTTTTTTTTTTAAGATTTTATTTTTAAGTAGTCTGGACACCCACCGTAGGGGCTCGAACTCACAAGCGCGAGACGGAGAGTCGCATGCTCCACCCACTCAGCTAGCCAGGCACCCCTAAATTCTTAATAATAGCCAGGACTTAAGACTCTTTAGGTGCTGGGCCTTGCTCCGAGTACTTTACCGAGATTTTTTTTCCTCCTCTTCTTGCACAAAAAAAAAAAAAAAAGAGAAAATTGGAGCATCATGCTTTGAAATAAAATATGGATTTGCTAAAATATATTTTAAAGCCTGGCTCATAATTGAATTCTCATCTCCCACTCTATACTTCTTACAATATTGAGGAAAAATATTATTTTATAGTCTTTGCTTCTAGCAAAACTTGTTTCTTTAATAATATTTATTAAGCCCTTCTTATGTTCCAGGCACTGTTCTGAACTAAGTTTTTTCTTTTCTTTTCTTTTTTTTTTTTTTTTAATTTATTTGACAGAGAGAGACACAGTGAGAGAGGGAACACAAGCAGGGGGAGAGGGAGAGGGAGAAGCAGGCTTCCCGTTGAGCAGGGAGCCGGATGCGGGGCTCTATCCCAGGACCCTGGGATCATGACCTGAGCCAGAGGCAGACGCTTAACGACTGAGCCACTCAGGGGCCCTGAACTAAGTTTTTTCTTTATCTTCCTTAATTTTCACACCACCTTCCTCTTCTACAGATGAAGAAAGTGAGTCACAGCAATTAAATAACTTGCCAGAGGTCTAGCAAGAAAATGGCAAAACTGAGAGTTTTGTAGTATTTTCTAAAACAAGTAGCGCCCCGGATCACCGCTCAGCGACTGCTGGACTACCTGCTGTGACAGGGCAGGTTTGGGGCACTTGGAGGGGGCAGTAAACAAA
Source organism: Callorhinus ursinus (assembly GCF_003265705.2). Classification (NCBI taxonomy): domain Eukaryota; kingdom Metazoa; phylum Chordata; class Mammalia; order Carnivora; family Otariidae; genus Callorhinus; species Callorhinus ursinus. The sequence continues at coordinate 4,191,899 of NW_027397110.1, read as the reverse complement.
AGGGAGATCTATGCCCTGTGGTTAGGTCACCAGTTGGATAAATACAGTAGACTGGGGAAGCAGCTCCATTAGTTTTGGTTGCTTTACTCTGCTGGTTATCTCTTTACTTGTGGGCCTGAGTTAGATGTTATATTTTCACTACACTGTTTGCATTTCAGCTCCACCCTTTTTTGCCTTAATAACTTACTAATAGTCCATAGCCAAAATGACTCTTTCAGCTTCTCGGCTCTTCTGCCCCCTGGTGTAGGTGTTAGTTACTGACCAGGGAAAGATTTCCCCGTTGGCCCTCAGAACAGTTTAAGGTAGTACTAAGGAAATAATGTCAGCAAGTACCTTGTTTGCTTTTGTTTGAATGACCAAGATTAATGGGAGCACTTGACCAGGTATTTGGGGTGGAGACCTTAAAAAGGGGGATTTGCAGGTAATGGCTGAGTGTCCTATTTTATGTATTTAGCAGTTTGGACTTTAAAACCATTTATTTTACACTCAGGAAAAAAGCCCGTACATACTTGTAAAGTAAAAGTTCAGGTGTTATTAGGATATTATTACAAGCTGAAAATCCCCTGTGTAGTTACTCTACAGGGGTCAGATTTTGAAGGGCTTTGGAATGTCAACATTTGGAATTTTATTTTATAGATACTAAAGGGAAATGGGTGGCGTGTGAATGCCTATCTTAATGACCACGAAATTCAAGGGACCAACCATAGTGGTTTGTGGTGTTGAGACAAGTGAAAGTGGGCAGAGGCCGTCAGGCTCTCATCAGGTTTCAGGAGCCCTGAAGGGATGGGGCGCTCGCCCAGGGCGAGATGGGCAGCGGAGGAGATGGAGGGTTTTTGGTCCATTTAACTGGTGAGTTAGAGGAGAACGAGCACAGCACTTACCGTGGAGTCTCTGTTGGTTGTTGTGCAGTCTCGTTGTTTATAGAATATACATCGGGATCAGAAAACATTGCGAATTGTAAGGGATGGGCACCAGCACCTTCTCTGGCTGGGTGCTTGCGTCCACAGTCAGTCCCCGTCTCCTCCTCCCTCTGACGTGGTGGCTTTCGAGGACTTGAGTGATGGCTTATTCTTGAAGGTCCTGTATAAATTTTGAGTGTTAACACATCTATATCAATTACATTTTGAACTTTTAAATGATACTCTAGCTTAGCAGTATACAACTTGGGGTAATTAAATGTTCAGTCTTGGGAAATTTATTTCTATCAGCTGTAGCCTAAAGAAGAGTACTCGTGCTGGGAAAGTATTTCCAGGGCCTTATTAATGTTCTTATCTAAAGATGAACTTCTTTACTGGATCATCTTTAAGAGAATTTTAAGTATTTAAAATGTTTTGCCTGTAGCAAGACTAATTGTAATTTGCATGGAATAAGCACTTGTTGATTACGTACACAGTACTTAAGATTTCAGATTTTAAAAAGTCAGTGGTTTAATTTTTTTCAAATGGAGCTGGTTTAGCGTTGTTCAGAAAGAGTGTTCTTTCTGTTCTTAGAAGACCTGCACTGCCTCCTTCCATAACCCTTTATTGCATATGTAACACTGAGAGCCTAAGAACACTGCTGTGAAGCTCTCAGGAAGGCACTTCCCACTGGTATCAGGAATGTTTGTGTTTTTTATCTCATTTCATGCTAGGGTGAATTTTTAAAATTCTTTGTAAAAACTCTTTGCATTCTTTGTAAAAATTATTTAAAAATTCTTTGTAATTTCTTGGGGCGCCTGGATGGTAAGTTAAGCCATCGGACTCTTGGTTTCCTCTCAGGTCATGATCTCAGGGTTGTGGGCTCAGGCCCCTCCTCAGGCTTCATGCCTGCTTGTGATTCTCTCTTCCTCCTCCGCTGCCCCTCCTGCTTGTGTGCACGCTCTCTCTCTCTCAGGTCAATAATCTTGAAAAAAATTCTTTGTAAGTTCTTATATCTTGGTCTAGGAAAGCAATTTTCACTTCTTTTTACTTTTAACTTAGGTTTGAAAATATGGCCAAAAGAATTGCTGAGAAGGAATTGACAGATAGGAATTGGGATCAAGAAGACGAAGCAGAAGAGGTAAGATCTTTCCTCAAGAATGATTTCCTGCTGCTTCTAAATTTAAATTCATTTTGGGGTTCCTCAGGAAGATTTTGTAGTAAATTTAAAAGGTCTTTTAAAGAGCAGCCTGAACTTTTAAAACTAAAAATGTAAGTTCATTGGAATTAGAATTTAGATTGGCCTAGTTTCTTTCCTAACAAAATAAAAATGGTTTTCCCTGAGGAAATATTTTAATTTTTCTCTTACAAAGAGTAGAACACAGCTGCGTTTTTAGTGCCTCATCAGCAGTTTGATGCTCCCTGGCCAGTTCACTAAGGAAATCTGTAACCAAGTTAGCCTTCCGAGTTAATAGAATGGTGCTAAGTTTAAAAAAAAAAAGAAGAAGAAGAAATCTGCAAAAGTGTGTTTACAAGCTTATTCTTAAACCATCTTCCTTCTTTCTGAATTTCTTGTAGTATGAATGTTTTTTTCCTTTACAAACATATGTATTAATATGTTTAGGGAAATCAAAATCGCAAGTATATTAATATTTTGACAGGGTTTTTAACATTTCTATATGACTTGGTGCTTTTTAACCAACTCTTTGATAACTAAGTTTTTTCCTGGTCTTATGCACAGTGTTACATTCTGTGCCTAATACGATTTATGATGACTATATAATGATTTGCTTTGACATTAACATATTTCAGGAATGAAAAGACTTCCATTTAATTTTGATGAGTCTGAAAGGACCTTACATTGAATTTGAGACAGGTATCCAGATGGTCCCTTCTCTTAAGTGTAGAGATCTCTTTTAAGTTTAACATTATCTGAAATAACTACAGAGAGACAGCTTCTTACAGAAAGTATTTTATGCCAGCCCTACAGGGTAAAAGAAGGGTTGAAATAAAGCCAGAGAGCTTCACCAAATTCCTGATTGTGGGCATAGTACTTTTAGCTACGGGGAGGAGCAGTAGCTTTCCAGCAGGGTCACTTAGAGTCCCAGGTGTGCCAGTGGTCTCTGGGATGACAGGCAAATGGGCAAGGTTTCTCTTAAAAATCATGTGCATATGTGATAAAAATAAACTCTGTTTTTGAAAACTGTAGTAGGAAGATCCTAGATTTGGGTATCTGGGTTTTAGAACTGACTCTGTTACCAACTGTTAATGATCGTTAAGGTAACTTTTAGCTTTTGAAGAATAGATTTTACTTCTTGAAACTGGGGTTTTTATCCTAAGTTTTATTCATATCTTTGAATATATTTGAAATTTGAAGAACTGGTCCTGAATAGTTTTCTACAAAACTTTTTTTTAACATTTTATTTATTTACTTTTAGAGTTGGGGGGAGGTGCAGAGGGAGAGAAACAATATCAAGCAGACTCCATGCTGAGCACGGAGCCCAACGCAGGGCTTGATCTCACAGCCCAGAGCCAAAATCAAGAGTCGGAGGCTCAACCGACTGAGCCACCCAGGCACCCCTCTACCAAACTTTTGACGGTCTTAGTCTTGTCAGAACTTTCCTGTGTGTACTCCTCTGGATTGTGATTCAAAGCCTGCGTTTTTGTAGACCTGGAAGATTTCTGATTCACCTAAGTAGCTTTGGGAATTGTAAGATAGATAATAGATGTAAACTTTATTGTTATGTGCCCTCTCCATAATTTGTTACTAGTATTAACAGTACTTTAAAACCAGCAGATACTAAGATAAGTTTGGTCAGGCTTTTTTGTTTAGCATTTCTTCTCCTTTTGGTCCTCATCTTACTGCTGTTTAATTTGTACACCTGCAGGTGGGAACATTCTCAGTGGCCAGTGAGGAAGTCTTGAAGAATAGAGCCATAAAGAAAGCAAAGCGTAGAAATGTTGGATTTGAAGTGAGTGTTTTCTTACCGCTTTTGGTATTAAACACTAATTTGATTTCTAATTGCAGAGCATTTCTACCTCTGGGAGCAGTCAGATCGATAAATATTTTTTAAAATGCTTACTGTACTTGTGAAAATCCTTGAGGGGGACCATGGGAGATAGTAAACAATAAGTATGAGATGCGCACCTTACCCAGTTGTAGAAATAAAGTGTAGATCTGGACAAATTTCACCCGAGCGGCAATAACGAGGAGTGGGTAGCCGGTGGAGTAAGGAAATGCTCCCTGGCATTGAGGAGTGTGTGTGTGGGGTGGGGTGGGGGGGCGGGGGTCCTTTAGCTGTAACAGAAGCATTTCACGTGTAGATTTTCTTCCTAATACAGTATGTTATAGTGTTTCCTTCCTGTGTTTAGAAGGGTTAAAAGATGAGTTGTAACTCTTGAGTTGAAATCATGTGGTTCCATTCAACCATCACTCCACATTTAATAATGTTGCCCCAGTACGACCCTCAGCCCTCAAATACATTGCGGACACCTGCATGCTGACTTGGTGGCCTGGGCATCTGTTGTCAGTCCGGAGAGGCTGGTGTGCACATCCTGGGTGGCAGCTGGAAGGAACCTACTCAGCTGCACCTTTTGTGGTGGCTCTGTTCAGTTTTGTTATTCCAAGTCTTCTCTGGTCTAATTTCATTCTTAAAGACTGGTGACGAGTTGGATGTAGGTGTTGAGCCTAGCGAAGTTTGATGGCTCTCTTATGGAGGAGTTAACAGCGGGGGAAGGACAACTTAATTAGGGAGGAAGTGATTGGTTTACTTGAGAAAATGTATTTTAAGGGCCTGGGGTACATTCAAGTGAGGTTCTGTAGGAGACCACTACATATATGGGTGGTTACCTGGTACAGGAGGAGGGGTGACAGCTGGGTGCAGCTCTGGGAGGCATGCAGGAGGTTGAAACCGGGGTGTAACTGAGAGTGGCAGCTCATGATGTAGACTGAGAAGCCGAAGGAAGGAAGACCAGCTGGAGGAGGGATGGCCCCGCCTCAGATGAATGAAACCGTGAAACTGTGTAGACCACAATCCAGACTTGGCCCAAGGGAAGGGGGGTGGGGGAGCCCTCTGGCTGTTAAAGGAAATGAATATAGATAGTTGAAATCCACATATCATTTCAGCTATAACTTTTAGAACTTGTATAATAAATGTTATGTTGCCTGCTTGAATGCTGAAATGTGGCTTTTCCCATATGCAGGTGACTGTTGAACCACATGGGTTTGAATTGCCTGCGTCCCTTTGTATATTCCGGGGGGGCGGGGGTGGGGGGAGGTCGGCACTCCTGACCCCATGTTGTTCAAGGGTCGCCTGTCGTGGGTTTGTCCTTTTATTCAACAGACCTGCTAAGTGCTAGAAATATATTGGTGGGTAAAAACAGGAGTAAGTAAAATATCCATGCCTTGTGGAACATACGTCCTAATGATGGAAGAGACACACCAAGTGTGTCGTTTTTTGTTTTTCTCTAAGTGCCACGGAGAAAAATGAGTGAGGGAGACTGGCGGGGCCAGGGACGTGTCAGTTCCGTGGGGCCCAAACAGGCCGCTCCTCATTCACTTCTGCCCTTTTTCTGAGTGACTCCTATTCCTTTTTTTTTCTTTTAAACAGTGGTTCTTGACTCTTCATGATGATTCTAGAGCCAATTTGCTGTTAACAGTTTCTAAAATCACTATAAATGTCCTGTGGATTTTAAATCTCATGCAGAATACCAGGCTCTGAGGAGCCACTTAGAGCCTTCCACTGTGTCCGTGGAGTATTGTCATAGATGGTAGCTGCCGGTTTGGTGTATTTGGGATACTGAATCATCAGAAATCAAATGAGGGTGTCAGGGCCTAAGCTATTTTTATTACATGCATTAAAATGCGTATAAGTTAAGAGTTTGCCTTTTTTGGCCTAATTTTGTTGCCATAATCGTATCAGTGGTCAGTAACCATCTGAAATTCCTGTGGATGTGATTGAAATGTTTGTGTTTTTTGAAAACTGCAATATTAGGCTAACCAACCCATTCAGAAAACGAGGTTTCTAGTTTAAGTAATATTTTTGTGAGATCGTGATTATAATTCATTTGTGTGAAAACGTAAGGTTTGTGCACTCCCTCAGATGTTGGGAAGCATGTATTCCATGATGTGTTTCTGAGAATATTTCCTAGAGCCTCCCTTGGATCCAGGAAGCAGATCACGCCCCTTGTGGTGTAACCACTGGTTTTGAATGGAAAAAAAAAAAAAAGGTATTTTTAGCAGAGCAATGTAAACTGAGGAACGTTTCTCCAAGAGTTTCCAGGAACAGAGAGCAGGTTTAGAAGCTCATAAGGAGTGCCAGGTGTTTCCAGAGCATTGTGGGTTGGAGATGTGAGGAAGCCAGCGACAGTGGGAAGGGTCTACTAGAAAGGCTTTGCTGATGGAAATAGCAAGAAAATCGAGAATAAAAATGTTGCCTCTGGATTTCTCAACCAAGGTAAGGTCTAGCTGCTCACGTTTCTAGAAGCTAAAAGCTACAGAAGTGCTTTAGGAGGTCATAGGAAAATGGGTAAGGCACTTTGATGAGTCAGCCTGACCTGATGTTTCCACAGCTTCCTTAGGCTAATGGTCTTTGATTGAGTAGTACAAGAAAAAAGCCTTATTTGGGATTTAGTCGTTTCAGAGTGTTTGTTTTTAGTTGTAATTGTGAGGCTGTGTACACAAATTTATTGCATTAGTCTTTTTTGCCTTCTGTATCTTAAATATATTTTTAAAAACAAGTTTCACTGTAAATGGCTATCTTCATGGCTGTGTCAAGAAGGCAGCTTCGGACTGCAGAGCTGTCGCTGTGAGTAAAGTCGGTCTCATGTCCCGTCTCTGCACCCGCTTCTCCTTTTCCTCCAGTGGTTGTCCCGTAAGCGTTCTGGTGCTACTCAGCCAATGTGGTATTCTCACGCACTTGCTTACCTAGTTATGAAACAGAGTCCTCTAATGTGTGCTCTTTCTTTATGTTTCAGTCGGATAGTGGAGGGGCCTTTAAAGGTTTTAAAGGTTTGGTTGTACCTTCTGGAGGAGGAGGGTTTTCTGGATTTGGTAATGGTGCTGGAGGGAAGCCTTTGGAAGGACTGTCTAATGGAAGTGGCATAAGCAGCGCCCCTCCCTTCTCCAGCGCCAGGACAGCAGCAGAGAGCAAGGCAGCCTTTGGTGAGTAGGTTCTCCTCCCCCCGCTCACATCTGTGTACAGATGATCTGAAAAATAACATTGCAAAGATGTTTTCCTTGTACTTGATCCTGGGTCCTGGGACTCCGTGAGCAGAAACAGGGTAATACTGAAAGAGATGGAAGTTAGATGTTGGCTGTTTGCAGAGTAAGTGAGTAGAGCATAGGCTTTTGAGCCAAAATAGACCCAGGTTCTCAGCTCTGCCAGTCACTGGCTCTGCAACCCTGGTAAAGTTCCTTAGCCTCTAAGCCTCCAAATCTTCAACTGTGAAATGAGAATGACCCTGAGAACTGACCTCCGGGGTCACAGGAGAAGAGGAAACTCTTAGTGGATCCTCCATAAAGACCTGCCTTCCCATGTGCTCATTCGTTCTCTGTGTACCAAGGACTTTCCGTGTGGCCCACACCTACTAGGAACTTACGGGTCCTCCACTCTAGATTTATGTCACCCAGGATGTGGTGAGTCCCTGATCCTGTTTTGAGAGAATTGGTCAAGAACTGTTGGGATTAGCCGCAGAGAATGGAATCATGGGCTCCATTCTTTGGTTTCTGGGAAGTGATCCTGGCTGGTTGGATTGTACTTAGCTATTCTGAATGTATACTGTTTTGTTTTAATGAGGCAGAATGTGTAGTGTGATTAAGCGAGCACTTTCTGTTAAGATTTTGACTGCATTAATATATGTTCATCCCTACAGCCTTGGGGCTTAAGTTTTATATTAACTATTGGGACAGTTCTGGGGGAAGCGGGCCTCCTTTTCAAAGAAAAGATTATTTTTAATGCAAGCACATCATAGACCGTGTTCTTGTATAAAGTTTGATTTTTGTGATCACTGGTTCCTAAATATTAGATGTGCACATACTTCTTGAACTGTCACAAAAATACAGGATACCATAAAAGCAGAAAGTACGAAGACAGAACAGTATAAAAATCCAGGTGATGTTATCAAATCAGCTTCTCAGTAAACTCTTCAAACTTTAATTCCCTATAGGATCTATTGCTGCAAATGGTCCTACCTCCTTGGTCGATAAAAAGATCTTAACTCCCAAAACTAATGGTGACAGTCAGCAGCCCTCCTCCTCCGGCCTTACCTCTAGTGCGGCCTGCCCCCGGGACGCCTATCACAAGCAGCTGGCTGCCTTAAACTGTTCCGTCCGGGATTGGATCGCGAAGCACGTGAACACGAACCCCCTGTGCGACCTGACGCCCATCTTTAAGGACTACGAGAAATACCTCACTGGTATCGAACAGCAGCTCGGGGGCAGCGGCAGCAGACGCTCTGAAAGCGAAGCCAAGAAAATGCCGCTTGCGACCCAGTCCCCTTCCCCGTTCGGGGCAGCAGAACTGCAGCGAGACTCGACATTGGCGTTTGCGGGCACCAAGGTGGAGGACACCGCTGAGAAGCCACCGGACCCACCTGGAGGAGCTGCAGGGGCCTCGTTTAACTTCGGCAAGAAGATCGACAGTTCTGTCTTGGGCTCTTTAAACTCCGGCCCCCTGACTGCATTTTCATTTTCTTCTGGAAACTCCAGTTTATTTGGCAAAGAGCTTACCCAGAATAAACCGGTGTCTTCACCATTTTCCACGAAAATGTTGGAGGTACAGGCTGAAGGCAGCAGTAGCGAATACAAAGGTAATAATAAAGTTTATCCTCCTAAGTCTGTCTTGGATCTGAGTTTCGGGTTTAGCGGCACGAACGTAGATTTGTGAATCAGGTGGATCTGGATTCACGCTGTGACGTCGTTTCCTGGATGTGATCTCGGACACAGCTGATCCGCTGCTTTTGAGTCTGTTGTTTCCCTCTTTGTAAAGTGGAGTAAGACCTATTTTGCAGGGCTACTGTAAGGATTGAGAATATAAAAATAAAAATGAAGAGTATAACCATATCGGGCACAGTGACTTTGAAAAATATTAAATGCACATAAAAAAATTCAGTGAATTAACAGTGCTATTGTTTCTTACTGAAAGAATTGCTCATCAATGTCCGTGGCATGTCTTGTATTTGGGAGATTTAATCATAGGTGAAGTCTCATGGCAAAATAGTACTCTACTGTGAATAAAAAAGGTAGACTTTGCATAGGCCCAGGAACAAATTGGTGGAGGTGTCCCTCGATGTGTCTGGACTGCAGCCACCTTTCCAGAAGCGTCCACCTTGGGTGGCGTCAGTGCTCCAAACCGGGCCTGAGTCACAGGCCCTTCACTCCCTGTTCTTAGCTCTTTGAAAAGAGGGGTTAATGGCCTAGTCTCTCCTCATCCCATTGTGGTTGTGAACACATGTGTGAAGACACTTATTTGTGAGCAGTTAAAAAGTACGTCTCGAAGGAGGTGTTCACTTCTCAGTACTTGAGAACAAAGGAAACCGGCCATTTTCTCCTGGGAGGGTAACTTCCGTTCCTCCGAGTCCATCCTCAGGCAAGGGCCCTCCGGAGCAAAGCACAGGATAAAGGTCTCCCTTTTTATTTCTCTGCCCTAAATGCGCCCGATGGAGGGTGGTCCTGCTGCTAGAGCGGTCCCAGGAACGGCGAGGCTGCCTGTGGGAGGGACGTGAGTGAGGCTCGGTCCCCGCAGGATGCCAGATGCCCAGGGGCAAAGCCCCCCCTGCTTGTCTGGTGGCCGCTGCACCTCTCCCTGCGCGAGAGAGACTGTGAGCGTGTTCGAGTCTTGCTGCCTGGGCCCGCCCTGGAGAGCCTCGCTCACGGCTGCCTTCTTGGGAATTTAAATCTGGTCACTTTGACTTGTTGGGGCACCAGAATTGTTTTTCTGAGAGTTGCTGTTTAATTTAGTGTGTGTCCTGAGACGGTCTTTCTCCGGAGGATCATTGTTTGCATCATCGTGTCCTAGGTTGCGCCTGGGGCTGGGGCCGGGGCCGGGGCTCAGCCCGGGAGGGCGCCTGGTGCCTGAGCCTCCAGACATGGGGCCTCACAGATGCAGCTTGCTCACGCGTTGGGGTGGTTTCTCTGACAGCCTGCCCTGTAACCAGCTTTATTGTCCTCTTCTTTGGCCATCGCTGAGACTGATTATACCTCAGCATGACACACCCAGTGTCACAGGAGATCTGGGGAGAAGGTGTTTAGAAGCCTGTCTGAGATTTTCCTTTTCCAGTGGCACAGATCTTGAGTCTGTGCGGGTGTTTATTTTTCTGTTAAAATTGGCACACCGAATCATAAGCATCGACAAGTTCTCATTCTAGGGCTTTCTACAGATTAACATTTAGAAGAGAGAAGCATGTTCCCATTAAAAATTATCCTAATTTTTCACAAAATGATTAAAATCCAGTGAATCTCCCCCCAGTTAGATGTGTGCTTTCGATTTCTGCATCAGCTTACGGGGAATATTTAGGTTGAGGTGTTAGGGGATGGGTAACTTTTGTGACATTTTTAAGCTCTTGATTTGAATTTTACTGAGTTAGTGTTGTTTTTGTAAAAGGCGGAGAGGAAGAAGAGAATGACGAGCCGCCCAAAGTAGTAGTTACTGAAGTAAAAGAAGAAGATGCTTTTTACTCCAAAAAGTAAGTAAGAGTTCCGGGAACCCACGTGGTGAGCATGTCTTCAGAGATGTGGAAGGCGGCCTCTGGGGCGACCTCAGCCCCACAGGATTTGCAGAGCATCCCGTCCTGGGGTCAGGCTGGGCCTGCTCTTCAAATGGGAACAAGGGAGAATTCTTGACCTGTTCATTTGAAAACAGGTTCTAGAAATTTCCTGCTGGTCATTGCCTACTCTTTTCTAGTATTTTCTTCTGAGGTGCTTTAGAGACAGGCTTTTCTTTGACCGTCCCACCCCCATCCCCTTCCTCCTCTCCCCCCCCCACCCCCCTGCTCAATGACTTCACCTTTGTTTTTACTTCCGCTCTTCATCAGGAGGTGTCATCCCCTCCTGGAGACCTGGTTGGCTCTTGTGGGTTTTCTCAGCCAAAACGTTCTGCATAGTGACCAGCCCTTTATTTCCTCCCCAGTGATGAGAACAGTTTTGTTTTTTGGTTCACTTTTGTTTTTATGTGAGAGTTGTTGCTTTCAGAAGAAAGCCAAGGAGAAATTTTGAATTACCTCATCCAGTGAAATGAAATTAGTACTTTTTAACAAACATGTTTACAGAAAAGTCAGTTGTACCATTTTAGAACCTTCCCTAGGTGTGTTTTTTTTAAATACAGAAATTTCACACGGCGTCAGTGTTTGTAACAATAACCATATCCTGTGGAATTCCCAAGTGTTGTTATTTCTGAGAACTTTTTAAGAACCCAACAATGCCGGCACCTGGGTGGCTCAGTCGTTAAGCGTCTGCCTTCGGCTCAGGTCGTGATCCCAGGGTCCTGGGGTCGAGCCCCGCATCGGGCTCCCTGCTCCGCGGGAAGCCTGCTTCTCCCTCTCCCACTCCCCCTGCTTGGGTTCCCTCTCTCGCTGTGTCCCTCTGTCAAATAAATAAAATATTAAAAAAAAGAATCCAGCAATGCCTTTTGCTTGTTTTTAAATTTAATTACGCAGATGACCTATAAAGGATTTTTTCCTAATCGGAATAAATTGAAGGAGCAGGAAGTGGTTTTGATTTGTGTCTTCATGACCTAAGGAGATTATGACAGAGCAGGCTGGGAAGATGCTTGATTACATTATTGTCAGTTAGGTCTTGCTTCAGAGTGTTTTCCGGGGCGCCTGGGTGGCTCGGTTGAGCGTCTGCCTTCGGCTCGGGTCATGGTCTCCCGGGGCCCCGGGATCGAGCCCCGCGGCAGGCTCCCGGCTCGGTGGGGAGTCTCCTGCTCCTCTCTCACTCTCACCCGGCTTGTGCTCGCTTGCTCTCAAATGAATTTTTTTAAAAAAAAGTGATTTCCAAAATTTCAGCATTTTGGTAGATCAAAAATTGAAGGAGTCATGAAGAAAACTGAAAAATAGGAAGAAGGGGAAGAGAGATGAGGGGCAGAGGATCCTGTATTTGTTCCTGTCCCGAAAGGGCCAGATTGGCCTCCTGAACTCAGGGCCAAAGGAGCACATCAGAGGTGTGGAGTGTTTGCTGTGGTTTTGACTGAACTGAGGATAGGTAGCTTCAGAAAGTGTTTTTTTTCAAGTTGCACATGACCCACTATTTTAATAATTGGGAAGAATAGGGAAGGGTTCTAGAATATCTAACCAGATTTTCTTATTTGGGTTTGTACCCAGACCAAGTTTGGATCAAAGTTTCCTCCTCATCTTTCCACACAAGTGTGAACCGCGGTTGTTAGAAAACTTGTCTGTTGAGTATCTGATGGCCTTGCTTCTTTTTCTCTATAGGTGTAAACTGTTTTACAAGAAAGACAACGAATTTAAAGAGAAAGGTGTGGGTACTTTGCATTTAAAACCTACAGCCAATCAGAAGACACAGCTGTTAGTGCGGGCAGACACCAATTTAGGTGGGTATCTTGTTTTTCAGGTGGCACAAGATCACGCTAACCACGTAGTGTATAAAAGCCCTTCACCTCGCTGGTTCCGGTCACTGAGGTTTTTCAAGTAGAGCAGTGTGTTTTGGGGGACAGAGTAGCAGTCAGTCAGATCAAATGCACCCTGTATTTACGGATGATTTATAGGCTGAGTTGAGTGCCAGCGTAACAGAGTGTAAGAAAACCGCAGATGTGTTAAAAGAAGTAACCAAGATGGTTTTCGTTTCACTTTGTGTTAGAAATGTGACTAAGGGGGCGCCTGGGTGGCTCAGTCGTTAGCGTCTGCCTTCAGCTCAGGTCATGGTCCCAGGGTCCTGGGATCGAGCCCCACATCGGGCTCCCTGCTCGGCGGGGAGCCTGCTCCTCCCTCTCCCGCTCCCCCTGCTGTGTCTCTCTGTCAAAGCAATAAAATCTTTAAAAAAAAAAAAAAAGAAATGTGACTAAGAAGCTGTAGGTAAATTGGATGGCTTAATAAACACAGAAGGGGGACTAACCGTTTAAAGGAATCTGCTTTATGTAGGAAATAGCCATAAACACCTTGCCAGCTCCCCTTTGCCCCAGCCCCACCCTTAGAACAACCCACTGGAAGGAGGTGGCGGTGCCTGGAGGAGCCTGGGGGGCGGTGGGGGGGTGCGGCCAGGGCTGGTCTGTGAAGAAGCGGTGGGTACCACTAGGCCCTGCCGGGCTGGGTTGCAGAAACTTCTGCGTGGCTTTTTCTTCCCTGTGGGCTTGACTCGTGGGTGACGCCATCCCCTCCTAGCGCTCTTCCCGGCGAGCCACAGAGAGCTGTCTTTGCCGACCGCCCTGCCTTTGTTGGGATGACGCATTCTTCATCCGTTGTGAGCACGGACACCCCTCAGAAGGCCTGGCCGCTGCGACGGCGCCTCACAGGCCTCTCTGAGGGACACCATGCTGGCATCTGCGTCAGGGGACCCGGGCCCTTTTCCCCGACCTTCCCGAGGCTCCCAGTTTTAGATCCGTTCGCTCCAGGAGGGCTCGCATTTCACATTTAGCACATGAAAGCTGCAGTCTTGTGGACCTGTAGTGTGGTCTGTGTGGTTCTGATGTCCTTTATCCTTTGTTGAAACACAGGCAACATACTGCTGAACGTCCTGATTCCGCCCAACATGCCGTGTAGTCGAACGGGGAAGAACAACGTCCTGATCGCGTGTGTTCCAAACCCACCCGTCGACGAGAGGAATGCTGCCGTCCCAGTCACCATGTTAATCCGGGTAAAAACGGGCGAGGACGCAGATGAGTTGCACAGAATTTTACTGGAGAAGAAGGACGCCTGAACACACCGGGACCGAGGGGTTGCCGCCAAGTTGCTGCTCCCCCACAGCCCCTTAGACTTAGTCAGCTTTTCTTCTCTTCTTACTTTGACATTCTAAGAACTTAGAGATAACTTAAAACTTTGTGAGGAAGATTAATATGGCCAATAAAACCTTTAAATGTTAAGTGTCAAGAACCTGTATTCTCCCTTCTTAAGAACTGTCTAATGTGTAAAATACATTTGAATGAAATTTTTTTGGAAGATTTTTAATGTTCATTTATTAAACTGACCACAAGTGGTTTCTTAATAGGCTGAAATCAGGGTATCGATTAGACTTCCCAAAGGCTGTTCCGATCCACGGGTTTTGGGGTCTGCTGCCGCCGCTGGCGAGGCTTTCCAGCAGCCCCCCCCCGCCCCCCGCCCCATGTCCAGGAGGAAGCTTGCCTGTAGCATTCTCTGGTGGGCTTGACTGATGTGGGAGAACAGCACTCTTTCCAAATGAATCATGCTACCACGCTGTGACTGAGGTATTTTTCCTTTGCTTCCTCATACTGTTATTCTAAAGCTGAACCTCCAGTACCAGATGTTCCCGCCCAGCATTAGAGGCTTTAGCTTTTTATTTGCAGACATTGGCCTTTTAACCCTGTGGGCTTCTTTACCTGATTGAGGAACTGCTTTTTCATTTTGAAAGGAAACAAGTAGCTTGTTCTTTGGTTTTGTAGTTTTCACTCTTGAGGTGCTGTTACTTCTCTATTCCCCTGCAGACAAAGAGAATAGAGGGGGATTGCCTGGAATGAGGTTTAAAAGCACAAATTTGGTAGCTTATAGTTTATAGGCCACGGACAGCAAACCCTTGTAGAAATGAAAGTTAAGTCAAAAGCTAGAGCATATAGTACAAAAGCAAGAAATACGTCTTAGCTGTTTTTACCGTGATGAACCCTACAGATCTAAGAGCTACTTACTAAAGTCCTGGGAGCTTTTACTACACATGAGCCATGTGATGAGCCAGGAAACATGCAATAAGGTAATGGAATTGAAATTGTGTGTGTAAATGTTGCCTTTAACTTTAGACAAAAGTATATTCTACATTTGATACCTGAAGTTTCCACTTTTTTACAAGTAAGATACTCAGTATGTCCATTTGGAAGGGAGCCATGGTTATGCACGGGCAGAGCTGTCACTTCTCCACGGCTGTCGGGTAACGGATCCTAGTGTTCTTGGAAGATTCTGGGCACGTGAATTAGATACAGCTTTTAATGTTTAAATGTCCACTTTCATTCCTCGTTAACCACTTAGTGCTGGTACCATATGATCTTGTTTCAAGGCTCAGGGTCCGTGCCTGAGGGCTCACGCTTGTATGTTCTGATCTTCAGTACGTAATGTCTTCTGACTTAGAAAATTGTAGAAAATAATTGTAGATAGTACAGTTACTTTTTTTAAAAGAAGCTATAATTTTTAGAGATTTATAAAGGGGGCAGGGAAACCATTTTATGATCCAATAGGTTAACTCAAATGCCCGAGATGCGGAAGGTGGCCAACAATTTATCATGAGATTCTTGCACTTCCGTGAGAGAATCTGGCCCAGTGTGTGACTCTGGGTAAATGCAGAGAGGTGTGCGTACACTTGTGGGCTGTGGTCAGGCTGTCACGTTGGGAAAGCTAGGGAGGGAGTGGCAGTTACTTTCATTTTCTTTTTAGAATCAAGAATATTCTGGAGTGTTTGTTACAAGTGATCTCTAGTGTGTGGTGGTCGATCCTATTACAGCAACCGTGGCCCAGCCGGCCTTGAGTGAGGTTTATCCAGCTGCTAGGAGGACGAGGAAGTGCAGGGCACAGACTTCTGTCCCGGGTGGCCCACCCGTGGTCCCCAGGAGCCACGAGGCCACTCGGGCACTTTCAGGGGGTGCCACACTGGCAGCAGCCTCTGCGTGGCCAGTGGGACGTTTGCCAAACGTGGCCAAACAGCATCAGGATTGGGTCACCTTTCACTCCCCCCCCCCCCCCCGGAAAAGAGTTCATAATCTTTTTGCATCAGTGTGTGTGTGTGGCTTTCTCTCTTCCTGACATTCCTAGCAAATTGTTGCTGCTAAGACTCACTGTTCAAGTGACAATTACAGGGACAGGTGTGATGCGTGTGCCGGAACTCCCGACGCGGTATTTCCTTCATGTCGCTTCCCCTTTAGGAACTTGCTGGTCTCTACTTTAATTATGTATTCATACAAAAGAGCCTGAGTGTGTGTGGATTTTCCTGTAAAACCTGAATATCTGTATGTTACTTGGGGGAAGAGGCCCCTTTGTCCCCCAGAGGGCCAGCCTTCTCTCCCCTGCTGTATTAGTAGCTAAATTCCGCCCCATAGGTTTAGTTAGATTTATTTTTAACAAAAATATTAGAAATTAGGCTTTTAAATGTTTAACGTAGACTGAAATTTTTGTATTTAGTTGGAGGATCTATGACGTATATTGTCTGTGTGGCCTGAAGGGAGGTGTTTTTAACCTTTAATCAGTTGTGTTGCATCTTGACAAATACTGAGTGTCCCAGTGGCCTTTTTTAAACTGGTGTGTGTCCTTCTTTTGAGCGTTCCCCAGTAAGCAAAAAAATGAGCGTTGTGCTGTCTTTGTTTTTAGAATTACAGGCTAGAAATGTGTGTCCAGTTTTTAAAGCAGTTTAGATTGTGTTTTCCAGGGAAGAACAAGTCTGACCATTTATGAATTGATTTTCTTGAAAAGGATTATAGTTTTATAATTTCAGTTCTAAATCATATTTTTGATATGCTGCATGCCAAAAAGAATCTACCTGTTCTGGGGGAGAGGAAAAAAAAAAAAAAAACCATCTTACTATCTAAGTGCAGAACAAGTTATCACTGAGAAAGCCTTTTTGGTTTCATTTTAAAGTTAAACACGTCTTTTGAGCATCTGTCAGTTCTTTGATTTCTGAAGTCAGAATGCAAGCACGGTGCATTTTGAAGGCTTTGCAGACCCAATGGCTCACTCCCAAACCCCTGGGTATTGGTTCTCATTCTGGAAGTGAGAATCCGGTTGAAACTGGTGTGTCCCACGGTGCCGGCAGGGGACCGCGAGGAGCCGTCCAGTCCCGCTCTGAGCACCGGGACTTGGCCAGAGGCAGTCATGGTTAGGACTCCGGACTCTGCTTGATGCAGACGTGATCATTACAGTTGTAAGACTTCTTAGCAATCAGATAAGTTGTTTGCTTTCTATTTTGCATAGGAAATTGTTTTCTAAAACAAATACTTGAATTGTCAGACAATGTAATCTCAGTTTGTATTAGTTTTTGAGGAAGTGTAATCCATGAAATGTGAATAAATGGAAAGTAAACAAAATCAGTGTTTGACACTTTTATGTTCCTCGGTGACGTTCCTGGTGTCGATACCAGTCACGTGGGCAGGAGGGAGAAGGACCGTGCAGAAACCCCCAGGCAGGGGAGGGTCTGCTTCCTCTTGGCCCCGGTGCGTGTGCGTGTGGCCCCCTCCGAGCCATTCGAGAGTCTGTCGTGTGGGATTGACGTCCTTACAAATCAGAATTGGAATGGTAGATGCGTCACGGGCCACCGTGGGGAGCACTGCGCCAGGCGCTCTGCATCTGGTGCTCATTTGGCCCTCGGGGCAAACCTCCCAAAGGGGCTCCGTGGGGTGCGTTTTCCAAAGCACGGCCCTGGGCCAGGTTAGTGTGTTTCTTACAAATACGTACGTGGATTTGGGATCTGTGTCCAGGTCTGTCTCAGTCAAAAGTCTGAACCCTCCTAAGGACGTTTTAAAACTATAAAGATCAAGATGATCAAGAAAAAATACATTGTTATTCTAGAGCTTTAAATTTTCAGTGATCCAGAAAATCACTTATTAAGGCATGAACAGATTAAACTGTAATAGAATTATTGATACGATTTTGGAGTCAAGTGCTGAGTAACTTCAGAGGTGTGTCCTGGTAAGGTGCTGTGAAGACGAACTTACTCATCGAAGGTAGTGTTCCCGAACCAGTAACACCCAGTGGGAACTAAGTGACACAAGGAGGTGTTTGTCCCGAAAACGCACCAGCCCTGTTGTAAGTACTTGGCAGTGGGCCACTGGCAAATGGGTCCTCCAAGCACGGAGCTGGCAGCCACAGTGGCCACACCTGGGAACTTGTTAGAAATGCAGACTGAGGCGGGGCGGGGGCGGGGTGGGAATAGTGTGGTTTTGGTTTTGGTTTTTATCGAGAAACACACACTTTTAAAGTGAAGGGTTCAGTTGTTGTTAGTATAGTCCCAGAATTGGGCAACCATCACCACTGATTCCAGAACATGTTCATCACTGGCTGTGTGGGTTTCCACAGAGGGTTCTGACACGCGCTCAAGTCTGAGAACCGCCCCACCCGCCACAGGCCACGTCGGTGCTTTGTTGTGATGCCCTTCAGGCACATTCCAGGAGGGGAACAGCAGTGACTCAGTGCTGCCGGCGACTGTGCCAGCCTCTGTGCACACGGGTCTCACCTCAGCCCCTGCACCCAGGAAGGGAGGGACGGCCGCGAAAACCCAGGCCCAGGTGCCACGTGCCCGGGGAGCTGCAGGCCCACGTGGGCTGTCCCCAGCGCCCCGCGCGAAGGTGGGTGTACGTGCCCATTAAAGGACTACAGTTGACTGGCTTCCGCAATGGTCTAAAATCTTCAGAACAAAATTGTTTATTCAAAACATAATCATGAAAAGTCACTAAAAACCATGGTTCTGTCAAACTGAGCAATCTGTTTTATTAAAGTCAGATTCCAAGATGAAAGACCCTTGATCCACACATAGGAAAAGCAATACCTTGTTAAACCTGTTGGCTTACGTGGAGGCCACGTCAGGAGGGCCGTGATGAAGCTGCGAGCAAAAGGACCTCTTTCGTTTTTTTTTTTTATCTTCCCCCAAAACAGACATTTCCCCTTCTCACGTAAGTTTTCCCGCCGTTCTTCCTGCCGCTTTAACAATCAAGCCCAGAGCACAGCAGGCTTATCCATCCCACAGGTATATTATACACAATGAACCAGGACAGCATACGGATTAATTTAGTTTACATTTTCCCCTCCTCCTGACAGGAGGCTCCCAAAGGCTTTCTCTTGCAGTCAACATGATTTTCTAAAGCGAGGGCATGACCGTAGTTCCTAAAAGTTCATATAGGACGGACGGAACGGAAGGACCGAAATAGCATCAGCCTTCAGGAGTGGGCAGCTCCCAGGAGGAGGTTCTCGCACGGCTTTCTCCACGTCAGCTGTTACGTATTTTTCAGGCAACTGTTTTAAAGGGACCACCTCCTCCTTTAACGACAAGGGGGTGTGACCTGGATGGCAACGAAGACATTGTCTTCATTTTACCTACCAGACGGCCTGCTTGATAACCACTCCGAAATCTGCCCTTGGTGATGTTGCTTCAGGAAATTCTCCTGGTTCGGCTGTTTCCAATGCAGCGGATGTTTGCGAGAGATGTCCTCGATGTGACAGTTCGCACTGTATTTCTGGCTTTGCATATGTGTTCCTCTCAGACCCCCCCCCCTTCTATGCTTTCACTTCCTGTCCTGCAACTTCCTGCCGTGGTGGAGGCCTGACGCGTGCCCATCACCTGAGACACAAGAGTTTGTTTGCTCTCGGGACGAGTGAGCCCACCGCCGAGCCTCCATCAGCCCCTGGGAGGTGGAGTCAGCTCAAGAAACGTGCAAGCGCGCTAGACATCAACTGGATTAACTAGAGTCTCAAGGCAACAGAAAACCAGGGCCCAGAAACCATCTTCCCGCAGACCAGGCAGCCTGTCAGGAGCCTGCTCTGTCTACACTTGACCTCGGGACTCCTGACTCTGATCCCGGGCATTTTCCCATTGCCACAAGGCCTTTTTTAGAGGTTCTCCAGAAAAAGCTTGGGACATCTGACAGGGTGACGGGAGGGCTTATACTGCTTTATGGGGACTGGGAGCTAAACCCGAAACGCGTCTCTTGTGATTGGATTTTGCAAATACTGCCTCGGACCAAAACCTGGCTGCGGGTGCCCTGACCCCATGGCCGACTCAGCATGGCCCGAGCCAGGGCCTGGGGTGCTTTCTGTCCGTCTCCAGCATTTCTAGAAAGGAACTCATGTGAAAGCTCCAAAAACAGTCGAAGAAGAAATCTTTGGGGGCAAATTAAGTTTCAGTCACTAAGTTTATGCATTGCTGTAACATCTGTATTTGATCCGAAATACCCATTAAAGAAAAAAAACCAAGTACAGATTCATCAGAGGAAAGCACTGAGGAAAAATAAATTTAATATCCAACATGCAAATCTTTACTTTCAACAGAAATGCAAAAAGCACAGCTCACAGCCAACCGAATGCTGCTCAGAAATTGTTTCTGTACGTGGAAGACAGTGAACCGAGAAGCGGTTCATGTTTATGGAAATACCACTGACCATGAGATAGATCCTAACATGTTCGATTATGCCATCACGGTGTTTTTGCCAAAATATATTTTGTAGAAATCGTTTTAGTTAAGCCTCAAAGTCGTGAAAAATCGCAACAGGTTTTCTTTGCAGGTTTTGATTCTTCTCACATGGAGAGTTTGCTTGGGAACCGCGAGAGCGCGCTACGTGCTCGCTATGTACACCTAACCCGCCCGGCCTTGCGAGATGCGGGGGGGTGGGGGGTGGGGGGTGGGGGGTGGGGGAGGAGTTGGAGCGCCACCGTGACCTCTGGTCTCTGGCGCTCAAGGCCCCGGCGCGCCGCCAGGATCAAGGTGCCTGCTTGCCTTGGGGACGGTAGAAAACTGTAAACACAAACTCTCTCCGCTGCAGGGGACCCACCGCTGGCCGGGCCACTCGGGGTCCGGGTGACTTGGCTTCTGCGGGTGGGCATCCAAGGAGTTCTCCAGACCTTTTGAGACAGAGGCTCAGAGAAAGGGCCGGAGGATTCCTTGTCCCACCGAGGACCGTGTCCGCGCCACGACAGCCGGTGGAAAGGAACAGAGGAGAGGAGAGCAGCCCTGCGTGCGCCCCCCCCCCCCGCACCGAGGGCCGGGGGGGGGCACCGTGGCCACGGGAGCCCGGAGGGCAACGCCTCCCGCTGCTCTCCCGGAGCCCGCGTCCTGTCAGGGTGCTGATGTGTTTTAAGAGAATCTGCTCTCTGAGACAAAGATGAGAAGCCCGAACAGGGAGAATCAACGTCACACCCACAGACGCTTGGTGTTTGAGACCGGATAGAAAACCACGTCGCAGCTCAGTCGTGTGCCACAGTGGGACCGCTCGAGGCTCATGAAAACGTCGGCAGCTCTCTAGCGCTGACATCTCTAGAGGGTCGTGGCCTCCCCGTTGGGACGGCGTCAGAAGCGTCCTTCAAGTCAAGTCACTAGAATTTGCCAGCTGCACAGGGCCTGCCTTCGGGAATGTCTTTTAACGGGAAAAAAAAGTTTTTACGGCACTTTTCAAGTCTACTGACTAGACGGTGATTAAAACAGCAACACCAGCTCCTGGTTTGCTTCTAGCCAGGCTCTTGAAAAGAGCAATTCCGCCGGGCAGGTGCCTCCGTGTCGTTAACGAGCACTGCTCCGTGGGGAACAGAAACCTGACTGGATCATCTGTGCACAGTCCCTGAAAAGTCCAAACGTGAGCGGGAACGGGACTTGTCAGAACCCCCAGCCATCTCCAAACTCACTGGGCTGGGGAAGATTTTGTTCTCTGTGGACTACTTCCCTGTCACTTGGGAATATTCTTCTGAGATACTGAGCCTCGGCTATCTCTACAAGCAACTGGAAATTCCTGGAAGGCCTCAGCGTGTGAGACCGAATGCCCCCTCAGCCTGCAGGCGCTGAAGGTGGACTAGAGGCGACATGCCGCCCATCAGACGCTAGGACCGTGACATTTCTCAGAAAAAGAGAGCTTGCTTTCTGATACATGTCCTAAAAAGTGACACCGCAGGGTCTTCACAGAAAAACCGTACTTTGATTCCAGTTCCCATTGAAGAAATGTGCGCGTGCTTCGGTCTTCCCTGCAGTACACGAGAGACAGGCGTGTTTCCA
Source organism: Callorhinus ursinus (assembly GCF_003265705.2). Classification (NCBI taxonomy): domain Eukaryota; kingdom Metazoa; phylum Chordata; class Mammalia; order Carnivora; family Otariidae; genus Callorhinus; species Callorhinus ursinus. Next base: position 4,170,152 of record NW_027397110.1, on the reverse strand, counting down.
GAAAAGTTAAAGATGGCCTTACGAGAAGTGACAGCCGGACACTCCAGGACACGGGTGCTGGGCTTGGCCCCGTCACTTGTTATTCTATTACTCTGTTACTGATGTCCTTTATCACTTCGAAAAAAACGAACCTCAGGGTGACAGCTTACTGCCTAGTGCCCAAGTGCCTCTCAAAAAAGCGTGTTTAAAAATTCAGTCCCAGAAGTAACCTCTGGAAGAGGGAAAGACCTCGAAGGGCGGAGGCCACCACGCACGTCCGTCTGTCCCAGGGCAGCAGTGTCGCGGACGCGTGGGTGGGCCGCTGGCCGAGCCCGAGCCCGAGGCTGGGGACAATGACGTACGTGCCCCTCAGCACTGAGCCTGGGCAGGCCGAGTGCTGCCTCAGTGCGGGACCGGAAACAGCCAAGCCATCGTGCACGTGGTTCGCACGTGGTACAAATGAGGCGTCATCCCTAGAACCGCTCCGTGGCGCACGCTTCCTGAGACCGGCGAAGCACTCGCGCACGTCACACCGGCCCTCGGGTGCCCTGTGACTCCGGTTTGTCGTTTCCCAGAGGCGGCGTCCGACGTGCCCGCGGCCCCGCCGGCAGCCGTGGCTGAGCCCCGGGGCTTGGTTCCAGTGGGGGGGCCCTTTCGTGCTCCTCAACCTCTGAGAACAGAGGGAGGGCCGCCGTCCTGCGTCCGTTCGACTACCCCCTCCTTCCGTGGAAGATACACCGGGACCGTATTTCTCCCAAGACCTGAGTTCCAGAGTCTTCAGACCCCGGATGACCAGGGAGAAAGGATTCCTGAAGAAAAAGCTGTATTTTAGCCACCCTGGACACAAACTTGGGGGCGGCGTTTGGCTCCCCTGGAGAACACTCTTGGAACATGGGGCCGTGCTCAGGGAAACGAGGCCCTGCTCCAGCGCTTGGCGGCGAGGCCTGACTCTGGGCTGTCCTAAAACACTGCTCTGGAACGTGAAATTGTGCAGACAGCTGGGATTCAGCCAAGCGTGAGCTGGGCACTGCCAGAGAAGGCGAGAATGTTCCAGCACAACCCCACCACACAGGCGACTGGCGGGGGTCCCCCACCAACCCGAGCTCTGCAGAAAGGCTGCCTGACCCAGTTGTGCGCCGGAACCCTGGACACTTCATGAGGTAGGTGGTATCAGCCCCATTTTACAGGTGGGCCAACTGAGGCAGAATGAAATGCAACAGCTTGCTTTAATAACAGCGTACAAAATCTAGAGAAAGCCCCAAAGTAGCCCCTGTTCCCGGAGCCCAGCGCAAACCCTTGGAGCGTGCAGAATAAAACAGATGGGAGAACAAGCCCCTCCAACCCCTTCTTTCCTTGCAGAGAGGGTCTCCGTGCACGACAGCAAACCCTCAAATATTCCTGGGGACTTCAAACAAAACAACATAGCAACAGAGACCCAGCTGACGGTTTATTCCCAATGGGGCAGGGAACCGCTTCCACTCGGGAAGGCTCGTGGTTTTGAGAAGAGCACAACGTGTCATCCATCACAGGTGGGACTCCCTCCAGCCCGAACAAGGCCGCAGGTGAGCCCGGGGCCGCACGGCCGCTCACACAAACCCACCGGACCAGCCGCCTGGAGGTCAGTTCCTCTTTGCCTCAGTGAGCTGGTCTGAGAAATGGGACCAGTGCACTCAGTCAAAGCAAGCAAGCTCCAGGAAACACCCTATCCCCTCCCCGGCCCCCGCCCCCCGAGGATGGAGGTTCTACCTAGAACCTTCCTGGGAGGAAGCCAACCCCACCCCCCAACCCTCTCCTGTCTGACTACCAAGCCGTCCCACCTGCCCTCAGAGTCCAGATTCTGTGGGTCACGCCGGCCGAGGCGCAGAGCGGGGTGTCTCCAGGGTGGAGGTGTGAGTATTGGTGGAGCTCTTTGGCTGGAAGCAAAGGCCATTCTGGCAGGATCGGGGCCTGTCTGCTCAGCTCGAGGCCTTTCTGGAACCAGGCGTGGGGTGAGGTATTCCCAGCCCAGGGCAAAGCCCTCAGACAGCTGCGTGCCCCATCTCCCCGAGGCAACCCATTTGTAACCAAGCGGTAAACAAGGGAAGGCGGACAAGTCGGGACTAACTCGGACGCTCAAGTTCATGGGTGCAGCAGCACGAAACCGTGAGCCAGTTCTCCTTGGGAAGGCGTCGACACGCTGACACTCTGGGTGCCCCCAACTGGGTGGTCTCTCCACCTGCGGTCTGAGTGTGGACGTCGGGTTAGCGGGTCTGGACACGCTCTGGACCCTGGCTGCTCCTCTGCTCTCTCTTACAGCCTCTCGGCATCTCTGGTCCTCTGGGGATGCAGAGGACGCTCCAGAGATGGGTGGGGGGTGGGGGGGTGGGCGGCGGGCACAGGGGCAGGAGCAGAGCCAGCAGGGGAGGAGGAAGAGGCACTTCAGTTTGGGCTGGTGTTCGTGGAGTCGGCCCTGGCCCCAGGAGTCGAGCGGCCCCGCCGGGCTCCGGCGTCGGCGCTGGGTTGTCACAGAAGACCCCGGTGGTGGTGGACAGCTAGGCACTTGGCAGCACCCCCAGGGCCGGGCAGGGCTGGGGGGCTCTGCGCAGGCTCTGCACACGGCTAGGTCATCAGGATGGGCTTCTGCCGCACTTCCAGGATGTCTAGGGCGGCGGGAGGGGGGACGGGCGAGACAAGGAAGTGAAGGCCCTGGGCGCTCCGGCCCCCGACGGCGCCGTTTACGCGGGCAGTCCGGGCTAAGTACTTCCACGCATCTCCTCCCGCGCCCCCACCAAACTGCACCACTACTGTCGTTCCGATTTACAGACGGGGGCGGGGTGGTCGTGGGGCGGCTGCACAGCCCAACAAGCCAAGTGAAAGTGGGGCTCCGATGTGGGCTGGCCCGACTCCGGAGCCGTCGCCCGGCACCGCCGCGCAGGCCCTGGTCAGTAGGGGGCCCCCGTGAGCTCCACCTCACCCCTCCCCCCAACCAGTAACCCCCCCCCCCCCCCCCCCCCCGCCCCGCCCCGGGGCTCTGCAGCCACTCAAGGGGGGACAGGAGGGGCCGTGGTTTTCCCAGACAGGCCGAGAACCCGACACACCCACTGACGGGCTCCAGACTTGAAACGAGGGGCCAGGGTTACTGACACCCCCGTGAAAAGTGACACTGTTTTCTACCTCAAGCTGCATTACCTGTTAAAATCCGATGCAACGGCAAAGTTACGTAGGTCAAGTGTGCATAGAGAAGGAAATTTCCATCCGCTCTGTTCAGCTTCAGCCAGGACCCAACCAGGGACCGCCCCGTGCCAGACAGGGACCGAGACCGCAGGTTGGTGGCATTGTGCAGATCCGCTAGAGGGGAGAAGGCCGTGTCAGCAAGGACTAGGAGACGACCTCCCACCCCAGGAACCACCTCTGCCTCAGCCTGGGCCCTTTGCCGCCAGCCCCTCCACGCCCCAGACCTGCCCCAGAGCTGCCAGGCCCTGGCCCGTGACCAGCCCCCCCTTCCCCCCCACCCCCCCCTGCCTAGCCAGCCCTCCCCTCCCCTCCCCTCCAGCTGTCCCTGACCCCTCTTCTCTGCCCGGAGAGGCTCTTCCGTGGGGTCTGGCTTGTCGCCACATTGTGTTACTTCTCCGCTTCCCCGTGGCCCCGTCTGTCACTGGAACTGGGCACCACCAGCCTGCAGGGCCCAGGGCGAGGCTGGGAGGACCCATCACCGTGACCCATTCTTCTGGGTCACCCAGGCTGGGTGGTTATCAGCCCTTTCCTACTGATCTGGAAAGGAGCTGAGGTGGGGAAGGCGCTTGCCCAAGCGCACGCAAGAGCAGGTCGAGGCTAGGCCCGTCCTTCTCTGGGCCCCAGCACTCAGAATAAGGACTGGTGTCTCTTCCGTTCAAGGCCACAGTCCCAGCTCCCGCCAGGCCCCCCACCCCCCATGCTGTCGGCCATCCCTTCAGCGCCCCCGGCACACACGCAGGGTGCTCACACCTTGTCTCTGACAGCCAGCCTGCCCTCCTACAGTCTTTCTCCACAGGGGCCGCTGGGTGGTAGTTCAGTATGCGAATGTGACTTTGTCACTGGCTTGCTTAAACCTTCCGAGGGCTTCCTGCTGCTGAGATGAGGGTGCCCCCTCCCCCCGCCACTGGCTCGCTGGCTGCAGGGCGGTGAGAAGCTGCGGGTTTGCCGGGAGGGACTGCGGGGCAAGCGGGGGTTAGCCTGGGCACCCCGCCGGCTCCAGGCGGAGACGCCCAGGAGGCTGCCGGACAGAGGGTGGGTGAGCCCCGCGGAGAGCCCGAGGGATGCCCCTGCGCAGGTTCTGGAGGCAGGGCACTGAGGACGGGCCAAAGCAGCAGCCTGAAGGCACGAAAGGCGGGAACGAACCGGAGAGCTCACCTCACACTAGGCAAGGGTTTCTCGAACCCTCTGTGTGGAGCAGTCAGACCCTCAACTCAGGAAAGGTCTGTAAGCCTCCTGTCCTGCCTCCTATTCTGACCCCAGATCAGAAGCTCCTCGAGGCGGGGATTTCCGTCTGTCCGTCCGCAGCTCCATCCCCAGCCCCGAGGGGCCCCTGGCACCCCCTGGTCCCCCAGATGTGAATGCGAGGATGAACCCAGAGGGCCCGGGGTCATAAGCAGCGGGCTTACCCCTGCCGCTGTCCTCCCGGAAGAACTCCTCACTGTCATTGGCTGAGTGAGACTTCTTCATCTCAGCGATCCGGTTCCGGGGCACCTTCCTCTTGAGGGATGGGGAGAAGAACGCGGGCCGGTTGTTCCGCTCCGGAGTGGGGGGCGTGCTGAAGGAGGTCACCTGGGGACAAAGAGCCGTAGTCACCAGAGGAGCCCGCCTACCGCCGGGGCCCTGAGGCCAACCTGCCGGAGGGCCGGCCTCCCTGGGGCTGAGCGGGTGCTCGCGGCTGGTTCCAGCTCAGGGAGGGCAGAAGGGCCTCAGCTCCGCCCAAGGGGGGAGCCGGGTGCCCTCCGCGGGCCCCGAACCCTGGCCGGCCGAAGCAAGACTGCTGACGCCGCTCACGCCCCCGCCACGGCACACGCGTCCGTGGACGCGTCCCAACCAACCCACGGGATGGGAGCTGGTATGAAGCCCGCAGGACCAATGAGGAAATGAAGGTGGGACAGCGACCTTGACCTGCCCAAGGACACCCAGCAGAATGGGGTCAAAACCAGGATTCGGCCCAGGTCTTCTGCCTCCTAAGGCCATGCTCCTCACCCTAATTTCTTCCACTTGGCTAAGAGGCACCCCCCATCCCTCTCAGCCCCAGCACCCTCCGGTGAAGGGCAATGGCGAAGCGGCCCAGGCCTCCAACCCCTCATCTAGTAAGCACACTCAGCAACGTTCTGCACAAACACGCACAGCCACGCAGGGTCAGGTGGGAGCAGCACAGGGGACAGGCAGGCACACAACACCGCTCCCTGCCCCCAAGGAGCTCACAGTCTGCTGAGGGGCGACAGACTCGGAAAGTGACAACCACAGGCTGAAGGCTGGTTGCTGAGACAGAGAAAGGGAAGAGCAGGATACAGGAGAGCACAGAGCAACAGGGGTCCACAGCCTGGGAAATCAGGAAAGGCTTCCTGGAGGAGATGCCGCTCGAGATGGGTCTTGAAGGACGAGTAGGAGTTCGCCAGGTGAAGAAGGGGGGGAAGGGCGTTCCAGGCAGAGGGAACTTGGCCCATCTCCTCCCTCCTCCCCATGCAAACAAGAATCTGAGGAACAAGGTGAGCTGGGACTGAAACTTCAGGAGCCCCGTCAGCCTCCTCGTCACGGCTTCCGACATCGATCAAAGTCCTGGCGGCCGCTGGGCTCCAGATGGTCCTCCCATAAGCCAGGGAAGTTTTCCAAAGATAGAGAAAAAAACAAAACACCAGAGACCACAATACACACAGAGTCTGCATTTGTCACGAGCTGGTTACAAATGACCCCTCCGGAAAAGGGGGACACGCGACAGTAAGCACAGAGGTGGCGGGGGCCCGGGCAGCCCCCAGAAGGTCAGGCCCAGCCACTGGCAGCTGCGTGACCCTGGCAGGTCCCTTCCCTCGACCCCGGGCCTCCCTGCTCCCCTGAGCCAGGAACCATGGCCTTCACCCCCAACTACCACCCTGGGACGGAGAGATTATCACTCCCATTTGGTGGACGGGAAGAGCCAGGCTCAGGCAGGTCTGGTAACATATCAGCAGTCGGTCAGCAAACGCATGGCTGGAAGCAGCAACCCAGGCCGGTCCGGCCCAGAGCCCAGGCCGCATCTTCACGAGGACTTCCACAGACACATTCTGCAGGGCCTCGGTGGGCAGTTTAGGACCAGGGAGAAGAATTAGACCCTGTTTCTCAGAAATCAGCTCGGAAATGTATCAGCAACCGCTGCTTGAAAGATGAGAGAGGCCCCTGCTTGGAACCCTCACCCATGTCTTTGCAAAAAAAAAAAAACAGCACGGACTGTTTTTATTCTGCTTCTCAATCACGTTGATTGCAGAAGAACAAAATGAAAAAGGACATAAAGAGGAGGAAGGAACACGCTGACTACCTGGAGATATGCAGGGCTAAGTTTTACAGAATGAGAAGTCTAGCAAACACACACTTGCTCGTCTGGGGCACGTCAGCACTGTGGCCTGCTTTATGTCCTTCAGGCATCTTCCCCAGCTGATCACGCCCGCACCAGCTGCTGGCTGTGCTAGCAGCCCCCCTGAACCTCCCAACACCAGTGCTCCCCATTTCTGGACGAGAAAACAGGCCACAACCTGTCCCGGGTCACTTGAGCAGCAACACCTGGACTCCAGCCCACACAGTCTCACCCCCAAGCCCTTTCCTTGCAGATGGGCTGGCCAAAGCTGCTTCCCTGCCCCCGGCACGCGCACCTACTTGTCCCCTTCCGAGACCCACCGCTCTGAGCAGCCCACGGGCTCGGGACTTTCTCGTGCCCAAGCCCTGGGCCCCACTGGGGGTGCTGGGAATGAAGCTGCCGCTGACCTCCACTTCCCACCCCTAGGGAAGGACGGTGGCCTAGAAAGAGCAGGGCTCAGAGGCTCGGTGCTGTCACACGAGAGCCGTGAGAGCTGGGGCGGCGCCAGTCAATCCAGCAAGCCTGAGTTTCCCGGTATGTAGATGGGAACGCCCACGTCTACCCTCGGGGCTGCCGTGGGGACTCCCAATACTCAAAGATACACAACATCTCGTAAACAAGGGGGCCAAGCAGAGGGAAGAGCTGAGTGGTCCAGGACCCCGTGTTCTCTTCCCGAGCCTCACAGGGCAGGAGGGGAGGCTAGTTCGTCAGCATCCCCAGGGCACTCCCCAGGTCGTGTGCCCAGGCTCGGCCAGCAGGCCCTCTGAGGCAGGTGCGCCAGGACCAGCCTGGGTTTCCCTTCGGCTGGGCCCAGCTGCAGTGGCAGCTCAGGGCAGCAGAAAAAGCCCTGGCCCACGCCCTAACCTGCTGTGTGACCTTGGGCAAGTCACGGCCCTCTCTGAACCTCAGCCTGCTCCCCAGGGGGTGGGGATGATGACACCTACCTCACGGGGGACTTTAAGGATCAGGGAGGCGGTGGGAAGCGGACCCGAGGGACGGGAGGCCCCTCCCTGAGCTGTGCAGCCCTTACCCGCTCGTGCGTGGGTGAAGCCGGGCTGGAACCCTCTTCGGTCCCACAGGGGGACGTGTCACCAGCAGACACGCGGCTGACTGCCATCTCCGCATGACCCTTGCCCTGGGGCCCCTTCATGCGCACAAACTCCATGTTGTTGTACTTGTAGAAGCCGAATGACATCTTCTGTGCCATACGGGCAGCCACACTCACCTGCGGGCAGGTGGGAGATGGCCTGAGTCAGCCCCCGTAGGGATGGCCTCCTCCTGGGAACACGGGTCGCAAGGATGACTGCCCCTCAAAGAGTGGCCCCCGAGGGCTGCCCGCTTTCCTCCCAGGGCGATGGACCCCGTTGGCCAGGGTACTGCTGGAATACTTGGGGCTCGGGCGGACGCTCCTCCCACCGCCCCATGATCCGTGCCTCGCAGCAGGCCGAGCGCCAGGCTGGGAACACAACCTTCCCCCGGGGAGTCCGAGACCACCCCCCACCCCTCCCCTGGGAGGGGCCAGCCTCAGGGCGCAGGCCCAGCTGCAGGAGAGCGGTCTGTCCACCGGGGTTCCTCCCCCACCCCACCACCAGGGTCCATTTCGGGAGTGTTTGCACGTGGGGTGGGGCCACCTGTCCCTCCGATCCAGGTGAGCGAGGAGGGACACAACAGAACGCAGGCCCTGAGCCACCTAAGAGGGGCCCCGGGGGCCGCAGGTGCTCTGAGGAGCTGGGCAAGGATGGGGGGGAGGGGCCGTGGAGGGCCTGTCCTCCCACTTACTCGGTTGTCATACACCTTCTTGAGTGCCTCATAGCGGATGGAGCCCTGAAAGATGACCCCTTGGAACAGGTTGGTTTTGTCACTGGCCACCAGCTCCACGCAGACCATCTCTCCCTCCCCCACCGTCATGTCGCTGAACACCTGAGAGGGGGCACAAGGAGGACAGCTACCCACCACGCAGCCGGCGGCCTGGTTCCCAGGCTCCACCCCTTGCCGCCCGCCCACCCACACCCCTGCTGCAGGGGCTGTGCACAGACCCCACTTCCAGGTCACACGGACTCAGGTTCAAATCTTGGCTCTGCCACGAACAGGCCATGCCAGCCTGGAGACGGCACTTAGTCCCCTGAGCCGAAAGTGCTCCAAGGCACCACGCGATCGAGAAGAGACCCTGAAACACAGGCTCCCTTCTTCGTGAGTCTTCCCTGGGGTCCTGACCGCCTCTAGGCTGCGCCAGCACTGCTATGGGGACCTCGGCGGCAGCGGGGAGCAGCTGGGCAGGGCTGGGGGCAAGGTGCCTGGTGTGGCCCGTGCGACTCACTTTCTGCCATGAGTCCCAGTTTTCCCAGCCTGAAGACAGAAGCTTGGCCCAGAAAGGCCCGCAGCCCCGCCCCCTCTGACGCCCTAGCGTCCCGGGGCGTGGAGGCACTTGTTTGGAGGTTCGTGGCCATCCTAATGTCTCCTCCTGCCCGGGCAGCCCTTTTTTATAGGAGTTTATGACACATTCTTCCATTCACAAGCCGGTGGGATCTCCGACCCCAGCGGGTAAGTAGGACACATGATCATGACGCTCATTTGACAGCGGAGGAAACAGGCTCAGAGCTCGGTGGGCCCCGCTGGCCCCAGTCCCGCGCCAGGAAGAGTGGGGGCCAGAGGGTTAGGAGCCAGGGTCGCCCCCACCCCCCCCTGCCCTCGCGGCCCTGACGCGGGGCCTGGGGAGACGTGCTGGGCACGAGCAGCTCACCTCCTCGAAGCTGTCGATCATGAAGAAGATGTTGGGGTAGCTGATCTTGGATTCTTCTCCCTTGCTGTCCATGGGGTGTTTACTGGGGGACGCAAACACTTGCTGAAAGGAAGGGGATTTTTGAAGGACTGAGTGAGGCCAGGCCCTGCCCTGCACCCAGGCCCACGGCCACTCAAGGGACAGGTCACTGTGGTCACATGGCTCAGAGCCAGGCCAAAGCCAGAGGGAACCACTCTGCGAGGAGCTAGACCGGTTTCTGGTCAGACCTGCCCCTCCAGGCAGGGAAGCGAGGAGGGAGGGCGGGAGGGGAGGACTTGTCTCCCCCAGGCAAACGCTGAGCAGCCACAGGGCTGCCATTTCTGGGCTGAGCTAGCAGTCAGGGGGCCTGGGGGCTTACCTGGGATTTCTTCTTATGGATGTGGATGTCCCCCCCATCAGCACGTGTGCACACGGCACAGGTCACCATGTAGTCCAGCTGGAAGAGAGCACGCAGGACGGCGTGCGTGGAGGGGTCCGCCTGGCCGCCCGCGGGAGCCCCGCCCCCACCACCACGCCCCTGTACCTTCTGCAGGATGAGGTTCAGGCAGACGCTCTCCTCCCAGTCGATGTCAGGGTCTCCAAGGCCCGGCAGCTTCTTGGAGTCACGCCGGTACACCTCTACCTCCACCTCGGGCTCAGCCTCAGCCAGCTGGGGGCACAGGGCGCAGGTGAGTCCTGGCGCCTTCTCCCTGACTACTGCCTGGCAGCTGCTAACACAGACATGGACTCCGGCCTGGCTTCTCGGTCTCCAGCTATGTGACCCCAAGTTAATGAAGAAGGGAGCCTCCGAGGTGGTCCCTCGGGCCCTGCGGCAGGGCATGGGGATCCCAGCCTCCTGTCCCACGCACACTGCTTCTGTTCAACCTGCCCAGAGGCGGCCGTCCACCCATCCGCCCACCATCACCACCAGCCTAGCACAGGAAGCCCGCAGGTTGCTATGGCAACCGGGTACCAGCTCAGCTGCAGGCTGGGGAGGGGGCGGGAGGCGGCCCTGGCTTGCCGCAGAGAGCCCGCAGTGCGCAGGCGCCTGCCCGGGGCTCTCCTTGCTTTCTGTTCTTTTGAGTGGTGGGGGCAGAGAGGCTGCTGGGGAATGGCTGTCCGGTCTCCCCATTTGTCCCTCCCTGCCCACCCTGCACCCTCCAGGCCTGCAGGGTCTCCCCACATCACTGCCCACCCCCTGCCCTCCAAACACTACAGACACCACATGGTCCCCTCTCGTTGGTGCCAGGTCACATGTGTGCCGGGTGCCCCCCGCCCCCAGCACCTCCTAGGCTGGTCCCTCCAGTGGGAATGTCCTTAGGCCACCGTGGACCCCCCCCTGTCCTACAACACGGAGGCCCGATGTCACAGCTTGGTGTGTGTGGGCTCCCGGCTGTCCCCCATTCTCCCACTACCACAGTACTGACCACTCTGTGATCACTCACGATGCTGTCTGTCTGCTCCCTGAGGACAGGGCCAGGTCTGAGTCATTCCTGGGCTCCCAGGGCTGGGGGGAGGGGCATCTGCCTACAGCTCACTGTGGTGTTCGATGGAACATTCTAGCAAGTCAACAGCAGGACTGCCACATGCCCCCGTGTACTCAGGTTCCCCAGGCTGACCTCAACACCCCCAAACCTTCCAGGAAGTTTGCACATGGTCCCAGAACTCCTGCTCCAAACTCCTCAGTTCTGGATCCAGAGAACTTTTCTTCCTACCTCTTCACCTGGCCTCTCCCCTCTCCTGCCTCCTGGAGAATTCCAGGCTGGGCTGGGCTAAGAAAACCATCCCTAACCAGAGCTGGGGCATCTCCCGGCACCAAAATTCAAGGTCCAGCTGAGTCTCAGATCCTTATTAGAGCCTCTGGTCTCAGCAGGCTGCCTTTGGGAAAAGATCAAGATTTTGCAAACAAACAAACAAACAAACAAACAAACAAAAAACCCAAACAAAACCCAAAGTCTGCAGCGGATGCCACAGGCCAGTGGGGCAGGCTGCAGGGCAGAGGCCACAGCCCGGCTGCCCCCTCGCTCCTTGCCCCTGGGCAGAAAGCTCTCCGTTCCAGTTCTGCATGTGAGCCCTGGCAGTAGGAGCCCGTGCCCCAGGGCCGAGCTGAGAGAGGACAGCATGCCCACAGTGGGCGTCCCTGGCAGTGAGGCTCCCTAGGGGCTCACCGCCCTCTGCCAGGAGACTCATGTGGTCACACCGTCCCACACATCTGGCCTCCCAGGTGTGAGCAATGAGAGGACCTTAACCTCACTGAGCATCTGCCCAGCCCCCTTCCCAGGACAGGCTGAGCCGCGGAGTCACAGGGCAAGTCGGGGGAGACAAAGCTGGAAAAGCTGGTCTCTCAGCTGCACCCCCAGACAGGGCGGGCATGGTGAGCAGGGACTGAGGAGCTCTGGGCCAGGCTCCCGAGGTGCTCAGTTCATGGATCTCTCCACCGATACCTGCTCACCCCACCCCCAATTCTACCCACTGGGGCCTTCTCTTCATCCCTCCCAGAGGGCAACCCCTGCCCATGCTGAGTACAGCCTGGGTCCCTGCCCACCACTGAGGCTGCTCTGCCCACGCCTTCCCAGCCTCTGGTCACAGGTCCAACGGCCCGTCCCCCTTCTCATCCTGCTGGACTTGGCTCCTCAGGTCCTGCGTCCCTGCTGGTCATGCCCTCTCCTCCTGGCACCCCCATCCGGCCAGCCGCTCGGTCTCCTGCTGGTCCCTCCAGGGTCAGGCTAGCTCAGAGCTCTGTCCTAGGCCTCTGTGACTGTCACACCTCCAAGTCTCCCTCCTCTTCCCACAAATTCCCATGGTCCCAGGTACCATCTTGGAGCCAGTGGTCCTAGACCTCTGCCTCTGTCCCTGGCCTCTCTGCTGAGTTTCACCCCACAGGAGATCCGCCACTGGAGGACGTCACCGTCTGGATGGCGCACAGGCGCTAGGACTCAACCTGTCCAACACCGAACCCTGTCCTCCTGCGACGGCACCAGACTCACCCTGAGCCCACGGCAGACCAGCTCGCTGGCTGCCAGCATGCAAGTCACTGTGTTCCCTTTGCAGCAGGTACCAGGCCTGTCCACGTGCGGGACACCTCGGCCGTATGTGTCAAGCTCCGAGAACAGGCACACAGCAGGGGAAGGGCTCCATGCACCTGACACACAGGCAAGCTCACAAGCCGTGGCCCAGGGGTCAGAGGGCACTGGACTTGGAACCAAGGGGGCCGTGAGTTCCATACCTGCCTCCACAGCCCTCCCATTTTTGTGATTAAAGGCAAACAGTGCATTCCCCTGTTTGGCATACAGGTTGCTTACACATTTTACAAACTAGTAGCGTTTCTGAAAAAAAGAGAACAGGCAGAGGCTGTTTTATTAACCCCTCCACACACCTAAGCTCAGTGGACGGAACGCCTCAGCTGAGTCACTTTATACCTGAGACCCTGGTCTCCCCCCGGCCCTGCTGAGCTGCGGGGAGGATACGGCAGGTGTGAGAAGGAAAGAGCTCAGCACTGTGCCTGCTGCGCGGTGGGGGCTCGGGCCTGCGGGGCCTCCTCACCTCCGAGCACGTCATCTTGCCCCTGGGCTCTGGGCTCGAGGCTTTGCTCTCCCGTTGATTTACTTAACAGTATGCTGGCCAAACCACCTCGCCTCTGAGCCTGTCTCCTCAAAGGGACAACAGTGATGTCATCACTGCCTTTCAGGGCCCTGGTGAAGATCAGTAGTAACGTATGCGCCCCCCCCCCCGGCACATGTGACCGTCTCCACACGGCTCCTGGCACCCAGTAGGTGCTCAGTGAACAGTGTTTTCCCCTGAGGACCTGCTCGAGGTCTGCAGGGAAGCCCACCTGGGCGGCTGAGGGCAGACCCCACAAGGACGCTTGGCTGGGGCCGGAGGGGGCCGCTCACCTTCCTCCCGTCCGCGCTGCCCTCGCTGCCCGGGTACGCCAGCTTCCGGCGCACATAGAAAAGCATGTCGTCCTGCCGCGGCGCCCATTTCTCCATGAAGTAAGTAGAGAACATCCAAGTCCAGAAGACGATGCGGTCATCCTTGAAGCACCCTGCCGAGGGAGGCCGGAGAAGAGTGAGAAAGGATGGGTCAACCTGGCCCTTGCGTGTGACCTTGGCCAGGCCCTGTCTCCCCCTCCTCCCCACCCCCAACCTGCATTTCTGGTCAGAGGTCTGCTGGGGCTCGGGGATGTCCAGAGCCCCCTGCTCCCTCACCGCCCCCCCACGCCCTCCCAGCCAGGGGACAGGGGCTCAAGGACACCCCCCGGCAGGCCCAATGCCTCCGGCCCAGAGAGCCCGAGATCCCTGGGCCCCAGCCCCACAGCCCCGGCGACTCCAGCGTGGATGAATCAGCAGCTTCAGTGGGGCAGGAAAGCCCTAACAAGAGGCGAGAGAGAGGCAGCGTCACTGGCTGGCTGGGCTGGGAGCAGACAGGCTCTGGAGGGAGCTCCAGAGGCGGGCACCACCCTCGGCCAGCATCCCCCACCCCCGCCCCAGGCTGCGGCAATTCCCACCGAGAACCGGACTTAAAGGAACAGCGGCCTGTGCCAGCCAGTCTCGGCCGCTGGCAGAAAGCAGGGAAGGCGCCCACCCCCTCCCTCACCCCCGCGTGTAGTGGAGCCTGTCATCAGCCAGATCTTTTCTCCCTTGATCTTCGTTGGGGGGGGGGGGGCTCTTCTTTTTATTACAGATACTGTTTCTTTAGGATCCGTAAATCTCTGTCATAATCCTTCCCCCAGGAGGAAAAAAAGCCCACGGGCTCTGCTGGGAAAGACCCGGGTTTCTGCTCTCACTCTGCCGCTTGCTGAGTGACGGCAGGCAGGCCGTTTGGCCTCGATGGGCCCCAGGTTCCTCAGTGAATGTTGACTGCCCGACACCTGGCAGGGAACCGGCATAGACAGAGCCCGAGCCTGGCACAGAGCAGGCTCAACCAACGTGGGCTTCCTCCCTATCTGGGCAGATCCGACGCAGTTTCAAGATATGAGACAGAGCTATTTCTTATAATCAAAATATAAAATTGTTGCTGATTTCTTCCTCTCTTCTCCAGAAAATACTTTACCACTGTGACCTAGTCCTCATACTTTGGCGGCAGAAGGACCTAATCCCCGCCCTTAGAGATGGGGAACCTGAGAGCCTGCCCGTGCTGGGCCCCCTCCCCGCCATCACAGGCAGTTCAGCGGCCCCACCAGGTCCCCTGACTCACCTCCGGGGGGCTCAGCCATCAGGCTTTGGAAGACGGGGTCGCTTGCAGAAAGCCCAGGCTTTGTTCATTTCAGCCACACAGTGATCAAAGAACCTGGGCTCCAAACCAGCCCGTGCCCCCCTCCTGGCCACCGCCCATAGCCTGTGGCCCATACACCACCCTCCCCGCCCTGCGTGGCTCTCAGGGGGGAGGAAAACAGAAGGGGTCTTCCGATCAGGGGTCCGGGTCAGTGGGCCTGCCTGTCGGCCCCAGGCAGAACCAAGCCCCCTGTCTGCATCATCCTGCACCACTGCTTAGAGATTCCTGCCACACTCTGACAACAGGACGTCACACCACTCCAGATCCCCTGCAAAGGTGAGCAAAGGCGCCCTCCCTGCGGGTCCCGGGAAGCCCCCCAGAAGCATCTCTGGCTGTGATGAGCAGGGGTCACGGCTCAAACCTCCCCACCTACCACAGAGACACAGAGGGTCACCACCAGCATCTGTCCCTGGGGCCAGGTGCTGCCTTCCGCAGGTGATCCCTTTCGTTGTGCTAACAGAAGTCACCTTGTAAGTAGCCCAGCGGTAGCCGGGCGCCCGGTCAGCATCGATGATGATGAGCAGAGCATCGGCTGCGATTCGAGATATGCTAGCCTCCTGTGGGCCCCGGGCCACACTCGCCACGCGGGTTATCACCTTCAGCTGTCATCACTGCCCGCGGCACAGAAGAGACCGGCCCTCAACAGGTTCAAGGACGCTCTCAAGTTCACAGAGTTAGAGACTGCTGAGGCCCTCGGACCTGTCCGACCCCGCACTCTGGCTCCAGAAAGATGCTCCGTGCTACACTCAGCAACCTGGCGAGATGAAGGAACCAGATGCTCCCCACCTACTGCCTGGCGAGCAGCTGTCCCACCCCGGGAGCGCCGTGGACCCCGGGAGCACCGTGGGCAGGACGGCTTCCCAGGCTGGGGGACGAGGGGTCTGGTTTCAAGAGGAAGTTCTGGATGTGGCACAAAATATGCACCCGCGTGCTCTCTATCAGCCTACGCGCCCAGCGGGGGCCACTTAAGGGGTCTCGTTTCCCTGCTTGACAGCGCTAAGAACATCTTCTCCACAGCTCGCCCACCCCGGGTCATGAGGACAGTCTGCGGGAGGGGCCCGAACCACACTGCCAGCCAGCATTTATTCCAAGGCCGCCCTCCCTCTCTGGGCCACACCCAAACAAGATCTTGGGAGGGGCCAGCGCCAGGCCCACGCAGGTTCCACCACACAAACGCTTCCCACCAAACTCCCAGCAGCCAGAGGCCAAGTCCTTCCCCCCACCCTCACTGCCAGCCCTGGCCCGAGCGAGCACCACCTCAGCCCCGATAGCCCACCCTCCACACCACAGCCACGGGATCTTTATTTAAGCATCTTTCCCTGCCTGCCTTAGAGCCTTTCCATGGAATTCTGAATAAAACCCAGAGTTCTCACCAACGCTGCATGACAGCCCCGTCCCCACTCCGTCCCCGGTCACCGGCCTCCAGGGCACGCTGAC
The DNA here is from genome assembly GCF_003265705.2 of Callorhinus ursinus. Taxonomy (NCBI): domain Eukaryota; kingdom Metazoa; phylum Chordata; class Mammalia; order Carnivora; family Otariidae; genus Callorhinus; species Callorhinus ursinus. The sequence continues at coordinate 4,154,160 of NW_027397110.1, read as the reverse complement.
CTGAGCCCTCACCCCCTCGGGCACTTTGTCCCTGCGGCTTCTCAGCCTCCACTCCACTGCCCTGGGACCCCAGCCCAGGCAGCTCCTCACTGCACCCCACTTACAGCTGCAATGTCGCCTCTTCACGGAACCTCTCCTGACCCCATACCAGACGTGCCCCCTGGGTTCTCCCTGTCACATCATCTGGTTTTACTGCTGTCGCAACCTCATCACCCCTGGTGTTTTCATGTTTGCTGTCTGTCCCCTGCAGCAGGAAAGCGTCCCAGGAGTCGGGACTTTGTCTTGGCCACCACCAGATCTCAGAGCCCAGCAAGGTGCCGGGCATGCACCAGGCACTCCATAAATGCTGGCTAAATAAACGGCTTAGCCCAACTGAACAGGCTCAGGGAGGAGGCAACTTGCCCAGGGGCCCACAGTCGGGAGGTGGCCCAGCCAGGGCCATCCACCTGAAGCCCGGGCCACCTTCTGTCAGCCACAGGGCCTGACCTAAGAAATATCTCCCAAAGAAGCCTTCCGCGTGCAAGCCCCCCTCGCTGGGCTCTCCTGGGCCTGAAGCAATGACTCCACGGTCAGACTGTGGGGAGCTGCATGGGGCAGGTGGGCCTACCACGTGCGCTGAGAAGGTTCAATGGGGAGAGAAGAGGAGAGAGTGTCCAGACTGGGCCGACCCTCACCCAGCCTCCCAGAGCACCTGCTGCCACGGGGCGCCCAGCACCTGCAAGTTAGGAGACCCGGCGCCAGGGAGCTCCGAACACAAGAAGGGGCTTAGAGACTCGCCACCTGCTGTGGAATGCCGCACAGACAGAATTCGTGAACGTTACTATTTCAGTTCCGGCATGACCAGCCCAGCAGGAAGACAGTCGAACTCCAACACACCTCCCTCTCACACGAGGTGAAGAAGGCCCATCGCAAGTCGGGAGAGGCGTTCAAGGCAAAGAGCCGCCAGGACAAGCGCCAGAAGGGGCCATGGGCATCACTGTGGTGGAACAGGCCCGCAAGACCATCTTGACACCCGAGACGCTCAAAGTCAGAAGCAGGACGGGAAATCACAAAGGTCAAGAGCTGCCCTCCTCAACATTTAAAACTGCCCTCTTGTCCAAGAGAAGCATCCCTGAAATGAAAGGGCGCGTGAAAACGGGGGGAGAGCAAGGCCCGGTTAAGTAACAGGTGTCCATAATAAACAAAGAACTCAGATCACAGCAAGTGATGAAAGGAAATGCCTACCGACCGTAACAGACAAGCAGACAAACGGGTAACATACCAAAAAGGAAATGTAACTGGTTAACAAAAATGTGGGAAAACACGAATCTCACAAGTAATCAAAAATTCATTATAAACAACAAGCTGTCATTTTGGAAAGGGCAAATTTGGTATTTACAAAAATCCCACTTCGGAAAATGGGCAGCTTCTTATAAACATCTATTTGCCAGTGATTCAGCCACTCCTAGGGACGTACCCGGGAGAAACGAAGCAAGTGTCTCTGTAAACACTGGTACACAGATGTTCCTAGAAGGTTTATTCGTAATAGCCCCAAGCTGGAAACCAGGAGAGTGGACACGTGACACAGCCCCTCAGTGGAGGGTTACTGGCAGTAAAACCAAACTACTGAGCCACATGATACCACGGGTGGATCTCAGAACCGGCTGAAGGCAGACACAGAAGGCTACGTACAGGGCTTCTGCCCACAGTGACAAAAAGCAGATCAGGGACACCTGGGTGGCTCCGTCGGTTAAGCGTCTGCCTTCGCCTCAGGTCACCATCCCGGAGTCCTGGGATCGAGCCCCGCATCGGGCTCCCTCCTCAGCGGGGAGCCTGCTTCTCCCTCTCCCTCTGCCACTCCCCCTGTTTGTGCTCTCTCGCTCTCTCTCTCAAATAAATAAATAAAACCTAAAAAAAAAAAAAAAAAGCAGATCAGTGGTTGTCCCCACGCATTGTTTCTCGTGCTGGTGGTTTCACGGGTCCATACAGCCAGCAAAACTCATCCAAGTGGCCAGATGGACACACTTTGTCTTACGTGAATCACGCTCTAATAATGACAAAAAGTTGTTAAGAGCCAAAGCTGGCAAGGGCGCACTGCCCTGGGATGCTCATATATTGCTGGAGAACAAACCACTCTCGCCTTTGTGAAAAGCAAACGGACATTCTCCTACTTCTCTGAATCTACTTTATGCAAGAGAAATAAAAACAAACACAAAAATAAAAGGCTTGTGCACAAACCTCTTTCCTATGGTTTTACATGAGAGCCAGTAATGTAACCCCAACGATTATAAGGAAGGGGAAAAAGGAAAATAACATTCTGTGCTGACATTCAATCTAGTGAGTTACGATCCATCTGCCAAGCCAAGGCTTCGTCCCTCTTCGAGAAGGATGCCTATGAAGAGCACAGGTGGATCCACGGGCTGTGTGCAATCTGATGCTCGGGGAAGAGCAGAGCTTCCGCCGCGGACACGCGCAGGCACGTGGAGACGCGCGCAGACACGCGGACCCCGCTGCCTGGGCCACGAGGGAACCAGCAGCAAACACGCCACAGTGACAGGGGCTGCTGAGCCTGACCGGGAAGTCTCCCTTTCCTCCTTCTCTGACCCTCAGTATTGGTAACAGGCCAGTGATACCTCCTCTTCCGGTGAACATACAGCATCCGATGAACGTCATCAGGCTGATCAAAGAGACGCTCCACGTCCAAAGCGAAGGGCGAGGGCGAGACTGGGGGAGAATTCAGGCTCCGGGAGGCACAGAGCAGCGTCTCGACCTGCAGTCAGACACACTTGGGTTCAGGTCCCTACTCGACTCCACACGAGCTGGGCAGCCACGGCACGAAACCTCTCTGAATCTCAGTGACTCCATCCATAAGATGGGTCTAACCTGCCACCCTCCCAGAATCAATGGTGAGGACCAGGTGAGAGGCCGACAGGAACGTCCTTTGTAAACGGTGAAGTCCCATCCACATGTGGGCTCGTGGCGACATCCTGCACTGCTGCTCTGCGTGTCTCTGTCCACAACATGGCCTTTCCCAGGCCTGCCCAGCAAGAGATGCCCTGGGTCACAGCCCAGGCAGCTGCCACCTTGGCAGAGAGCTCCCTAACCTCCCCAACGCTCTCCGATTGTCTTCTTATCCGGCTGCCGTGGCAGGAGGTTTTCAGGACCCTTGAATCCAGTGGACGACGTGTGGGACAGAGGCAGCCCCTGATGCTGAGCAGCTCACCTGGGCCCCGCCGTGGACACCTCCACGCCTGAGGGCCCACCTTCCCTGATGGCAGCATTCTAATGGTCCCCTTCTCATTATTCGTGGTAGTTATGTTCCACAAAGACATAGGATGAACCCTACCACACCCATGCTCCTCAGGGAATACAGGGGGAGGTTCCTGCAAAGCCTCTGGACACACTTCCACCAACCAATCAGCACATAACCTTGTTTTATGTGTGTTTGTTTTGTGACACCTGATTTCATATAGAGTTGGTCTGCACTATTAACTTGTGCCTGAACGAGTTTAAAACAGGTTATCTTCTCCACAAGGGCTGGTCGCAGCCCTCTCACGCCTGGGACAGATTCCAGTATTATGCCTGGGGCCACTTTAAACAGCAAAATCACCGACACGGTGCACAAAAATGCAAAATACAAGCACTAAATAGTCCCCAAACGGACACTTGTGTACCACATGAGCTGAAATGAGGCCAAGCGTCACCCTGTTTGACCTCGGGGGGAATGTGCACCCACTGAGCTCCTCAAAGTTTTCACCGCTTTGTGCATGCCTGCAATTAACCGCAGAAGTGCTGTAAGTACTGATTTGGGGGCTACAAGTAAATTTAGCAAGCAGATGAATTTGCAAACACAGAATCCACGCATAATGAGGATGGACTGGATCAGAAAAACTGGTATCTGTCAGCTCCAAAGGGGCCGCGAGGCTCCAGCTGCCTCCCCTGCCTCGAGCAAATTATTTTCCATTAACCAGACCTTTGAAAAATCATGAATTAGATTTTGGAAGGCATTCCTTGAAACCAACCCAGTCTTCTTCGAGACCATTAAACCACACAATTAAGCAGGGTACATAATGCCCTAATTAAAACAGTTTACGGGGGTGCTGGGGTGGCTCAGTCGGTTAGGCGTCTTACTCTTGATCTCAGCTCAGGTCTCGATCTCACCATTGTGAGTTCAAGCCCCACGGTGGGCTCCATTCTGGGAGCCTACTTTAAACAAACAAAAAAACCAGTGTATAGCTATTAAAAATGAGAACCATTGAATTACAGTAGAGAAAACTGTCCAGGAACCACATCTAAAAAAGGGACTTTGGAGTAGTAGGGCCAAGAGATGTTTTTGAGAGGGCATTTCTACCAGATCCTCAAGAAACAGCTCCAATGCTACTCACACATTTTTAGAGCCTAAGCAATTTGCACATTCTTTTTAACAAGGAGGCATAATGCTTATTCCAAAAATAGAGCATGCACACACAACACATACGAGGAAGTATGAGTGAGCTCTAATCTCACTCACGGATAGAAACATAAAAATCTTAAATACAATATGAAAAAGAACCCAGCAATCCAGTAAAAGCATATCCCATTTCCAAGCAGGATTTAATTCAGTAATACAAAAGTGGTCCAATATTAGGAAATCTGTTCATATATTCACAATACATTTACAGATCAAAAGAGAAATAACACATGATCATCTCCACGATGCTGAAAGAACATTCAGTAAGATTTAAAAAAAAAAAAAAATTCTCCATAAAGTAAGAATAAAGGGTATTTCCTTAAACATGAAAAAGAAACAAGTTAAATATTACCACAATTCACTATGATTAACATTGTTCTAAAGGTACTAGATACACTGCAGTTAGATAATGAAGATATTAATATCTTCACAATAGAAATTGTGAAGATAAGGTAAAATTAACATTACTTACAGATGACATTATACCTGACTTCCAAAATGCAAAACTCAACTGAAAACAACAGAAGTCATATGTTCAAAGTCACCAGTACATCCAGAAACCAATATTCCAGTTAGAGATAAACTTTGAGATAAACCAATATTCCAATTAGAAAGTATAATGGGAAGAAATATTCTGTTCAGAATTTTTTAAAAAGAAAAAAAAAGAGGGGCACCTGGGTGGCTCAGTCGTTAGGCGTCTGCCTTCGGCTTAGGTCATGATCCCAGGGTTCTGGGATCGAGCCCCGCATCGGGCTCCCTGCTCGGTGGGAAGCCTGCTTCTCCCTCTCCCACTCCCCCTGCTTGTGTTCCCTCTCTCGCTGTGTCTCTGTCAAATAAATATATAAATAAATAAATAAAATCTTTAAAAAGAAGAGAGACTTTAATGACTGAAGGTTTGCCGAGTTCTTAGCTAGGAATATTCAAATCACAGAAGGAACAACTCCACTAATTTGATAATTTAACATGAGCCGATAGAAAATGCCAAGAGAATGTTTCGGAATAAGCGAGAACAGCCAGGGCAATTCAGAAAGAATGATGTGGGGCCAGGGCTCCTATCAGTATTAAAAAAACCACAGCAGAAAGCTAAACCCTTCTGTCACCCCTTACTGTTACGGACCTAAAACCCCTAAAACTATGGGATGCCTCTCACCTCAGCCAGCAAGAACAGAACTGGAGGGAGCAGGGACCTGTAACCTAAAGAATCCTAGCAAACGAAATAGCGAGACTCGCCCAACGCGAAACAACAACAACAAAAAACTGAGAAATGCCCCTTGACCCTATAGCGCCAATCAGAAGCTGACTCCAGTAGAAACTTTTCCGTCATTTTCCTGGACAGATCTGGTCATGTACATATTGGTTAATTTCTACCATTGCTTCCCCCCGCCCCTGCAGAACTGTGACCTTATCTCTGTATCATTTCATTGATTCTATCTTCAGACAAACCTGGAATCCAACCACGTCCCACAAACCACTCTTCCACCCAGAGCCAAGACACCTATCTCCCGCCTGCCTTACTGGTACAGCTTCCTAACTGGTCCTCAGGCTTCAATCAGTTCTTGTCACTTCCCTGCTCAAAATCCCCCTTACCTGCCTCCAGCCCTTTACTCAAGTATCCACCTTCTCCTCGAGGCCTTCCCAAACCACCCCTTTTAAAATTGCAAACCCCACCCCAAGCATTCCCTATCCCACTTCCTGCACCCGTCACTACATAACATCATCTGTTTTACCTGTTTGCTTTGTTTGCTTTCAGCCTTTTCTTAGGACGGGAGCCAACACACTTCTTCTGTAAAGGTCCAGACAGAAAATATTTTAGGTTCTGCAGACCATATGGTCCTGTCTCAACTACAAAATCACCCCGAGCAATGTGTAAAGAAATGAGCATGGCTGGGTTCCAACACAAGTTTATTTACAAAAACAGGCAGCAGGCCAGAATTGGCCTGGGGCCATGGTTTGCCTGTCCTACTAGAACTGATATGCGTTTTAACAGAGATGCCCCCATGAGAATGTAAGCTCCGTGAAGGCAATGACTACGTTTCCACTTTGATCATTTTGTTCAGTGCTGTATACTCAGGTCCTAGAATAGTGTCTGGCCCAGAGGAAGCAATAAATTTTGGCCAACGGACAAGTGACATGAACTCAGTAACTGATGAAGCCAGGATGGATGGTACTGCGCATAAACACACAGATCCGTGGACTAGTATAGAAAGTACTGAAACATTAGAGGCGCTGTGATTTCGTTTACATCGAGGCGGCCCTTCAAATTAGCAGGAAGAAGACGAGCCTCCAGCCACTGGCCTTGGGACAACTGGCTAGCGAGGGGAAAAGAATAAGGCTCATGCCAAAATAAATTCCAAAATATCAAAACGTTTAATGTTAAAAGTAAAATCACAGGGGGGAAAAAAAAAACTGTGGTAGAATTTTTTTATTCTCTCAAGAGACGAAAAAGCCTTTCTAAGTAGAACACCAAAGCTTTCAAGGAAAAGATTCATCGAACTACATAAAAATAAAAAATGTCTAAGGGAAAAAAGCCCCCCACACGTCATAAACAAAGGGAAAAAAACAACATGCCAGAAAAACCACTGGAAGTCTTAACCGAGGTCTAATTTCCCTAATAAATAATAAGCTTCCTGTAATGCATAAATTACAGGAAAAGGCATATATATTTTATATATATTTGGAAATATACATATTTCCACAGGGAAAGGCATATAAAATAAGACAGAACAGAAAGCAAACGGAGATACAGCTTTCTGAACATGAAAATAGGCTCAACTTCACACAGTGAGAGGGCTATTCTTTGAAAACCACCAAATTCTCCTTTTCACGTCTCAGATTTGTAAAAATCAGAACACCTGACCACACTCCCGGATGGAAGGGAATGTAGAGAATCAGGACTTCGTGTCTGGCTGATAAAAATCTCCACGGAGATGGAAGGCAACAAGACCCACACACGCTCGCTCACGCCTTCCACCCGGCAAGTCCACCCCCGAGGGTTTTTTCCAAATTATGTAATTATGACAGCAGTGTTTGCAAAATACCGCAATGGTCCCATGCACAGGGAAGTAAGCACAGGAATCAGAAATCACTTGCAGAATGGGCTGCTCTGTCGTTGTCAAGCAAGAACTGGAACAGCCCTACCTGTGCCAGCAAGGAAAGGTCTCTAGGATAAAGGAATCGGGACAAAGGAGGAGCAGAATGGCGCTAGAGGATCTCACTACTAAAGCCAACAGCTGGCCATGGCGGAGCCCGGGCGGGGGAGTGCGGACGCGGAGGAGCGTGGGTGCTGGGCTCCATCCAGGCTCTGGCAGTTCCAAGAGGTGCCAGGCGAGCCCCAAGCCCCTCGAGGCCTGTTGCCCACTTGTAGAACGGTAGTTGGAAGGGAATCCAGCTCTCCGGGTTGCTGGGAGTTTGAAGGTGCGGGGGGGGAACGCGAAGCCTCCTGCGGGGAGCTGGGCCCTGAGCGGGCGCCCAGGTTAACAATTTTCACACCACCACCGGTGTCAGCCTCCCGTGAGAGGCCACAGGGAAAGGAGACTTTGTCACCATGAATCTTCTCATACCTTTTGAATGTGACGCCCTGCAGCCCGTTGACCTTTTCAGAAAGTAACAAAAATGTATTTTTTTCCACAAATATATATATATTTTAAAAGATTTTATTGATTTATTTGACAGAGAGACAGCGAGAGAGGGAACACAAGCACGGGGAGTGGGAGAGGGAGTAAGTGGGAACACACGCAGGGGGAGCGGGAGAGGGAGAAGCAGGCTTCCCGCGGAGCAGGGAGCCCGACGTGGGGCTCGATCCCAGGACCCTGGGATCATGACCTGAGCCGAAGGCAGACGCTTAACAACCGAGCCACCCAGGCGCCCCTCCACAAAAATATTTTTAATAATAGTGCAGCTACTTGGAAAAAATGCATAGGATAGAAAGTTTAAAGAGCAGAAAAAAGCAGGCCACAAAACTGTACAGAAATGCCTCTGTGAAAGAAACTGCTGTAAAAACTACGCCTGAGACCGAAGGAAGGAAAGCAAACGCCGTGGCGGTTAGGGTCCAGAGCGCTGGAATTACTCTTCCTGTTGTCCAAATATTCTATGGCATATTTATAAATACCTCGTGAACTTAAATAACACTAAAGGTTGTGCCAGGCACTGTGCTAAATACTTACGTTCCCGAGTCAACACTCTGAGAAGCAGGTTTTATTTACCAGTGAGGACACGCTGAGGGCTGTCCAAGGTCACTGGTACTTGCACCCCACCCCCACCCCCCATCCACACCTGGTCTGATTTGGAGCAAACACTGACTGCGGGCCACTCTTAGAGGCTGGGTGCTCGGAGCTGGGCGTGGGACGGCCCTGCCCCCCTGGAGCTTCAGGGGAGGCATGATGTGTCAACGCCTCACACAAGGGTGTGCGCGCTGCCGCATCCCGAGTCTACACGGGTCAGAAGCACTAGGGAGGCTCCCCACCTGGGGGTTCGAACTGACGGGTGAAGTGGGTGAAGGTAGGGGAAGAACATTCAAGGCCCTGCTGTGGCTGGGCAAGGGAAAGGCCCCAGGGGTGAGGAGGCCCTGGGGGAGCCACAGCTGGACAGGACCCCACGTCACGGGGCCTCCTTGCTGGGTTGGGGGTTTTGTGTTTATCCTCAGAGGCCTGGGGGCCCCTGAAGGGTCTGGCGGGGAGGGGTGGAGATGGGGTCTCTGCTTTGGGGAGGTGCCTCCCGAGAGCACGCCTGGCTTGGCAGCAGCCTCTGCTCTGCCTGGCCCCCTCCCAAAGGTGGGGGGGGTCAACTGGCCTCTCTGGGGAGAGTCCCAGGCAGCCCTCGGCCCCTGGACACTCCCCCGCACCCCTGTAGCCAGGGCACAATGAATAGGCCTCTGTGGTCCCCTCAATAGGCCTTTCACCAACTCGTGCCTCTCAGTGCTCAGCTGGCTCAAGACCCTCCCTTGGGGCACAAGAGACAAAGACGCTGCCGGGGGCGCCCTGGCTGCAGGAATGAGGCACTTAGATGAGAAGTACTGGTCAGACGGGTCCCCCACGTGAGCGAGCACGGCTCTGCTCCAGCCTAAGGAAAGCATGGGGTCTCAGGGATGCAAGGTGGCCGGGTCAGGAGATGCCCAACACCCCTGCCCGGTTCCCTGTCTTCTTGAAGTTCGGGCTCCTTCACCAGATGAGCCAGGCCATCCAGATAGCCCCCCTTGGGTCTGCAGTATGGTCCCCCGCCCTTCTTCCCGGACCAAAAGCCCGTGCATCCTCAGCCTGCCAGCCCCCCACTGACAGGTCTCCGCCCTGACCGTGCCCGACTCACCCCCGTGTGTCACCTCAGCTGTCACCTCCCCGCTGACCACCCCCACGCCACGCCTTCCCTGACCCCCATGCCACCCTGACCTCTCCCACCTCATGCTACCTCCCCTCTTTCCACCTTCCCCAACACCCTGTGGGGTAAAGTCACCGTTTTCACTCAGCTGATGAGGAACTGGAGGCTCATGGCTTGAGTCACGGGTCCGACGTCACCCTGCAAGTCTCCTGCCCGGGGCTGCCTTCCCAGCCACAGCCTCCACGCTGGTTCCAAACACCTGAGCATCCCTCCCCGCCAAGACAGGACACCTTGCTGGCAGCGGGACCTGGCACCCGCATAGGGCAGGGCCCACAAGAGCGGGTCGGCGAGGGTTGAACAAATCAGTATGTGAGGATGACAAAGCTCCACTCTGCAGCTGGCTCAGAGGACACCCTGGCAGCTCTGAAACTCGTCCAAAGCCTCCACCGCCAAGGGCCTTCCTCCTCCCCGCACCCCCACCCCCAGTCATGCACGCAGTGGGGCGAAATCCTTGAAGTGCGTTTACAACCCTCAGGTCACAGCGGGGGTCACCCCAATAGCCCACTTCCCAGGGGAGGAGACCGAGAGCCCTGACTCAGGTTACCCAGAAGGACCACGACGGCAGGTGGGGCTGGGATCCAGGCCAGGGTCCATCTGCATCTGCTCCGGGAGCCGCTCTGTGGGAGGCCCCCGGGGCACAGAGGGAAATAAACCCTGACCCTGACCTCAAGGTCGCTCTCTTGAGGTGGGGCATCCGCCAGAGTGGTCCACGGCCCCAGGTTTCCAAAGGCAACCCTCTGGACTCTCCCAAACACCAAGGTCTGCAAAGCCCTCGCGGCCCCGTCACTCAACGCCCCACCTCGCACCCCGCAAACCGTTCCAGCTTCAATCCTGCCGAGCAGTTCGGGGCCAAAAGAGCAGCTCCCCAGTCAATGTCCCACCTCCTGTGGGCTGTAGCCTTACTCAAACTCCTGACTCACTGCTTTGCTCTGACACACTAAACATGGGACCTGTGAGACAGGCTGCGGGCCTCCCGAGGAACCTGGCTGCTGGGCCGGGGAGCACCACATTCCTGGGCAGTGAGCGCAGCCAGAGCTCAGAGTCCCGCCGTGGCGCCCCGGGTCAGGAGGAATCCAGAATCACCGGAGGCGGCCCTGCCACCAGGGCTGGGGACTCGGAGGCTGTGGAGGCTCAGGGTGGTGGGACGACAGGGTTCTCGTTTCCCCACACTCTGGGGGGTGGGATATGGGGTTCTTCTGTTTCTGCCTCTTCCTGTTTCACTTCTGTCGGCCTGAGCCAAAGCACTCGGGTGGCAGGGACCTCCCTGAGGCGTGGTGTCACCGGCCCTGCTTGTCACAGGTGGCTCGGACACATGCGCCACCCCACGGGCTGAGAACGGCGCTCCAGGTCAACCCTTCCCTCCCTTTGTGTAAGAGGAAACCCAGAGCCAGGGGGACGGGCCTTCACACGCTCACCCACACAGTCCCCCTGGATTCGGCCCCAGGCCCTGTCACCTGTCCCAGGCAGCCTCCTGACACTCTGACTGATGCTCTAGGTCTGGAGGCCGGCCTCTGCCCTAGGTGGAGGCGGGACAGTCATTCTCCCCGCACCCTGCCCGCCAGGAGAACAGAGACCCAGAGAGCGGCAGGGATTTCCCTAAAGCAGCACAGCACTGGGGGAAAATTAAATTTGGAACGTTCTCTGCCCACTTCCCCACTCTGTCTCTGCCAGGGAGGACCCTCTGAGGAATGCCCCACTCAAGGGACACCCCCCAAGAAACGATCACCTTGTCACCGCACGGATACCTGTCCACCGACCCATCCCCCGGCACTGCCCTCATGAAGCAGTCCACCCTGAGCCCGCAGGGCATCGGCAGCCCTAGAGGGGAGCCTGGGGCGGGGGGCGGGGGGAGGGGAGTCACGCACAGAGCAGGCTGTGCAGCCTCAAGGGACTGGCGGCAGAAATCGGCATAGCAGTGGTCAAGAGAAAGGCAGGGGGTGCCGATTCTTTCAAGGGGTCAGCAAACAGCTGGAGAGGGACCACCAAGCAGAGACCCAAGAGGCTGAGACTCTCCAGCAAACAGGCTGAGGGCTGAGGAGTGCAAACCCGGGGTGGGGTTCCTCCTACTTAGTGAGGTAATGCCTGCTCTTCATCAGAATGTTCTGCTTTCCTCACTTCCTCTGTCCTAAGAACCTGCCCAAGTATAAAAAGTCTTTTTCAAAATTCAAAGCACCTCCAAAAGCAAAGGAGTTTTGCCTTAAAGATAAACAATAACCGGGGGCACCTGGGTGGCTCAGTCGGTTAAGCGTCTGCCATCGGCTCAGGTCACGATCTCGGGGTCCTGGGATGGAGCCCCACGTCGGGCTCCCTGCTCCGTGGAGTGTGTGCTTTTCCCTCTGCCTCTGCTCCTCCCCCACACCACTCATTCTCTCTCTCTCTCTCTCTAATAAATCATAAAAAAAAAGATAAACAAGCAACCGCGACTCCACCTACAAGACCAAAAATTAAAAACGAAGCCCCCTCTTTCTACTTTTGCCAACAGACATGCCTCAAGTGCAAAGGCTCCTCCCCAGGCTGGGCGGCCCCCAACCTCGGCCCTCTCCCCTGGGGGATCAACTCTGAACGCTCCGACCCCTTATCTGCAGGTCCAACAGCAACATCCCAGCCCCCGTCTGTGGCCAACAGGGCCCCGGGAGGGCTGTGCTTGAGCTTCTCTCCCCTCTGCACACCCCGGCCCTGCCACTGATGTGCCTCCAGCTGCCCCCATGCAGGGGCTCTGGCGGGGAGGGTCAAATCAGGCATTCATTCCGGCCCTTGGGACCCACCTGTGTCAGGGTCCTCTCTGAGCCTCGCCCCACTGTCTGTGAAGCCACAGGGTTAGGCTGGTGGACTTCCGGATCCTTCCTGTCCATCCCGGCTCCCCCCGCCCAAAGGTGGGCCGTGGCCCAGAAGACATTCTGCTGCTTGAGCCCAAACCGGGAGCCCGGCCGAAGAACTAGATCCAAGCTAAGTTTCCCACAAGATAAGACCCATTCAGTAAATGATGGCACATCCACTCAACTGTCTCGTAGTCATTTAAATGACGTTTAGAGTTTGAACAACATGGAAAATGTTTTAGAATTTTAAGTCAAAAAGCATGACTAAGAAAACTTTATGTAGAGAACATCGAGAATTCTTTAAAAAGGCTTTAAAAAGATTGGAAAGCAAGACTTTGCAAAGTTAATGGTTGTCTCTGGGTGATTGGAACTGTAATTTTTTTCCCGTTCTCTTAAATTTTCCAGTTTCTATAATGTGGCATGGCACATTTTTTTTTAATTGGGAAAACATTTGTTTGGGGATTCCGAGGCTGTTTTTCACCGAGGATCCCGCGTGGCGCTTCTCCTCCGCGGCCTCCCGGCTCAGCCGGTACCCCGGAGCCTGCCCGGCTCAGTGGAGGAGGCAAGCGTACGTCAGGCCAGCAGACAGCGCGAGGAGGGGACACAGTGGGGGCAGAACGGCCCTCGCGTGCGGGCCCGGGGGGGGCCACACAACTCAGCACACTCTGGCCTGGCGGAGACCCCGGGGCTCTTCAGAGTGTAAGGGCCACAGTCCTCAGGTTCCCCTCAAAGGACCCAGAGTCCCCGCCTCGGGAGAGAACCACAGCACAGCCTCGCAGGCTGCTCCAGCCCCAGAAACGGCCAGAGGCCGGAACCCACAGGCCTTAAAAATAGGCCCAGGAACCGAAAGAGGCACCACCACCACAGCAAACGGTCCCACTTCCTCCCCACAGCACAGGCCCAGGACCAGCTCGGCCTCCCTTAGTTGGGCTGGAGGGCTGGGGGCCCCAGGGAACCTCGGGAAACCATCCCCAGGGAGTGCACAGCAGGCTGCACCCCAGAGCATGCATGCAACCCCAGCTCCATGTGTGGGCACCGGGCCAGTGCTTTGCGTCCTTCCTAATGACAAGGGCAACAGCGAGGCTCGGGTCTGAGTCTGTGCCTCGGCTTGTGCTGGGCCCCTACCTGCCACTCTCTCCTCATGCGGCCCCATGAAGCTGGCACTTCTCATACAATTCCCACAGCCCTCCAGACTCTTGTCATCCCCACTGCGCAGAGGCTCAGGCCCCCGGTCTTCCCCTCCAGCCACATCTCCCACCAAAATCCCCCACCCACCATAGATGTCCAGCCGCACTGCACCTAGCAAAATGGTGACGAGCTGGGCCAAGGCTGCACGGTTCATTTCCCAATTCACAGACTGGCCCTGGGCGCCTGGCATCTGCAGGTGTTTAGCTAGGAGCAGAGGCTCACTATAAGGCAGTGTCCCCCTTCACACCTTCTGGCTCATTCCATGAACTCCCTGCAAGATGGCTCTGGGCATCTGACAGGTCTCAGCTGGAACTCCACAGACCCCAGTTCTGCCACCTTCCAGCTACATGACCTTGGGTGAGTCAGTTTGCTTTCTGAAGCTTTGCCTTCCTCATCTGCAAAACGGGGTACTAACAGAACCTTCTTCTACAGGCACTGCTGTAGCTGCCAGGCACCTGGCACATAGTGGGTGTGCCGGGTCCGGGGCAGGCCACCCCACTACAATGCTATTATTTTTTTTTTTTAAGGTTTTATTTATTTGAGACACAGAGATACAAGGAGAGAGGGAACACAAGCAGGGGGAGTGGGGGAGGGAGAAGCGGGCTTCCCATGGAGCAGGGAGCCCGATGCGGGGCTCGATCCCAGGCCCCTGGGATCATGACCTGAGCCGAAGGCAGACCCTTAACGACTGAGCCACCCAGGCGCCCCTGGCCACCCCACTACAGCCACCACACTCCCCGAGGCCAGGCCAAGGGCCCAGCCACTGCTGCAGCCCCATCTCCCACACAGCTTCCCTTTCGGGGGGGCCAGCCTCTCCTCCTCCACCCAGGCAGGTCCTGCCCTGCCACGGCCCCTCTCAAAGGCCACACCCCGCACAACACCCCCCCGCCCTGCCATCAGCCATGGGGGCTCCCTCCTCCGTGCCCCCTGAGGGAACCTCTCCTACTTCAAGTTGGGCCCTTCCTCAATCCACCTGTGCCTGGGAGCCGTGCACACCTGTGGTGACCAGGCTGCCGGAACCCTGAAGACAGGTGTGGGCGGGGTCCACCTCTGCTAAAAGCTTAGGCTTAGACAGATTCTGCCACTTCCCAGCCAGGTGACTGGGGACATGTTACTTCACCTCTAAACCTGCCTTTTCTTTGCTCATCAGGACAAAGAGAAGAGTATAACAAAACCCACCTCATAGGACTATTTCAAGAATAAAAGAAAACAGGGAACATGAAACACTCTTTGGCCCCACAGCCCTGCAACCAGAGAGAGAATGCCCTCGGCCACCTAAAAGGGGGCCAGAGACCAGGAAATAGCAGCTCTACAAAGTGCGAGGCCTAGGCAGGGCCCAAAGACGAGCAGCATGAGGGGCCCCTGCCTGTCCGTGATGGACACCAGGTCCTGGGGCCAGGTCAAGTCCACATGGCCTCGCTGAACATCAGTGGCGTGCCGCCCCTGTTGAAAAGGAGCCTTCCTGCCCCCAGCATGCTGGAGCTCACACCCCAGGCCCAGGAGAGAGCCCAAGCCCCAGAAGGAAGGGTCAGGCTATATCTATCCACTTTTGGTCCAGATGTCTCCATCACACAACATCTGGGCATTGGACCTCCTGACTCCTCTCAGCTCAGAGAACCCGGAGCCCCACAGAAGCTAGCTCAGCCAGCCAACTTGGTTCATCTGTTCCCTGGAATCACAAGCAGTTTCCTGTGGATAAAATCCCCAAATCCTGCTCGGAGCAGCTGCTTCCAGCAGGATCTTTACTCTGGCTGTCACCTGTGCACCTGGCTTCTCTCCCCTACTTAGCTGTGGCCTCCCACAAGGCAGGGTCAGGCCCGATCCCCCCACCTGGCACTCAAAAGATGCTTCCAGCACAGACGCTGAAGAAGGAAAGATGCAACAGTCGGGTTTGCATCTACAAGGTGCCTTTCATCATGACGGCCGAGCGACAATCCCTGTGTGGGGGGACCAGTCGCTCTCTCCCATCGGAGACAGACACTGTGACTCAGAAGTGACAACAGTGTGTCTGGGGTCAAGCGTTTCCACCAGAGGCTCCCTGACACCTTCAAAATAACCTCAGGGAACACGGCATGCTTCTGCATGACCTCAGCTTTAATTACACAACAGTGACAATCTGGGAGGTTTAAATCCCTAAATCTAACAGGTTGTCACAGCTATAAAGTGGAGAAAAAAGGGGAAGTGATCTGCCAGCCATGTAAAAGTTCTGGGTTCCCGTCTGGGGGCGCAGGCCAACCACTGGGTCCTAACTCTACTTTGGCATTAGGTCACTCTTAAGCTTGGCCCTCTCTGAACATATTTCTCACCTGATAAATGAAAGATGGACAAAGTGAGCACTGCTAAGAGGCTGAGATTCCACTCTCTGCAGACACCCTCACCCTTAATTTACTAGTCCAGAAATTCTCTCATTTGTCTGCTAAATGTTTCCCGGGCACCTGCTCTGCACGTGCCCTGTGCTGGGCACTGAGGAGACACGGCCTGGGCCATGCCCTTCAGGGGCTCACTTGCCGCCTGGGGGGGGGTCAGTCATACAGGCCTGTGTCACAATGCCATAATCGGCCCAATCAACCCGCAGACCTGAGCCTGGCACACAGAGCCCAGGCAGCGGGACAGGAAGTGGAGGAACGGTTCCCAGGAAGTGGCAGCATTGCAGCTGAGGCTTGTAGGGACACCTGTAGGCGTGTGTGGGGCAGGTGAGGAGGATGTCCTGTGTCCCGTGTCCAGGAAAACAGCAGGCCTAAAACACAGGGCATCAGAGCACTGCAGGGACTGAGTTCAGGGGGATAAGCGATGGGGGGATGGGAAGATGGGCTAAGACAGGAGACCCTGTATGGGAGGGAGGCCTGGGTGCCGGGACATGAGACCTGGAAACTACGGGGCATCTCTCCCCAGACGCAGCGCAGCAGGCACCGGGAGGCCTAGCTGGGGACGCTTGGGGGACAGAGGAGGGATGGGGCAGGCTCTGGGGTCAGACTGGCCAAGGGTCAATGCCAGTCGTGCCACTTCCTCACTGACCATCTCTAGGCAAGTCTCCCCCTTCTCCAAACCTCTAGCTTCTCTGTGACACGGAGATGCTATTCCTTTCTGGCAAAGTCAGAATCAAAGTGACAAAGCGCACATAATGTCCTTGCACATATAGTAAGCTCTCTGTAAATGCCAGGTGCTAGAATTAATTATTATTGTCCTTAAGGAGTGGCCCTGCAGGCTCCTTGGGACAGGGCCTAACAGGGGAGAGAGGGTGCTCAGAGGTCAGAGGACAGTGGGAGCGTGCTCACGGGGAAGCAGGGAGGGGCTCCCTGGAGCTTCTGCGCAAGCAGGGCTGAGGGGCCTGCAGCAGATGGTCCCTCAGACCCCTCCTATTTCAGACATCCTGTGCCAGGTGGTAGGTATGCCTGCCAGGCTGGCATACAGCCTGGCACACAGTAGGTGCTCACGGAACGTTTGCTGAATGAACTAATGAGGATCCTTCAACGTCTGTGCAAAACTAAGTCATGACACCTTTTTTCAGAAAAGACGCCTGAGAACCCCACTTCCTGGTCCATCCTACTTGGTAGGCACCACCCCCCCCCCCAACTCCCATGCCTGCCCATGAGGAAAGGTCATTCCTGGGACAGGCTGGGCTGGGTCGGGCTCCCTGAGGGGACAGGTCTCATGCTAAGGTAAGCCTGCCTCCTACAAAAAGGAGGATTCAAAGTTATTTCCTCTCCTCACTATAGCCTCCAGGGCGTGGCCTGCTGAGGGGCCTGGAACCCTAGGGCTGCTGTGACCTTAGAGGGGATGTGTTGGCTCTTTGGGACTCCCTGATGGTGAACCACAAGGGGACAGGTAGAATCTCCAAAGCTGACATTCCCTCCTGCACAACGCTGTCACCCCCACCCCCCACCCCCAGAAATCCCCAGCTCAGACTGGGGATGGGGGAGCTGACAATGTGGTATGAAATCATTCCTGCAGGAAGAAGGGAGGGGTCTTTCCATGGAGAAAATGAAAAACCCACACTACAGGGGAGGGGGCTCCTGGGCTTCAGTCTAGGCAGGATCCATCCTTAGCAATTACCTCGCACCCAGCCAAGCAGGGAGACCCCACCCACACCTACCAGTCCCGGGCTCTTCCAAACAATACCACGCACCCCCACCCTACCCCAACCCCACCCCACAGCACATGTAGGACTTAGGGCCCCGGCTGAGCAGGATCACACCCAGAGAGGCAGCAGACCTTGCTCTCTGTGCTAAGAGGGTGGGTTCAGGGGGCCAAGGCCAAGGTCCCCAGTTAGAGCTGATGGGGAGGAGGCAAGGCAGCGCGGACAGGTGCGGGAAGACAAAGGCTTCGGGAAGCTGGGGACGGTGGCCAAGGCACGCTTGCAGAGAAATCTGCCCAGAGCCCACTGGGGGCCTGCCCCCACCCCCCGCGATGGGCTCCGGGTCTCCCCAGATCCCACGCCCACACTCCCTGCAGCGGCACGGAAGCCCCGGGGAGGGCTTCCCAGAGAAGGCAGGAACCTAGGAACCTGCCACAACCCCGGGGAGGAAGAAGGGTGAACAGACATACTCGAAAGGACAAACAGAGGGAGACACGGAGTGACCCGGGAAAGAGGAAGAGACCCAGGAACATGAGTGTGCGGAGCCGCTCTTGGGACTAAAATCAGAGACCAAGACACAGGGACGCAGGAGAAACCTATACGTGGTGAGCTGGGGGCACATGGAGGAGGCCACGACACGCAGAGACAGAGACAGAGAGAGACAGACACACGCACGGAGACACACTCAGAGACGGAAACACACAGAGACGGAGACGCACGCAGAGACAGAGACGCACGCAGAGACGGAAACACAGAGAGACCGAGACGCACGCAGAGACCGAGACAGGCACAGAGACGGAGACGCACGCAGTGACGGAGACCCGCGCAGAGACCCCCGGAGGCGCGCACTCCCCCGGCGCCGGCGGCCCCGGCCCGCCCCACTCACCGAGGCCGCAGACCTCACGGCGCAGGCTGAGGCGGCCGCGCTCCTCGGCTATGGCGCGCAGCATGCGCTGCAGCGACCGCTCCTCGGCCTCCGCGCCGCCCGCAGGCTCAGGGGAGGCGGTGGCAGCGGCGGGGAGGGCGGGCGGCCCGGCACGGAGCCCCGCGGGCGCGGGCGCCGAGGCGCAGGCCCGGCCCGGCGGCCGCGCAGAGGCCATGCCGGGCCCCGGCTCAT